>NC_040903.2:100421096-100724126 GCF_004126475.2 Phyllostomus discolor
CCATTTCTCCCATTACAGGATGTGCAGCCCCATCTAGAATCTGAGCATCCAGGACTCATGCATGAGTCAAGTATAGGTAGGGACTATGGCAAGTTGGAAATTGGTTACCGAAGTGTGGAATTTTTTCCTTCCTCTTTACTGTCAGTTCCCTGTTTTTTTCTGGACTATTTGTAACTCGGAAGAGCAACACTGAAATGCAGGGTCTCCTGACAGCCTCACTGCAAACTCCTGAGAGAGGAAGTAGCCTCTGCCAAGTCATCTCTCTCTGGCCTATCCCACTGTGCATCTGTGAGCTCCTTCCAGGAATTCAGACAACTGCAAAGAGAAATGAAGTGACTGCCTTGACATATTCACTCTTAAAGTATGGGGAGGAAGTAAAAGACATTCGAGGCTGTTTATAAATAGATATTTCCTTAAAAGTCAATCAGATTGCCTGTCTGTTTCTATCTTCTTCCTATCCTTGCTGGAATCATTAAAACGTTCAATAATATTTGCAATAAGCTTTTCATTCATTTCTAATAATAACTTTTTCTTGTGTTAATGTGATATTACTTTCTGCAAAAGTTGTCAAATTCAAGGACTGGGAAAATCAAACTAGCCATGTTAAGCAGAGTTGAGTTTAGCCTGAAAAATGATCACAAAATATGGACATTGTGAGAATTCATCCTTCTTAACTGGTGGGTAAATATACATACAAGTGATTCATGCTGGTGACTGGGAGTTGGCGACATGTTCACCAGGATGATTAACTCGGGTGAACTTCGCATCCCCTTGCCTGTTCTACTTTTCTTTTTTTGTTATAGCACGTTACCTTCTAATGTACAATTTAATTAATTTGTTTCTTTTGTTTATTGTTAATCGTCTATTACCTACCTTCTCCAGGTTGAATGCAAGCTCTGCAAGGGCAGGGATCTTTACCTTGCTCCCTGATGTGTCCCAAGAGCCTAGAACAGTGCCTGGCACCATATTAAATGTCAAATAAATGTTTGCTGAATGAATGAATGAACAAGGGGCCCCAGACAAGCTAGTGGGATCTCTGTCAATTTCCTCACTGTCACCTGAGTGGTTATGACGGTGATGTCACAGGAGCTGCAGAAAGAACTTTGTGCACCTTTGGTGAATCTTGAGTATGAGCACATCCCTGGCACCCCACCTACCCCAGAGATAGCCCCTGACTTCCGTGCTCATGTTGTGCTAGCAAGGGCATCATCTGAGAGTGGGAAACTCAGGGCGATGAGTCAAGATTTGATGGCTGGGGCCTTGGTCATGAGACATGTGGCACTGATCAGCCTCATGATAGGTAAAAACAGATGTTAGCAAAACAGTGCTCTGGGGATGAACATGGACCAGACTTAAGGTTCTTCCCAACATATTATAGTCCAGGATCCTAACTCCTTCCCCCTAATACCCTTATCCCGATAGCCTGCAGTTTTCACCCCTCCCTTACTGTCATCTCTGATACTTGACACTCTCATTCAGCCAACTGCAGGCAACAGTTTTCTCTCCTGTCTCCTGATTAGGATGTGCATACAGATACATGGAAATGGGGGAGGAGGGCTGGGTGCCCTTGGTACACACCTGATCACACAGAACAGGTTAATGTTGGCATTGTACACTGAAAAGTCAATAAACGTTGCCCTGGTTCCTCGGTCCAGCCAGACATTTTTCTTGAGGCTAGCGATCTGAGCTGCTGTTTCCTCTCTTGTTCTTGACAAATCCAGGTAATAGCCAGCTCCACTGTAAGTTGCAATCACTCCCCAGTGGCTACTCCCATTCAAGTCTTTTTCGCTCGTGTAGATCCAACTAATTAAGAAATAAAGTGAAAACAAAACAAACAAGTAAAATCAGTGGAAGACTTGTGGCAATTACAGATTTAGTTGGTTCTTGGTAAGAAAGAGTATGTGATAAAAAATATAAGTCTCATCAAGCCGGGTAATGTGCTTGACATAAAGCTTCATAAGTGTTATCTTCTTTTTTATTTATTTTCTTTTGTGTGTTTTTTCACATTTTCTCTTTTTTTATTGTTATTCCAGTACAGTTGTCTCCACTTCCCTCCACCATTCCCCCCAACCCTAGCCATCCCCACTTCCCACCCTTGATCCTGCCCCCGTTTGGTTTTGTGTGTTGTCTTCTTTGATTCTCATAGATTATTATTTTCGTTTTAGAGACGAGGGCCCTGAGACTTAGTGAGGTCAAGTTAGTCTCAGAGCTTTCGAGGGAAGAGCCAGGAACCTCGACCAGGACCCTGTGCAGTCAGCCCTTAGTTCACATGGCTGCCTTCCCTGGATAACGATGCTCTGGGACTAGATGACCCTGGGCTCCCAAAGAAAACTTCAGCCAGAAGAGGGACAGGTTCATCAAATGCTACTCTTGGCAACTGAACTAAATAAGACTTCACACAGCATTTGGGAACTTAACCCATAGATATGTTCAGAGGCTCACTTAGGAACCAGATGTTTCTTTGGCATTAATGGAGATATAAAGATGAATCAGGATCTTTTCCCTCCCAAAGTTTAACAAGTAGGGAGAGAAAAGCTGTAATTAAATCATTAAAATAAAAGGTAGGGCAACAAGAGAAGTATAAAGAAATTGTTTGGGCAGATCAGAGGAAAGCTATCTTTGCTTGGAGGTCCAGCAGTGGGGTAGTTGTATCACAGGAGGTTTTGGGAAGAAGCCGTATTGGAACTGGGCTGTGAAAGGCAAGTAGGATTTGGACTCACACAGGTGGGTGGTAAAGGCATCTGCAAGCTGGAGCCAGGCAAGGCCAGGGAAGTATAAGGCACTCAGCTAGTGGTGCTGTGTGGCTCCCATATGATGAAGAAAAGAAGGTCGAAAGGTATGCTGGGGTCAGATTGTGAAAGACACACATGCTGTCCCTGAAGGGAAGCTTTCTGAGAGGCACAAAACAGGGTTACTCGGCTGGCAGCAGGGTAGCCTGGAGTGCTGAGCAACAGAGGGCTGGTGTGCAGAAAAGGGTTAACGCAGTAGGTCCGAGACGGCCTTTCCTCAGGAAAGCCCGCTTGCAAGGTTGGGCCTTGGCTGGCATCTGGAATGTGACTGATAAACAGAACCCTACACTGACAGGAAACTTTCCTGGCTGGCAAGAGTGGCTCACTGTACTTAAGCTGTCTGTACAGATAAGGTGGCTTAGGTTTTCCTTCTGGGAGTCTGGGATTTTGGTACGTGCCAGGCAGAGGGTACCTAGCTGAGCTGAGCACGTTAAGCCAGTTAACATGCTGGATGCTAGAAACCTAATGAACTTCTCCAGCAGATAAGATTTTACATGTGTTGTTACAAATGATCACTGGAGTAATTAAGCCCTCCCATGTGAGGCCACTGGGAGACTTCTGGAAGCTTGCCCTTTGTTTTGTCTGGACTTTGCCCCATGTGCCTCCACTTTTTGCTGCCTTTTCGTTATGATCTCACTGTAATGAACTTAGTCACAAATATGACTATATGTTGAGAGCTATGAGTCCTGGGGCTGGGACCCTGACACAGCACAGTCAGCAGTCCCTGCAATGACCAAGAGGTGACAAGGCCTGAACTAAAGCAGTGACTCAGGGTGCGGGGGTGGGGGGGGCGGGCACAAGAAAGAGAAAGAAGGACAGAGAGTGCCTCCACAGCAGTGAGTGTCGACAGAACTTGGCAACTGCTTTGGAAACTGGGCCAAGGGAAAAGGGGTATCTCAAGGATGCCTCTGCACTGTCACTGGGCACGATGCCAAGATGGTGATGCCATCAACAGGAGGACAGCAAATCCAATAAGAAAGTGACAAGTCCAGTTTGGGGTATACTGAATTCTAGGAGCTGGTGGGACACACAAGTAGAATATGTCTTCTATCTGTAGAATGTAAGGTCTGTGGAGACAGGACACTTGCTTCTGCTGTGTTCACTGCTGCTCCCAGGGTAGTGCTGGAGGGGAAAAAGACCTGTCCTGGAACTTGTTGGGCACTTGTTGACACTCAGTATATTTGTTGAAGAGATGATGAATATCAAATGGAGATGAGACTGGGAGCTATCTAAGTTTCAAAGGAGAGAATATAAGGAAAGACAAGGCAGAGATTTGAATATAGAACCTGGGAGTAAGACAGGGGAGGGGAGAAAAGAAGGGGTTACAGAATTAAGAGAACCTAAGTTCAGTGTCACTCACAAAAGTCAAAAAAATGAGTTACCAACACTGGCACACTCTGCAGAGAGGCTGATTGGGAGGAAGACTGAGAATTGTTCAGTGGATTTGTTAACTAGAGGGAGCTTCCAAGAGGGATCTCAAAAGCAAGGGTTTTAAGACTTAAGGATGAAGATTTTAGAAGTAGAAGGTAAAGAAGTAGAAGGGGCAAGTGAAGGCTAGGAATAAAGGAAGGAAGGAAGGGGGGGAGGGAGGAAGGAAGGAAGGAAGGAAAGAATACAAGTGAATGTCAGTGGGAGGCCAGGGCACATGGCCACGGGAGCCATAGACACTCACGCGGTTCCATTTCTCGGACCGAATGGAGCCCTGTCTTCGCTACTGACAGAGTAGACGTCATAGCACTCTTTAATCTCATCTCTCAAGTCCTGGGGGATAGAACAGGATCCATTTCTGACTTTGAGTTGCCGTATCCGTGGTACCCCTAACAGGAGGTTCTCATAGTAGATGAAGCTTCGGTTGTCAGCTTCATTTCTGTTGCTGGGCTGTGTCTTCCAGTACAGCCCATCCAGTAAGGCACCTTCTGTGAACTGAAAGCACAGGAAACATTTTTGAAAAGCTCCAAGCTCAGCGGCTGCCTTGCTCCTTCCTGGAAAGTTTGCATGACCAACAGCGTAGCACTCTGTGAACACAGTAGAGTGACAAGGGTAGGTTTTGCTGTCAGAGAGACCGAAGTTGGATCTTATACCATCATTTGCTAGTTGTGAGGCCTGGAGCAGGATCCTCCATTGAGCCTGGGTTCCCACACCTGTAATGTTCATCTTTTGCATGTTTACTACAGACGATTTCAAAGGATATGAACTGGATCTAAACAAATACGTAAATAGGGTTTTCAGGTCTCAACGAGGCTCAACCCTTTGGGATGAGCCTGCAGTTTTCATTTCACGGGATGAACAGAAACCAAGAAATCCAATCTTTTGATATTTTCAGGTTTTGTTTCCAATTTTGCTGAAAAGAAAACACTAACGTGCTCTGAATCTTTTCAAGGCTCATGGTTTTATTCCACTGATGGTTAATAAAGTAGACTGTCCAGTGAGGCAAATTTGTGAAACCATTACACTATGATTATAATTTTTCTTACAACAGCACTTTGTACTGGCTTTGGTTGGCATTTGCCTTTCATTACTACTGTTGGCCATTCTCACTAGATTCCTGTGACACTTATTTTGGTTCTAGTTAATATTTAATGTTTAGACTATTTTACTGAGCAGAATTTACAAATGAGATATCTGCAAAGCACTCAGGTGTTAAAGATGTTTTAACTTAAAATAATTTAATGTTTACTGGGTTAAGACCTTTTTTTGTGTCAATGCTATATTTTCAGAAAAAGATAAAACAATAGTGCTGACTGGTTTTCTGAAATTTTATGTATATTGCACAAAAGTCTTTAAATACACAAAAAGTACATAAAGTAGCATTTTAAAAAATATTTAATTTATTTTTTAGAGAGAGGGGAAGGAAGGAGAGGGACAGAAACACCAATGTGTGGTTGCCTCTCCCGTACCCTGTACTGGGGACCTGGCCTGTAATCCAGTCATGTGCCCTGACTGGGAATTGAACCGGCAACCCCTTGGTTCACAGGCCAGTGCTCAATCCACTGAGGCACAGCAGCCAGGACTAGAGTAGCATTTTTTTTCAATATTGTTAGAACTGGAAATAATGCCTTTGCAGATAAAAAGGATAAAGTGTATTCAGATGTTTCATAAATATAGAATAAATAAACAAATAAAGTAAAATTTCCTATGTATAACTAAATTTAGGAGTTGTGGTAGAAATATTATGAATATTAATTTATTTTAAAAAATCCTAGATAGGACTTTGTGCAATATATTTTTGTAAATGCTGCAAAATATTTTTTGTCTTTTGCAGTGTTCTGTTTGCTGCCACCACATTGATAGGATGCTATTATTTAAAGAATTTTAGTTTTTTTTTTTGCCCTGGCTAGTGTGTCGCAGTACTGAGTGCTGGACTGTGAACCAAAGAGTCACTGGTTCAATTCCCAGTCAGGGCACATGCCTGCATTGCAAGCCAGGTCCCCTGTAAGGGACACTCAAGTGGAAACCACACATTGATGTTTCTCTCCCTGTCTTTCTCCCTCCCTTCCCCTCTCTCTAAAAAAATAAATAAATAAAATCTTTAAAAAAAGAATTTTAATTTTTTAAAATGAGTGTAGTATTTCAAATGAATGATAAGCAGGGAATTTTAAAAAAAAATACAGAACCCTCTACAAATTTGTGTGTCATCCCTGTGTAGGGGTCATGATAATTTTCTCTGCATCATTTCACAGAGCAATAAGCATACAGTGGGAGCTTACTAAATGGAAGCTCTGATTTTTGCTTTAGGACTGAAAGTGGGGGTGCAGCAGACTGTTTACATAGACCCACAGCCAGTATCAACTTTATTATCCCTTATTAAAATAGTTAATAACGAATACTATGGTTTTAAACTTGTTTAGAAAGGAAAAGGCTATAGATTTTGATTATTAGTCTGCCACCTGGTGGATCTTTTCATTGTTTGGGCAATTTTCTTAAGGTGAACTCTCCAACGCCGCCCAGCTGCTTTTAGAACTTGGCATTTATTATCAAGGAATTGTGTGTATATGAGAAGTTTCCTGTTAGTTTGCCTACTGGAAAGAAATCTAGCCTTTCTCAATGTCTTATCAGATGATCAATAGAGATGAACTGATTCGCACGGTTCAAGTAGGAACATATTCAGGTTGTGCAAGTGTAGTTTTGGGTGCCAAATATTTTTAGGCTTTAGAATGAACAGCTTCCTGTGATCCAGTTTCCTTTTTCTTTAAAATAAGTAGCTCTGACACTAGGGTCTTACAAAAATTTTAGAAAGTACCTCCCCAGGAAGAAACAATAATTTCCTTTCCAATTCCCCCTTCCCCAAATTTTGTAGATTCTGAGCCCAGTTTTCCCAGATTACTTTAATGTTTTTCCTATGGTATCATTCATTACTTATCCTCTTACTTATTCATTACTTATGCGGGAATCTGTGACACTTTGGTAAAAGGCTGGGTTGAATTTTACATTAGAGATCTTTGAAAGAATGTGCCTACCTTGTATCATGCACTGTCATGGGGTACCTGCCATCATCAACAAAGACACAAAAAACGGGAAAAAGGCAAGACAAAACACCTAAGTTTTGCACTATGGGCCTTAGATCCTAAGAGATACTCAACAAATACTGAATTGTGAATGACTGCATGAATTAGAAAACAGGTGAGAAAGTGTCTGTCAGACTAGAATAAAGACCATTTTTCTCATTCCCTGACCATGTGGAATCACTGAATCAAACTGAGATTCATTTACAACATGAGGAATATTAGTACTTACCTTGTATGGTTACTACAAGGATTAAACAAGTTAAGTATGAAACACTCTACCTGCGGTGAGGCTACAGACTTATAGTTACCTTTCTTATCTTAACCCTGCAGATACTGCCCACTGAACTTGTGAAGCTAAATGAACAATTTTCAGTGAAAACAAGGTACTTTCAAAGTCATTTGCAAATACCTTCCAGAAGTCTTCCACTGAAGAAAGAGTTTTAAAGCTAGTTTTCTCCGTTTTGGACACTGGGGTGTCTAGGAACAGTTGTGACATGATGCGAGTGTAGTAGTACACGCCGGAGCTCATCATCCCGTAGGTCACTGTAACACAGAGAGAGCCAGATTAACTCCGAGGGGACCTGCCCTCACTCCCGCATGCCTGGTGGATGGCAGCTAGCCACCTCCGGTGTCTCTCACCTTTGCCACCCTCCCTCTGTCATTTTTCTAGGCTATCTCCCTCTACTCTGTTCTACAGAAGAAATAAATTAACACTGACACATGTGAAAGAAAACTGTCTTACTAATGACTATTGACTTAAGATCAGGCACTGTCACTTGACATTTGGGAATTCCACCAGGCCTCTGTGCCTGCACTTCCCAGCACCTCCGACACTGTACAGGCCCCAGCAGAGGCCACTGGAGCCGCTCGGCCTATAGCAGTGCATGTGCTGCTTCCTTCCCTACAACAACACTCAGGCTATTTCCTGTCCCTCCATCCCCAGTCAGCTCTCCATTCTTCTTGCCCTGCTCGGGGCGGGCGGGTATCCTGAGGTGGATCTCTACAGACCACACCCACACTGGGTCTCTTGACAGCAGTGGGGGTGGGGCGGGGGGCTGAACAGGACGTGTGGGGGCATGAAAAGAGGGACGCTGGGTTTGCTCCCTCCACCTCTACTCTCCATTCCCTCACCTGGGTGAAGTTTGGCAGGGGACTCTGTAACCCTGGCCACAGCTCTGAAACCCTTTATTTTCTTATATTTTCTTTTTTTTTTTTTTTGGTGTTGTTTTTTTTTAATATATTTTATTGATTATGCTATTACAGTTGTCCCATTTCCCCCTTCTCTCCCCTCCACCCTGTACCCCCCTCCCACCCACATTTCCCCCTTTAGTTCATGTCCATGTGTCATACTTATGAGTTCTTCAGTTTCTACATTTCCCGTACTATTCTTGCCCTCCCCCTATCTATTTTCAACCTACCATCTATGCTACTTATTCTCTATACCTTTTCCCCCTCTCTCCTCCTCCCACGCCCCTGCTGCTAACCCTCCATGTGCCCTCCATTTCTGTGGTTCTGTTCCTGTTCTAATTGTTACTTAGTTTCTTTTGGTTTTGCTTTAGGTGTGGTTGTTAATATTTGTGAGTTTGCTGTCCTTTTACTATACATGTCTTTTCTTTATCTTCTTTTCTTAGATAAGTCCCTTTAGCATTTCATAAAATAAGGGCTTGGTGATGATGAACTCCTTGAACTTGACCTTATCTGAGAAGCACTTTATCTGCCCTTCCATTCTAAATGAGAGCTTTGCTGGATAGAGCAATCTGGGATGTAGGTCCTTGTCTTTCATGACTTGGAATATTTCTTTCCAGCCCCTTCTTGCCTGTAAGGTCTCTTTGGAGAAATCAGCTGACAGTCTGATGGGAACTCCTTTGTAGGTGACTGTCCCCTTACCTCTTGCTGCTTCTAGGATTCTCTCCTTCGTTTTTACCTTGGCTAATGTAATTATGATGTGCCTTGGTGTGTGTCTTCTTGGGTCCAACTTCTTTGGGGCTCTCTGAGCTTCTTGGATTTCTTGGAAGACTGTTCCCTTTGCCAGATTGGGGAAGTTCTCCTTTATTATTTGTTCAAATATGTGCTCAATCTGTTGCTTTTCCCCTTCCGATTCTGGTACCCCTATAATTCGGATATTGGAACGTTTAAAGGTGTCTTGGATGCTCTTAATCTTTTCCTCAATTTTTTGAATTCTTATTTCATCATGCTTTCCTGCTTGGTTGATTCTATCTTCCTTCTGGTCCACTGTATTGTTTTGAGACTCATATTCCTTCCTTTCACTATTGGCTCTCCTCCGCGTGTCTTCCTGCATCTGTTTTATGGTAATCTGCATTCTTTCATCTAAATTTCGTCCAAAATCCACCAGTTCCGTGAGCTTTCTGATCACCAGTGTTTTGAACTGCGCATCTGATAGATTGGCTAATTCTTGGTTGCTCAAAAGGATGAGTCCTGGGGGACTGATCTGCTCTGTTGAAAACATATTTTTTTCCCCGTCTCTCCTTTTTTTTTCGTCTGGTCGCTCTTGTTACGGTGGGGGGCGGAGCCTTAGGTGCTCACCGGGGCTGGGCACCCCCGTCACTAGATTGTGACGTTATATGTGGGGGTGGGGCGGGAGCGGGACGGGAGAAAACAATGGCAGTAGTTCCGTTCCCCTGGACTCAGACCCTTCTCTGGGCTTCCGGGCTGCGAGTTCTGCCCTGGTCCACAATCGCTGCCCCTCTGGGTCTGCCAGCCGCAGCTTGCGTACTCAGGGATCGCCGCTGCCTTCTTGCACCCCAGATGGCTTTTGCGCCGATTTTGCGCCAAACCTTTCCCCGACCTCCGCGAGCCGCCGACCCAAGCCTGCCCCGCGCCCGCCGGCTCGTCTTCTCCTACCAGTCCAGATGAACGCGTCTACTTCAACTTCTTGGCTGCCCGACTTCCATTCAGATAAATCCTCTGCCGGATCTGGGTGTTATTCTGATAGTAAATTATTGTTGTAAATTATTGGTTTTCTAATCTTGGTTGTACGAGGAAGTACGGTGCGTCCACCTATTCCTCCATCTTGCCGGAAGTCCCCTATTTTCTTATATTTTCAATTGCGGTTTTGCTTTTGAAGTTCTCAACTGTATGCAATTTAATGGCTTCACTTAAAAGGCAGGTGGAACCTGCAACGAGACTGGTACAGAGTGCGGTGGAGGTGCAAGGGAAACCTGTCTGCCCACAGCCATGCTGGGTTTCTGCCATGCCATTCTCTCCCTTTTCCTTGAGCCTGGAGGTGGGAACCTTTCCTGAGTGTCTCATTCCCCCTTGTTGGTCTCCATAACCCCGCACACCTTTGTAAACAGTCTCTTCATTAAACTTTCTTTAATGACCACTTTAAGTTTTCCATCTCTTTCCCTTCAGGATGCTGGTGGATGCAGACACATCTACTTACCATCTATCAAATTTTGTATGAAACCCTCTAAACTCAAGTTGCACCCCTGCCACGAAGACTTGCTGACAATCCCAGCCCATTCTGAATAGTCCTGGGGGCAGGTGGAAAGATAACTTACAGGCTTAGTAAGTCACAGATTAGAGTCTGAATCTTGACCATGCCTTTTACTTGCTATATGATCTGTACAAGTTACTGAAACTTTCTGAGCTTAAGTTTGCTCTTCTATAAGTTAAGGATAATTAGCTATTCTATAGGATCTTTCTTTGGAGCTAAAAATAAAATTAGTAACTAAAAATTATCCAATATAGAGGCATGTGGTTAAATGCCCAACAATGGTGGTTCATCCTCCTTAATTGGATTGCTAGCACAGAGCTATTAAGAATGTCAGCACTTTAATGAATACTATCTTATGCTGGGCCCTAATAGACTACAGGTATGATAGGCTACAATTCCAAGTTGACAAAAAGCTTCCAGAGGAAACACTTTATACTTCTTTTGACCACAGTTCTCAACTTCCAGTAGGTGATTCATACTTAGCTGATAATTATCTCAGGATCATAAAATACATTTTAAAATCTTGCTCTAAATGACTTGGTATTAAATGCTCTTTAGTAAAATCTCTCTCTCATATAATCCCCTTTTTCACCTGAGCATCAGAAAAAATTAAGGTTAAAAGAGAGAAGTAGAAAACAGTGATCTAAACACAAGTGTGCCTGAGCGCTTATCTCCAGCGGCTGATGGAACCGGGCACACACGCTCCCTGCGGCCTGTGTGCTGCGTCAGAGCGGAGGGACATTTCTCATTTCCTCCTTAGGCTTCCACACCTGTCAGCCTGTGACCCACTAGCTAGGACAAGAACACCCCTCTTTAAGTGTTCTATGACCTGCCACCTTCCAAAAACCGCACAGGAGAAGAATGAAGGGTTAAGACGTTCACTCTATTTACATTTATGGAACAAGAGGTTGGACATGAGAGATGAGTAGGGTGTGATCTCTGCTCTCCAGAAGAAGCGCTGGGGGAATCCTGGACAGAGCACGCCTACCCCACCCCACACAGGGATGGATGAGGCACTGTGTAGTCTACAGAGGCATCCGGTGGGCCAGAAGCGGTCAGGAGAACAACGCTGACATGTGTAAAAGAGTAGCCTCCCCAAGGCCAACTAAATAAATAAATTTAAGGAATTTTGACAAATTATTTAAATTTTTTATTAAAAATATGGTATAGTTATGTATGTATGTAAATTTTAGCCCATGTTTAAAAAATATATCTCCTTTATTTTCTTATATTTTCAATCGTGGTTTTGCTTTTGAAATTCTCAACTGTATGGAATTCAATGGCTTGACTTAAAAGGCAGGTGAACCCACAACCAGACTGGTATGGAGTGCAGTGGAGGCGCAAGAGTGCTGGCTGGGCTCCCCTGGGCAACAGCTGAAGTTCTGGAGGGATAGTTCAGTGGCCAGGTGGTTGCCCCTGAGAAAAGTGGGGTCTAAACCCAAAGATGGGCTCCCCAGACTATGGCACCAGAGCAAGAAAGGAGCCCAGATAATAGCTAGCTGTGGAAGGCAGCAGGGTTTCTATCTGTCAGGGAGAGATAATTAGAAACTCAGAGAGCCTCTTAAAGGGCCAATGCACAAAGTTTCACTTGCAGCAACTTACCTGGGGCTCTGGCAGAGGGAAGGCAGAGTGGACTAGAGACGCTTGAGGAGAATTTGGGGTTGGTGGCTCTGGGGAGAGAACTGAAGGAAAAGCCACCAGGATCCCTGGGCTGAGTCATTCCCCAAAGTGCAGAAGCCACCTTTCTCAAGCAGAGCACTCCTCTCCAAAAGGCATCAGCCTGAAGGGAAGCAGTAGTCCCACTGGCAGGAATTACTCTGCCCCATCCTGTGGAGCCTAAGCTGGGCTGCTGATTACAGCTTGAGGCTTTATCATTGATTAGTTTAACAACTATGGTGGATCTCATGCAGTTCTATGGGACTTCAGCTGACCCTCCCCGGGGCCCAGTGCCAGTAACAGCAGATCTTGGTGAACAACCCCATTTGTTCTGCACAAAAGGAAGCCCAGCAGAGAGAGGCACACACTGTGGATCACTGATATCTCCAAGCAGATTGACCAGAACCAGTCACAAGCAGTGTCTGACAAAGGACTACACCAGAATCTTTGCAGATCTACCTAACACATAGAGACACATACAAATACACAGCCAAAATGGGAAGACAAAGAAACAGGTCCAAAAATGAAAGAACATGGGAATTCTCCAGAAGAAGAGCTAGATAAAATGGAGGTAAGCAATTTATCAGATAGAGAGTTTAGAGCAATGATTGCAAGGATACTCAACAGCATGAAAAAAGACACAGAAACCATAAAAAAGGACCAGTCAGAAATAAAGAATGCAATATCTGAAATAAATATCACACTGAAAAGAATAAACAGTAGGCTAGATGAAGCAGAGGATCAAGTCAGTGATTTGATTGGAAAATAAGGTAGGAAAAAACATCCAGGCAGAACAGCAAAAAGAAAAAAAGAATTTTAAAAAAATGAGGAGAGCTTAAGAACATTTTTTTCCAGTATTTCACATAGTTTTATTACAAAACAAGCAACAAAACAACTTTAGAAAATTATTTATTTGCTACATACCAATTCAGAGATTACATAACATGAGAAGCATAACAGTTTCTATGCACTCAGCTCAGTGCTTAAGCGTGAGTGCATTTCACAGATGCAACATACAGGCTCAAAACACAGAATCATGCCACACCTTCCTAAGCAGTAGGGAAAGGGACCAAGCAGTTCAAAGGGAGTAAGGGGAAAAGTGACCTTGATAACAAGATTTAATAAACCTGTCAATTTCTGACATGTTCAAAGCTTATACACAAAGCTGATTCGGAAAACTCCATTTCCAAAATATTTTATCTACATATGCCTGTTTATCTGGTTCACAGTGAAAACAAACATCAAATCCCACTGCTCAACTACTGAACCTAATCTTTATTTATTGGGTTCTTTTAGCTTATGTCAGAGCAGTTATGCTCAGGAAGAGGAAAAAACCTTTTGCTTCAAGTGAACTACAAAGCTGGACCTTAAACCTACTTTTTCTCGTGGGAATTTTCCGGCATTCTGCCCAGAAACCGATGTGTAATTTCAACATTTTGACCTGAGGTCACTGTATACAAATGACCGTTCATGATGTCTCATAGTATGTGAAACGCCCACTTATGTTTACCAACCATCAACTGACTTGAGAGATCAAATCCTTAAGCTTTCCATAACAGTGGACGGTAAATAGTTCGAGCTTCAGAAACATTTTGGATAAAATGAAGCATAATAGTGCCCGCATCATGGGAATGCCAGAAGGAGAAGAGAGCAAGCAAAGGATTGAGAACCTATTTGAAGAAATAATGCCTGAAAACTTCCCTATTCTGATGAAGGAAAAAGTCACACAAGTTTAGGAAGCTCAGAGAGCCCTAAACGACATGGATCCAAAGGCCTACAAGGAGATACATCATAATTAAAATGACAAAGAAAGAATCCTAAAAGCCACAACAGAAAAGTAGGTAGTTACATATAGGGGAGCACCAATTAGGGTGTCAACTGATTTCTCAACAAAACCTTTCAGGCCAGAAGGGAGAGGTGTGAAATATTCAAGGTGATGAAAAGCAAGGACCTGCAACCAAGGCTACTTTATTCACAAGGATATCATTTAAGATCAACAAAGAAATAAGGAGCTTCCCAGGCAAGAAAAAGCTACAGGAGTTCGTTAACACCAAACCAGTACTGCAACAAATGTTAAAGGGCTTACATTAGGAAGACGAAGAAAAAGAGAAAGAAAAAAATAGAGGAAAACAGTCTAACAATAAAATAGCACTACATGCATATCTATCAATAATCACCTTAAATGTAATGGCCTAAATGCTCCAACCAAAATATATGGGATACCTGAATGGATAAGAAAATAGGACCCATATACATGCTGCCTCCAAGATACTCACCTTAAATTGAAAGATGCACACAGACTAAAAATAAAAGAATGGAAAAAGATATTTCATGCAAGTGGAAAGGAAAAAAAAGCTAGGGTAGTAGTACTTATATTTAACAAAATAGACATTAAAACCAAGGATACAGAATGAGACAAATAAGGTCACTACATAATGATAAAGGGAACAACCTAACAAGAGGATATAACCCTAGTAAACATTTATGCACCCAACATAAAAGCACAAAAATATGTGAAGCAAATCTTGATGGACATAAAGGGAGAGATAAACAGAAATACAGTCATAGTCAGGAATTTTAACACCCCATTGACTTCTATGGATAGATCTTCCAGATAGAAAATCAACAAGGAGATAGTAGTCTTAAGTGACTCACTACGTCAAATGGATTGAATTGATATCTTCATAGCATTTCATCCCAAAGCAGTAGAATATACATACTTTTCAAGTGCACTTGGAATGTTTTGTAAAATAGACTACATGTTAAGACATAAAACAAGTCTCAATAAATTTAAGAAGACTGAAATCATATCAAGCATCTTCTTTGACCACAGTGCTATAAACCTAGAATTCAATCATATGAAGAACGCTGAAAAATACTCAAAGACATGGAAGCTAAACACCATGTTATTAAACAATGAATGGGTCAACAGTGAGATCAAAGAAGAAATTAAAAGAGACCTTGAAACAAGTGAAAATAAGGACACAACAATCCCAAATCTGTGGGACACTGGGAAAGCAATCCTAAGAGGGAAATTCTTAGTATTACAGGTCTAAGTAAAAAAAAAAAACAAAAAAACACACACACAAAAAACAAGAAAAAGCTCATATAAACAATCTAACTTTATAATTAAAGGAACTTGAACAGGAACAACAAACAAAGCCAAAGTGAGTGGAAGTAATAGTATTCAGAGCAGAAAGAAAAAAATAGTCTAAAAAAACACAATGCAAAAGGCCAATGAAAACAAGAGCTGGTTCTTTGAAAATATAAACAAGATTGATAAACCTTTAACCAGACTCATCAAGGCAAGAATGGAAAGGACGCAAATAAACAAAACCAGAAAAGAAAGAGGAGAAATGACAACTCATACCAAAGAAATACAAAGCATTATAAGAAAATATTATGAACAACGATATATGCCAACAAACTGGACAACCTGGATGAAATGCATAAATTCCTAGAAACATATCATCTTCTGAAAGTAATTCAGGAAGAATCATGGATTCTTAATAGACAGATTACATCTATTGAAATTGAAGCAGTAATCAAAAAACTACCAACAAACAAAAGGTTTGGAGTGGATGGCTTTACATTTAAATTTTACCAAATATTCCAAGAAGATCTAACATCTCTCCTTTTTAAACTATTTCATAACTCAAGGGGAAGAAAAGCTCCCAAACTCATTTTACAAGGCCATCATTATCCTAATTTGAAAACCAGATAAAGACACAATAAAAAAAGTGAATTATAAGCCAATATTTCTGATGAACATAGATGCTAAAATCCTCAACCAAATATTAGCATACCAAATACAGCAATACATCAAAAAGATCACACACCATGATCAAGTAGGATTTACTGTGGGAATGCAAGGCTGGTACAACATTCACAAATCAGTAAGTGTGATTCATCACATAAACAAAATGAAGGATAAAAACCACATGATCACATCGACAGATGCAGAAAAACCATTTGATAACATTCAAAACCTATTTATGATAAAAACTTTCAGCAAAGTGGGAATAGAGGGAACACACCAAAACATAATAAAGGTCATATATGACAAACCTACTTCCCCCATCATACTCAACAGGCAAAAACTACAAGCATTCCCCTTAAGATCTGGAACAAGACAAGGATGTCCGTTTTCACCTTCCTTATTCAACATAGTACTGGAAGTTCTAGCCACAGGATTAGACAAGAAGAAAAAAATAAATGGCATCCAAATTGAAGAACAAGTAAAACTGTCATTATTTGCAGATGTCATGATACTGTACATGAAGAACCCCAAACATTCTGCCAAGAAACTACTAGAACTGATTAATAAATTCAGCAAAGTACCAGAATACAAAATTAATATTCAGAGATCAGTTGCATTTTTATATGCCAAAAACGAACTAACAGGCAAATTAAGAAAACAATCCCATTCACAATTGCTATAAAAATAATAAAGTACCTAGGAATAGACCTAACAAGGATGCAAAATAACTGTACTCAGAAAATTATAAGACTGAAGAAAGAAACTGAAGAAGATACAAAAAAGTAGAAGCATACACTGTGTTCATGGATAGGAAGAATTAACATCATTAAAATGTCCACACTACCCAAAGCAATCTATAGACTGAATGCAATTCCTATCAAGATTCCAATGATGTATTTCATAGATCTAGAACAAATATTTCAAAAATTTATACGGTACCACAAAAGGCCCTCAAACAGTAATGGTGCTCTTGAAAAAGAACAAAGTTGGAGGAATCATGCTACCTGATATCAAACTACCACAAGGTCACAGTAATCAAAACAGCCTAGTACTGGCATAAAAACAGACACATAGATAAATGAAACAGAATAGAAAGCCCAGAAATAAAGTCCTACCTTTATAGTCAATATTTGACAGAGGAAGCAAGCAAATACAACAGGCTAAAGGTAGTTTATTAAATAAATGGTACTGGGAAAATTGGACAGATATATGCAGAAAAGTGAAACTAGACCACCTTCGTACATTACACAGAATAATCAATTAAAAATCGATTAAAAACTTAAATATTAGATGTGAAACCATAAAAATACTACAAGAAAACATAGATAGCAAAATTTTGGACATTGTTCGTAGCAGTTTTTTTATTGGCTATATCTCCCCAGGCAAGGGAAATAAAAGTATAAACAAATGGGACTACATAAAACTAAAAAGTTTTAGTACAGCAAAGGGAATCATCAACAAAATAAAAAGACAACCCACAGAATGGCAGAACATATTTGCCAATATATCTGATAAGGGGTTAATATCCAAAGTTTATAAAGAACTTACAAAACTCAACACCAAAGAAAAACAAACAACACATTTAAAAAATAGGCAAAGCATCTGAATCAACACTTCTCCAAAGACGACATACAGATGGCCCATAGACATGTGAAAAAATGCTCAACCTTACTAATCATCAGAGAAATGCAAATTAAAACCACAATAAGATACCATCTCACACTTGTCAGAATGGCTCACCAACAAATAAACAAACAAGTGCTGGCGAGGATGTGAAGAAAGGGGAACCCTTTTGCACTATTGGTGGGGATGCAGATTGGTACAGCCACTGTGGAAAACAGTATGGAGATACCTCAAAAAACTAAAAATGGATTTGCCTTTTGACTCAGTTATTCCACTTCTGGGATCCCAAAACACTAATTAGAAAGAACACAAGCACCTTGGGTTCATTGTAGCATTATTTACAATTCCCAAGATATGGAAACAGCCCAAGTGTCCATTGATGAATGGATAAAACAACTATGGGACATTTATGCAATGGAATACTACTCAGCCATAACAAAAAAAAAATAAAATTTTACCCTTTTCAACAGTATGGTTAGACCTGGAGAACACTATGCTAAGTGAAATAAGCCAGTTAGTAAATGAAAAATACCAATGATTTCACTCATATGTGGAATCTAATGAATAAACTGAACTAACAAGGAAAATGGGGACAGATGCATAGATGGAGAGCAGGATGACAGTGGGGTGGGGGATAGTAGGGGATGGAGGGTTTGAATAAAAAAAGACAAAGGACTCAGACATGGACAACAGTGTGGTGACTGATGCGGTGTGGGGGCTATAAGGTGACTAGATGGTAATGGAAAAAATACAATAAAAATTAAATGAAAACACAAAGGGAGGTGACCAAGCTGCTTGGCTATATGGTGCCACCTGCTGGACATTCAGAAAAACAATGATATATAGCTTTGAAGGGATCATTATTTGAGCATCAATCAGCAAACAATAATTCAGTTCCTTCCTTATGCCAGGCCCTGGACTGGCCTGTGGGATATCTTTGAGTGGCATTTCCATACAATCCAGGAGTCAGCTACATCATGAGTTCATCTAGGTTGTACGTAAAGGACACTGTATTTGGAGTGAGAATGGTTTTGATTTGAGTTTCCACTTTGCTTCATCTTCAATGTCTGCTTCTATGTTGTGGGCCTTGGTGTCTTGGGATCTTGGACAACTAAATTTTCTGGACTTCAGTTTCATTATCTAGAAAATGGGAAGAATAACATCTAGGGCTTTTGTGTAGTTCAACTGGAGAAATGTATGTAAAGACATTTTGCATATTATTAAATGTACTAGAAATATAAGACTGTCATATCATTTTTCCTTTCAGTCCCTGATGAAGAAAACCCTCTTGGAAGGCAGCATCCACTCTTTAAATAAACTAAATTGTGGAGGAAAAAACTATAGCATAAAATAGATAGATGAGGACTAGGAAGAAGAAGAGAATATTTTAAAACATAAAGGACACATATATGTGTATATCCTATGTGCATATATTTCTTCTGCTATTTAGTTCTTGTCTTAGTTCCCAAGTTCCATTTTCAATAAAATAAACTAGGATAAAAAATATCATCACAGCATCACCAACTAATCAGCATATAAACTAACCAAAGCCATCTTAAAAACATGCTCTCATTTTAAAATAGCCAGTAGAAACTACATTATTCTGAATACTGCAAAAAATATATAAGCTCAAATACTAAAAACAAATAAAGGGATTTGTACTGAATGAACTCCAAATTCTTAGAATAAAAAGCAAGGAAAAATTTTCCATGTAACAAAAGAAAAAAAAAGAAAAAGAACAGGAAAGCATAAAAAGAGGG
Organism: Phyllostomus discolor; assembly: GCF_004126475.2. Classification (NCBI taxonomy): domain Eukaryota; kingdom Metazoa; phylum Chordata; class Mammalia; order Chiroptera; family Phyllostomidae; genus Phyllostomus; species Phyllostomus discolor. The sequence goes on from NC_040903.2 coordinate 100,440,647, forward strand.
AAACAGATGACAGAAATCTGACAATGCATGAAATATGAAGAGGTTAAACTTACTAGATGACAAAGTCTTATTAACTGTGGGTTAAAATAATAAAAATGCATCCTAGAATTTTTATGAGACACTCAAAATGAAGTGAAAAATAAAGAATGAGAAAATGTGTATTAGACATATATTAAGAATAAAATACTTTTCAAATTTGTCAAGAGGTATAATCATCTGACAAAGAAGATTATAAAGTGAGTATTGAATTAAATAGACAAGTTATTTTATATTGATATGTTATACCATATACAATGATTTAACTATAATAAACTTACATATTGAATAACAACATCTAGATATATCAAGCAATACTCTCTAATAACATAAGGAGAATTACCAAAACCACAATTGTAGCTGGAAACTTAAATTTATATTCTCTCAATATTAGAGAAAGTAGACAAAAATTATCCAGGGATATTAGGGGTTTTAATGGAAAATGTAATTTAATGTATATACATCAAATGATATACTGTATCAAAAGGGATCATACATTCTTCTAAAAATATCCATGCAACATTTACAAAAATTAGTAATATGCTAGGCTACCAAAGGGAACATCAGCAAATTCCTAAAGTTAAGATTCAACCAGACAGGTGTCCTTAAAGCAGGCAGGCATGTGAAGAAACAGAGACACAGGGAGAACGCCTTCTGACGACACAGCTGGAGCGATGCGCTACAGGCCAAGGACGCGAAGGGTGCAGGCACACTCCTCCAAGCTACAGACAAGGGAGCATCCCCTGCAGGCCTCAGAGGGCATATGGCCCTGCAGGCACTTTGACTGTGGCCCTCTAGCCTCCAGAACTGTGAAAACATACATTTCTGAGTTTTTAAAAAGATTTTATTTATTTATTTTTAGAGAGAGGGGCAGGGAGGGAGAGAGAGAGGGAAACATCGGTGTGCGAGAGTAACATTGACTGGTTGCCTCTCATAGGCACCAAACTGGGGTCCACATCCACAATCCAGGTATGTGCCCTGACAGGGGATTGAACCGGTGGCTTTTACTCGGTGGGATGATGGCCAACCAACTGAGCCATGCAGGTCAAGGCCATTTCTGCTGTTTTAAGCCACAAAAGTCAACAAACAAAAACATCCAAACCAAAAAGCTCTCAGAAAAACAAAAAGAAAGAACCAGCCAATGTTTTTGAAACCACAAATACAGAATATTAATATAAAAAGAATAAACGTACAGATGAAACGAGGCCATTTAGAAATTTAAAAAAATCTTCTCTTAATAACTCTTGGGCCAAAGATGAAATAAAAACTGTCAAACAGATACACATACACCAGCTATAAAGACAGTGGAGCCAAGGTGTCTCAATCCCAGTATTTCAGATTCCAGGCCATCTACCAGAAAGTGACACCATCATCCTGAACAGGAAACCAAACTTCTTTCCTAGCTCTGTGTTGTATTGTACCAAATCCTCACAGGAACACCGTGGAGATAAAATTAGAACAGACATTGGAAGGGACTCTACCAATTAAAAATGTTATATATAAATGCAGAGCACTATACAAAAATCAAAGAACGATTAGACTTGAACTGCCTTAGTGGTCATACAAAGAAAAGGTCTGTTAGTGAATGAGAAGTACTAGTGAGTAAGAAAAAGAGAATGCGCGAAGTTGCCAGCAGTGAGCACCCACATGTGCCGCATCTGAGATGTACCCAACAGGATCCCTTTTTCCCGGCCTGAGCTGATGGAGACAGATGCATGAACTAGTGTGACGATCCAATGTGAAGAGCACAGAGACAGAAGTGGGCCCAGAATGCAGCGCAGCTCAGAGGAGGGGCTGGCTGGTAAAGGTTTCTCCATGGATCTGGCTCTTGAGCTGATCTTGAACGATGAGGAGGAATTAAACAGATCAACAGGAAAGGGACAGCTGAGGCCTTTTTCAGACCCACGGGTGGTGTGATGTGGTTGAGTACCAGATGATTGTAGGAAATGACAGCTCTGAAGAAGTAAAGGCTGTATAGTGAAATGCTAATCTATTATGCAAGGATTTTTAACTGTATCTTGAAGGTGAGGTGATTAGAGCACGTTAAATGCAAGAGTGACCGGGTTTAATCTGGTTTCAGACACAGCAATCTGGAGCAGTGCCTGGGTATGCCTGGAGTCTAGATATTGGGTCCCATTCAATCTGTGGTCCAATGGCACTGAAAGTCATAAATCTTGTCAGTTCCCTACTTAAAACCCTGGTTTCTCCCTTACCAGTGCCTACCATATCTGCAGGGTCTGGCCCCTAACCACCTTCCTATCCTCATCTTATGACACTCTCTTCAGCAATTGTCTTTACTTAGCTTCCAAAATGTTCTGAGCTCTTTCTTGCCCCAGATTCTTCATTCACGCAGTTCTCTCTTTACCTGACTGGCTCCACTCTTGCTTCAGGCTTCAGAGAAGCCTTCCCTGGATGGAAATCCTCTTCTCCAATTGTCTTCTTTCATATCACTTACAGCATTTAAGGACAGGGCCTAAATTTGTTTTTAATTAAATTACCGGTCGAATGAATAGATAAATGAATATTCCAGGATAAGGATGATAAAGGTTTAAAATAGGGATAATAGCAGTGCATGAAAGAAAAAGATCTGAGAGGCACTAAAGAGGAAGAATTAGGTGGAATGATCAAATGAGAAGAGCAGGGAAAGCATCTAGGATGATGCCCAGGTTTCGGGTGAAGCATTCATGGGAGTGATGTTAATCAACATTTACCCAGACAGAGAACATGAGGGAAGCAAGTTTGGATGAGCCAGATGACGCGTTCAGGTTTAGGAAGATGCGATGCCTGGGAAGTATACCACTGGAGATGGCAGTAAAAGTTGGTACAAGGTGTGTAGTTCATGAGAGAGTCCAGAGGGACTTGGGAGTGAACATCATACAGATACCAGTGGAAGCAGTGGAAAGATAACTGTATAAATCTGTTTCAGGAAGAAGAAAACTAAGAAGAAAACTAGTTAGAAAACTAAGAAGAAGAGACTGCAGAGAGCAAAGAGGAATGCAGAAACAGGGAGTCACAGATGCCTAAGAGGGAAATTTCTAGAATGCCAAATGCCATGGGACCAAATGCCAGACAAAGGCCAAAAAGAGCACATAAAATTTGGCAATTAAAAGGTCTCTCAGGCCTGGGCTGGTGTGGCTCAGTGGATCCAGTACCGGCCAGCAAACGGAAATGTCACCAGTTCAATTCCCAATCAGGGCACGTGTCCCAGTTGGGGGCTGACAAGAGGGAACCGATGACTGTTTCTCTCCCTTCCCCTATCTCTAAAAATAGAAAAATAGAATCTAAAAGGAAATATTTTTTCAAAAGGGGTCCCTCAGATATTTGATATTGCTGGCAAGATTTTAACTAGTAATTAAAAAGACAGTTTTTGAGCAATGGGAAAAGGACTCACTCAGAAGCAGCAAGACTTTGCTAGGAGTAAACCATGCCTGCTTATCCTCACTTCCTTTTTAACTTGGTCAACAGCTGATAGATCACAGAAATGGTGTCATCATTCAGAGAGGCATTTGAAAAAGTCATATCATCCTGTTTCAGGATAGTAAGTCTTATCATCCTGAGCTCGATGATAATATAATTCAGTGAACTCCACTCAAAGAGCTTTGACTAATGAACTGATGCTCTTGAACCAATCTTTTCTGATTTATTAATTTACCAGGATAAGATTGGGGAGATATCAACTGTGCTGATACCATGAAACTAATATATGAGATGAATGAATCTAGATCCAGGATAATTTCAATAAATTGGAATGATGAGAAAATCCTAAAGAGATAAAATTTAACAGAGCTCAAAGGGAAGTCCTCCATTATGTTCAAGGAAAAGGTGCTCAAATACTAGCTGCAGGTCACAGTGCTTTACTGTTTTAGGCGAAGAGACTAAACAATCACACAAATCATATGAAGACTCGGGCGATGGAAGGGTGCACAGACCACAGTGTAGTGTCTGGACGAGGATGCTCATGGCCCCACTTCTCCACTCTTCCTCGTGAGACTCCTGCAGTGCTTTCAAAGGGACTCTGATAAACAGAACATGTACTGGAGGGCGTTTCTATCATGGAAGTCACTCAAAAGCATGTCTCCACTCACATGATCAAAAGTTAAAGGAACTGGGAAGGTTTAACGTTGAGAAGACAGGGAGACATGATGTCCATCTGCAAACTTCTGATGGGCTAAATTGGAGTGGAGACATGGAAGATACTGGGTATGTGTGGGCTTGGAGAGTGGAACTCTCCAAGGCAGAAAGTTAGATGGGAGTAGACTTTGGCTTCATATAAAGATGAACTGTCTCACATAGCTGTAGAACAATGTAACGGACAATTTAAGGAAGTCTCCCAACCCGGAACTCTCACTTGATCAGAAGCAGGATGACTGACCACTTGAAAGGGAAGCTGCGGGGGAATGTCAGCATTCATTCAGTAGAGGGTTGATCACATGACCTTCAAGATCCCTTCTGAACCAGAAATTCTACAATATTCTAAGAATAAAACTTTGCTATGTAAAATATGTAGCTACTGATATAAGAAAAAATGTGAGTAGTGTGATAAAGAACAAAAAGCATAAACATTCTAAAATAAATAAGAAAAAAAAATTAGGTACATGACTTAAGGTATGTTGCCCAAAACTCTAGCTATTCAGTTTATTTATCTGGCCTACTTCCAAAACTTGTCAGTACGTCTGAAAACCCCCTTCCCAGGGCCACGTATGGAAGGTTCTGATTTAGTGCATCTGGGCAAACTGTAATTTTTAAAAAAATGCTCTTGGTGATTCTGATACTCAGGCAGTTTTAGGACCACAAAAATTCTGGATTTACTTATAGGGCGCTTATATTTTGCAAAAGGAATATGTATGTATGTATGTGTCTGTATGTATGTATTTATGTATTAAAAATGTAATAATAAGTCTAATCAACTTGCTAATATTTGAGGCTACTGTTATTTAATATTTAAGCACCATTTCTACACAGGGAGCAAACTCATCTTTAGTATTCAAAGCTCTAACAGCTTAGAATATAAAAGTTAAAAATATCACATCTCTTGCTTTATAACTTTCAATGTAATGAACAAATCATCTCTAGCTTTTTAGCGTTTCTGTCAGATAAAATGTTTTAAAAAGTAAGGAGATACTCCCTTCTAAATAAATAACATGAAATTTCAGAAAGTTAGTAGAAAAAAACTAAGAAAATGGATTTTGTTCATATACACACACTTTTTAGCTTAAATAACTTATTTTTCACCTGAAAGTCCTACTTGGATTAACAATGTCTCAGAAAAACATAAAAAGAAGACACACCCTTCTAAAGCTCATTAATAGCTTACTAGTGTTAGTAGAAACCAGTGTGGGGACATTAAATAAATCAATATTCAATTTCTTAAAATTACAAATATTGAAACTTTGATGTTCTTTACTCTTTTGTGTTCAACTTACAAATCCTGTTATTCTTTTTATAAATCTAGTAAATAAAAATTATTTTAAGAAAGCTTTTAGTCTTAGTCAATTAAATTCAAGGCTGTCATTCATTCTTATTTAATCTAATAAGAATGGCATTATTAAAGTACTGATTAAATTTTGATTCTCTCCTTTTGCAAAGAGGGAGCCTCTTTCTAAGAGTGGTGTAAATTTTTAAGAATGAACTCCTTTTCCAGAGGAGGAGAGTAAGAGGTTCTGGTGGTTGAAAATCTGTCCCGTCTATTCCCATGAAGGGTTTAGAAGGGACAAGACAGAGCTCCAGCATTCAAAGCCTTGTAAACTTAAAGGATAAATCCACTACCTGCGACTTTTTGGACTTTGAAGCAAATGGTTTCTAAGATTTGTTTCTGTCTAAAGCTTCTCTCCCTTCCCCTCCCAGAGGATGCAGGGACTTATTGGAAGAAGTGAGAAAAAAGAAAGAAATCAGTCTGCAGTCTGTTTCCTATAGAGTAAAAATCTGGCGATTGTTGGAAAATAAAGGCATTCATACAACACACTAAATCCAAAAGAAAGGGACTCTGTATATTCATAAAAGCAATACTAGGTTGACGTTATTTGCATTTTCTGCAAGTTACATTTATAAAGTCATTTTGCTGAGAATAATTCTTATGTAGAATTTACATTAATTGATATAAAAGTGACACTGTAATTATTGTTAAGAAATCAAATGCTACAATCCTTTAGTTTCTTGGTGTCTGACAGGTTGCCACACACATCTCAGAGTGAAAATGGTCACAACTGACAATGAATTGCCCAATCAGATAATGCTGAATTTTAATTAGCGTTTACCAAAGAGCACTTTACCAAATTCTAAATTGGAACTGAAAGCAGACAACTTCTAAATTAACCCTTGTGGTGCACATATAATTCTTTTTCATTATGACTTGGACACGTCAAATATTTCCAAAACTTTTTTTTAGTGGAAGGAAATGCTCTACTTACAGATGCACAAGACTATGAGAAAAAGGAGGTATGTGGCCAGTTCCCGTAAAACACTCTTCAGGTACTTCTCTCGGTTAGTGTTGCTTTCCTCCATGAGTCTTGTTCCCCAGAGACCTTTAAAATAATAATAAAAGAAAACTTTATGAATGGCAAAGGAAAACACATAAAAGAGTATACCCTTTAAGGGAGATTTTCTGTTTATTATTATTATTATTATTATTATTTTAGCATGTTCTGAGTGTAACATGGAAATTCTTTTAGTAGGAGTCTTTAGTAAAAATTTAAAAAGGTAACAGGAAATGAGGGTAGTCTAAAAGAGAGAGATTGTGCATACACATGAGTTCCTTCTATAGGAGGGAGGACACAACCTGGTAAGTATCCTGTTACTAAACCTAGTACATGATAAAACTACATTGCAAATGGTATCTTTTAGGTCACCCCTGAGGAAAAGAAGTCCTGGTTGGAGCATCATTTCCCTAGGGAAACATTTACCAAGTTTCTAACACACTGGCTGAAAATCTCTGTATCCATGTCTGTTCTTTAAGAAACTGTAGCAACTGACTACCCTAAACATGCTTGACAGGTTTTTAAAGTGCCGGTTAACATACAATCTTTAAATTAAACATAATAACTTTGTCGACTTTTGTCTTTGGAGAGAGTAAAGTCAGCAACCATGTTCTATATTTTCACAGATGGAAAAAGTGTTGGGCTGGTTGAGCAAAGATGACATAACCCTCCTTGAGACTGCTGGACAGAGTTACCGCAGTTCTGGACTGGCAGACAGACATGGTGGCCGTCCAAACCCCTACTAATGAACAGTGTGGTAAAGTCACAATGCTGGTTACTTGGAAGAGATGTAATGTTTTCCAAAAAAGACACACTTCTCCATCTTTTCAGTTAGATTAGGTTGCCCGTTAATGGAAGCCAACCTGCTCCCTGGTTGCCTCACGCTTTTATTCCACAGACATTAACCCCTTCAATCACTGAAACTCACAGAGCAACTGAAGTCACAATCAAGCTACACAGAGAACCGGGAAAAAACGGTACATGGTCTTCCACTTCTTGAAAATGCCTTCATCACTAGTGTTCATGTATTCTTATGGCTTATAATAATAAATTAGTTCTACTCCTAAATTTGAGTCTTTCATTTCCTTTTGTTTTTTCTTCCAAATTTCCTTTAGGAAAATCAGCATCTGGATTCAAAGACACCGTGTTACACATCGTAGGTTTCACCACACTGAAAGTGGAGCATAACTTATGACCAGGTTTGCCTCTGCCAAGATCTGGTAGTTGTCAAGGAATTACTCACTCAGAAGAAATGCAGCAAGCAGAATGTTTGTTCGCTGAAACTATCATATTAAAGAATTATTACAAATTTATATGACATGGAAAATTACAACTCAGAATAACAGAGAGGCAGCCAAATGTTAGGCTCAGTAGCCCTGGACACAACCACACCATTTCTTTGGGTACATTTCTTTTGGAGGCCAGGCCTAAAATATGCGCGAAAGAAACTGTTATTCTCTTTTCCATCAGGACAGATTTTTGCCTTGCCTCACTGGGTCAGTGATTTCACTCTTTCCTGTGGTTTATAAACAATATAAACTAAGTCATGGTTCCTAATATTTACAAGTAGTACTGCTTGACCTATAAATAGAAAAACCAAACTCCTTTCAATTTGTATTCAAGCTAAACTGACAACAGTCTATGGCAATTAAATTCTAGCCCTTGAATGAGACATTTCAAATGATAAGAAACAAACCCCTTTATTTACACTTTTATTTTACTTTTTAAAATATGTTTGAATTTTAGAGATAGAGGAAGGGAAAGAGAGAAACATCAATGTGAAAAACAATGACTGGTTGCATCCCATACACTCCCCAACCGGAGATTGAACCCACAACCTCAGTATGTGCACTGACCAGGAATTGAACTCAGAACCTTTTGGTGTACAGGATGAAGCTCCAACCAATTGAGCCACACTGGCCAGGGCTATTTATACTTTTACATAATATACTTTCATGCATTTACTTTTCTAAATTACTGTAATTACTTCCTCAAATACTTATTGCTTTAAAAGTTTCATCTAATTTCCTTACTGGGTGTATAGGTTGAGTCTGGGTACAGGGACCTCTTTAGAAAAGGAATAGAAAAACTAGTTGTCCTGTTGCCACCTACTTCCTGTTTACAGAGCTAACAGAGTAAGAATGGTTAAGGATGGAGTTCCAAATTGGCATCATTCTTCAAAATCAACTGTTGTCTTTTCCCATAATTGCCCCAGTTGTGGAGGGAGTACCTTCTGGGCACTCCATGTACTCACGTTCAGTACGTAAGGGGTCTTCAGCTGTTACAGAGAATGTGCTATTCAGGGGATACTGAGCAATATCCCACTTCCTTCTTCTTCACCAGGGTGCTTGGTTATTGCCAGAGCCCAAAGTTGGACCATGTCATCAAGGGTGCATATTCCCTTGGGCAGTGTTACTTGTGAATATCAATATAGAGGAACTCGGAGATGGATAATCCAAAGCACAAAAGATGTCCCAAATAAATAACTGACTTTGAAAAAATGCTGCCATCTTTGCAATTATTTTATCCAAATGCTTCCAAAATCTTTTTACTTTGTAATACATAAAATACCAGAGAGAATGATACAGTGAAGTCCTATGTGTCTCTCACCCAGCTTCAACAACTGTGAACTCAGTGCCAACCTCAACTCACCCATTCCTCCCTCCCATTATTTTGAAAGTAATCACAGCTATCGCATCATTTCATCTGTAAATATCTCAGCTCCATGGTAAAAAAAAATTCGGTGTGGATCTTTTGCCTCAGATTAACCCTGTCCTGTGTGAAATACACTAAACCCTTATGTCTTTATTGATCATGACAAAGGACAATGTAGGGACTTGGAGTCAGAGCTGAGTTCAGATGAAGGCTCAGCCACGTGTGGGCTAAGACCTCCCCTAATGCCGTAAACCTCCAACTCCTCGTCTGAAAATGGGAGAGGGGCGCCTCTTGGAGGGTTGCTCTGGGAATGAGAATTATGTGTAAAGCCTGGAGAGGGGCTGGAAGAGGCCTGTCTATGCTTTAGAAGTAGGTCTATCTATAAGATGTCCCACTTCTGATGCCTAGATGTCAGAATAGTGTAAAGACCCAAATTTGTATGGACTTTTGAGTTCATTCTGAATAGCCCGACTAAATGCTCACTGCATTTATATCATAGGAGAATCCTGTTTCTGTGCTCAGACACATATGAGCCTTGTTGAGACAAATATAATCCTCCTTAATATTCATTTGAACTGCAGGGACACTGTCAGAGAGAGCTGTGACTCTTTATTACTCTCGGTCCATTTCCTAAAGAACAGTCACTGCATGACATGGCTCCTGAACCTCGAATCCTAGTCAGCCCTCTCCCGAGGTGCAGGCAAATATATACATGCCTGTGCCCCACCAGTTCCGACCTGCACGTTCCACAGACAATGCACACTCACGTATCCCTCCCTGAGATTTGTCTTTTTCTTCCTTTTTCTAGAAACCTACTTTCCCCATTTGGATAGTGGTGCCAAGTCAGGAATGTGGGTTTCTTCCTAAAACAGGCTCTTTTCCTAACCTTGTAGGGAGCTGGACCGTAACTCTGGTGGTTTCTCTCTCTATTTAATTTAAAACATCCTTTCTCCCCAGCTCACACGGCCTTGTTGCCCCCAGTGTCACCCTCTCCATCAGGCCTCTCCTCACCTATGTTCCCAGCAACCAGCACCATCCACCTTACCCCATTCTCTGCGTCCTTGCTAGAATCATCTTCAGACTGAAATGCGATCGCATCAGCCCCTCGCCTGAAGCCCCCACTGGCTTTAGCTGTCTATGAGAAAAAGTATCAAAGAGCTACAGGCTCACTTGGTCTTACTTCCACAATTTTCCTCTCATGCACCACACCGCACCCCAACCTCCATCCTTCAAAACACAAAACAAGTTTAGCCTCCTCTGGCCTCACTTCTTTGAGTCCCTCCCATATATGAGAATCTGGCATTGTAATTATTTAATTATATCTCTGTTTTTTCTACTAAACTCAAAACTCCTTGGGAGTTGGGATATTGTATGATTCATCTCTATATCCTTATTACTAAGCACAAAAGAGACTCTCCATAAATGTTTGTTGACTGAACAAATTTTGCTAGTAGCATAACCTTATCACAGAGTAGCAACCCTACCTCAAAAAAAATCCCCACTTCAATAAAAATACATCTCATTGTTCAAAATTTGTGCAAATAAAAAGCGGAAAGGAAGAAGTGATGAAATGAGCTTTGGATTAAAATGAAGGAATAGCCAAAAGGTGAAAACAGCCTAACTGTTCATCAGCTGACCAATGGATAAACAGAATGTGGTACATACAATGGAATATTACTCAGACACCAAAAGGAATGAAGTTTGGATACATGCTACAACATGGATAAACTGTCAAAGCATGAACTAAGCCAGACACAAAAGGACAAATACTGTATGATACCAATAATACCTGAGGTGCCTAGAATAGGGAAACTTACAGAGACAGAAAGTGGAATAGAGATTATAAGGGCAGGGAGGAGAGGGATGAGGAGCTGGGGCTTAACGGTAGAGTTTCTGTTTGGGATGATGAAAAAGTTCTAGAAATGGGCAATGATGAGACAACAGAGTGGATGGAAAAGAGGTTTCTGTTTGTTTTAACAGCTTAGCCTACCCTGACTAATACGGCTAGTACTTTATGATTTCTCTGGAAAACAAAAGCATATATGTCTAAAGTAACAAACAGAAAATGACTTTAATAAGTTAGCACACAAATTCATATACAAAACATATTCAATTCTGCAAATTCAGAAAATATTAATAACTCATGTAGAGTGTCAAATTGTATCTTTGCACTAAAAACAGTTTGTTAAGACAAAAGTAAACTTCTGTTTACTTTTTTAAAGGTATGTTGGGGGTACCTTTAAGTTGGGGCAGTCTTTAAATTTTTCAGCCATTCTTCATTTATTTTGGTCTGGGCCTTGATCACCTTCTCCCTGGCAGCCTCCTGCCTGGTCCTCCTGCCCGTCTCTGCAAGCGTTCCTGCACAGCACACTGCCTGACTCACATTCCCTTTCAGCAAGTTCTGCTCTGCTCAAAAACTTTCAACCACTTCGGGATACTAAGAGATACATTCTTAACCCCTTGGTTAGACACAATGCTTCCCAGAGCCAGGCCTCAAACATGTCTTCTTTACTATCTTACTTCAGTTAAAAAGATAGATCTAGCCACAGTTCAAAGAGCAAAAAGGGCTATTTGTTGTCTTTCTTAGGTTCCTGTCATTACACAACACAAGGGTATGTTGAAGCTAAAAGGGACCTGAGAGGTTCCTCTCCCATTTTATAAATGAGCACCCGAGGCCCAGGAAGTGTGAATGTTGTATAAAGCCACAAAGGCAGGAGACCTCCAGGGAAGTCCCTGAGCAGCCAATCTGGAGTAATCTCTCCTACCTTTGGAAACTGGAAGCTACTTTCTGTTCTCATTCTGGAGCACTACTTACAAAACACTTGTAAGATTTCTGTCATTGGTATCCCAAGAGGGGAAAAAAAATCACAACTCATTCACCGTTATTTATTTTACTTTTCTGGGTTTGTCTAGTTAAAAGGATCATGATTTACTATTACATATTAACTTCAAAGAAACTTCTCTCTCACTTCAAGGAATATTTTTTTAAAGCACATTTAAAACAATGCAAAATATTACACTTGACCCTTGAACAACATGGGTTTGAACAGAGCAGGTTCCCTTACAGGAGGATTGTTTTCAGTTGACCCATCCAATTCAAAGCCCACTTGTTCAACCGGCTGCTCTGAGCAGGGCACCAGCACGCGGAGGGCTGACTGTAGCCATAAGGGAAGGGCAGTACCCCCCACCTCCTGGTTGTCCAAAGGCAACTGTTTATAATCTGGGGTTTAAACCTTAAAAAGTAAGTCTTTTGGTAATCTACTCACACAGGTTATTCAAAAAGGATCTTTTGTTCCCCATCATGTTCTAAATCAAATTAACTAACATAAGCACTAATGTAAAACAAGTAACAAAATGTCCACTTTTTAGAATTTATGATTTAATATGTAAAGTACATGGGTGAGACTTGTTATACATTTTACATGCCTCGTCTCATTTAATTCTTCAAAGTCAAGAACTAAATATTATGAATTAAAAAATGCAAAAATTGGGGCTCAAAGAGGTTAAGTAATTTGCTCAAGGTCACACAGCCAATGTGCTGTAGGACTGGGGTCTACATGCAGCCTGACTTGGTCTTAATCACGTTGCTGTAAAAACACCTGGGTTGTGTGTGTATGTGCGTGTGCACGTGAGCACGCTAAATTTTAAAAACCGACAGAAAGATTAGAGAAGGGGAGGGAAATTTTCAAAAGAATTGAGAATGGAAACTCTTAAAAGTGGAGACTAAAATAATTCGGGTGGTAAAACCAAATGCAACGTTTTCTTTCCTAAGGATGTCTCTGACAAAGCTTTGCAAAATAGGATTCCCATCTGCTCTTGGAAAATCTGTGTCCTCTTAACAGACACTGGCAAGTTTGAAAAACCCTTCCCTGTCTTTGGGTTAGCTGGGCTCACTAAACCAACACATTTACACACAGCTGGTATCTGGTGACTTCAATGCTTTGTTGGAATTTCAAAGAACATTAGTTATTCAAAAACATACTTATACATTTTGAAAAACAATGTAACTTTTTTTTGCAACTGCTTTAGAAAAATGCCTAGAATTAGAAATGGCCAAATAATAACTGTTTTCAAAGATATAATTTTATTCTATTCGCGGTGTTCTCAACAGCACCCTCTCCCAGAAACAACCACACACATCAAAACGTCAATGACAACCCAGTGACACTGCTCCCACAATTTGGGTCACACCCTACTGTTACTCTTTCGAGAACTGGATGAGGGGCAATGAGAGATAAAGACCTGTGGAAGATCATGGGTGCTAATATAGAATTTTCGTTTTAATATCGTGAAATTAGCAAGTATACAGTGTAACCACCATTAGTTGTATTATTCATTTTCCCCTACTTTAAAAAAAAAAAAAAACAACCACCCCAGATGAAGCCTTTCACTTTAATAGGACTTTCACTTATTTCCAGAAGTAAACAATATGCTAGCATTTCTTCTAGGGAGGGACGTACCCAATAAATTTGCACCGACAAGCGCGCAGCGGAATTCGGCTCTGGGTACCGGAAATAGAGCAGAATTGCAGAGCTGGGGAATGCGCTTCCAAGGCAGGCGGGGACGCAATGGGGATGCGAGGTGGATCCCCGAAAATCAAACCGCAGCGGCGATGGCTCGGCTGGAGCCCGTGGTTCAGGTTCGAGCATCAGCCGCTGCGGAATCGTGCTCTTACCTCGCAGCCCGCGAACCAGCCTCTCAGCCCAGGCCACTCGGGGCAGCTGACCGTCCAGGGGGAGGTGGCGATGCAGCGGGTCCCCACCGCCGGCCGGGCTGGGGCTCGGCGGGCTCTGGTCCTCTCGCCGGCGTCGCCTCCCGCTCGGGTGGCCGGCGCCGTGGTAGCCCCCCAACCCCCGGCCCCGGGCGCCCGTGGAGCTCACGGCCGAGGAGGCGGCCGACCTCCGGCTGCCCGGGCGCCACTCCACGTCCATCTCCACCACCATTCCCCCTTCTTCCCCTTCCACCTCCTCTTCCTCCTCCTCCTCCTCGGCCTCGAAGCCCGGGTTGTCACGGCTCCACGCCTGCCGCGAGCACGACGAGAGAGGAGGAGACGGGGAAGCGGAGGCTCCGGCCGGGGGGTCCCGCGCGGCCGCCTGCCGGATGCGCTCCATCTCGATCTCCAGGCCCCTCTGCTCGCGGAGGCCACCCGGGGCCGCACCGCCGGCCGCCGGCCGCCCTGGGCCCGCTGCTCCGGGCGCCGGCGGCTGCTTCGCGTCCCCGGGCGGCTGCGGCTGCACGCGGCTCGAGTTCACCATCGCGGTCACTGGTGCCCCGCGCGCCTTTGCCCCGAGCACCGCTCGGCGCTGCCCGCCGCAGGAGCCATGTTCTTTTCTTCCCGGGGCCCGCCGCCTGCTGCTCCCCGCCCCCGACCTCCCCGCAGTCCCGCGTCCCTCGCCAGCCCCCTCGGCCCGCCTCCCCCTCGCCTCGCCAGGCCTAGCCGCCGGGGCGCGCTGCGGGGGGAGGTGCGAGGGAGCCGCCTCCGCGGCAGGCGCGTCGGGCCAGCGGCGCCCGGGCCGGCGTTCCGAAAGGAACGGAGCAGGAGTTCAACGCGCGCCCACATTCCATTCGGGTGAAAGGGTTCGGGCGGGGACCGTGTCGCTGACCCGTCCACTCGCCCGCCGGCCCGCCTTTGGGAAAAGGGCACTTAGAGCAGTCACAGTCTGCGCGACCCCGAGATCTTGTTTGGGTCCCCGTTAACTGCCAGTCACTTCTGCCTTGATTTACCCAAGTGTGTGTGTGTGTGTGTGGAGAGAGAGAGAAGGAAGAGAGGAGAGAGAGAGGGAGAGGGAGAGGGAGAGAGAGAGAGAAGGGAATTTTGTGGGATGGTGTGAACTAGTGAAATTCACCCTCTGCTGAGGTACGAAAGCTTTTCTTTCTTTGAAAACTACCAACTACCAACGTTAACTTTCTTGGCTTCTGACGGCCCTCCTCTCCTGTCTTTTGTTGCATTTTGGGTTGTTTCTTCAGTCTTTGGTTAACTCCTCTCCACCCTAGTGGGACCCCGTGGATTCTGCCTTGGGACTCTCAGATCCCTGGCGTTCCCAGATTGAGCTCTTCCCCCTTCCTCTCCCCGACACCCCTGCAGGGGCCTGCGCTGGCACCTGAGTAACAGAATCTCCTATCGGGCCCCAGGTTCAGAACTTTATTATCACTCCACTGAGCACATCCAATTCTATGCTCTGCAGTTATCTGAAACTTAACTTGCCCCAAACTAGTTATATTTTCCCCTGCTCTATTAAGCCTGCTCCACTTCCTGTATCCCCAGTTGAGATCTGAGGCATTGTTGTCCTCCTCACTTTCCAAGTTACACTTCATGAGAATCTCTTCTCGTCTCATCCTGCACCTCCTCTTCCCCAAATCTTATTACTTATGCCCCACAAATGTCTCTCTGATAGGACCTCTGTTTTCTCATTCTCCTTGTTACTGATTTAGTCCAAGGCCCTTATCTCATGTCTTGTTCTGTTCCACATTGAAACAACATGTGTATCCATTCCACCTCCATTCTCCACTTCCTGGGCTCCACTGTTTCCAGATTATATATTCCAGAACCAAAGCTGCTCATGGCACATTGACGCTTAGGCACCTCTGGGGGCTTCTGAGAGCTTACAAGATAAAATTTAACTTCCATAGTTTGGCTTCACAAATTTTCATAATCTGCTCCTGCACTTGTTTGCTAGTACTGCCATAACAAAGGCACAGACTGGGTGGCTTAAACAACAGAAACTAGTTTCCTCAGGCTGGAAGTTTGAGATCAAGGTGTTGGCAGGGTTGATTTCTTCTGAAGCCTCTTTCCTAGGCTTGTAGATGGCAGTTCTCTTCCGCTGTCCACACAGTCTCTTCTCTGTGTCACTGTCTTAGTCTCCCCTTCATATAAAGACACCAGTCATATTGGACTAGGGCCTATCCTAATGGCTTCATTTTAACCTTTTATTTATTTATTTTTAGTGAACGGGGAATAAAGAGGGGGAGAGAAACATCAATGTGAGAGAGAAACATTGATTGGTTGCCTTCTATAAGCAGCCAGAACTGGCAACTCAGGCAGGTGCCCTGAACTGGAGTCAAACCAGCCATCTTTTGGTTTTTGGGATGAGGCCCGACCAACTGAGCCACACTGGCTGGGGCCTAACTTGAATGCCTTTGAAGAACCCTGTTTCCAAATGCAGTCTCATTCTGAGGGACTTGGGGTTAGAACTTCAATATATGAACTCTCGATGGGGATACAATTCAGCCCGTGACAACTTCCCATCCACTTTTCTAGCATGATATCCCACCCTAAACATGCACTTGCAACATCTTTTGTTGCTTCCCTATGTGCTCATAATATGCTGCTTTTATTTAGGTAATCATGGCTACCTATCACTTGATCCTGCCATTTATCTATTTAGGTACCCATCTTTTGTTTAAGGCCGTGTTGGTGGGTTTGGAGCACAGGCATGACTCATGCTATCCATCAGTTCATTCTGAAGACCTTTCTAGTGCATATAGAGCAGAATATGAAACAGCTCCTGCCATCAAAAGGAGACCAACAAACAAACCAGAATAACTGTCCTGGTTCAGGGTTATGATGCCTGCAATCCAGAGATTTGCCGAAGTTGCTGAGGCCCTGCAAAGCACCCCTGGACTGCACAGTCAATGGACTCGGAACAGACACATGGCCAGAGGAGTGCCAGGTCTGAAATGAGAGCACAGAATCTGAGCCAAAACACTGCACTAGAGCTATTCTCCAGCTATTAAAACTATTAAAAGATTATCAGCATCACTTGCGGCACTCATTAAAAATACAGATTCTGGGTCCGCACTCCAAGTTATTATTGATTCAGAATCTCCAGGATTTCAGGATGAATCTTCTCTTTGGGTTTTGGGGCACCCTGAGTTTGAGAAGCACCAATATGTCCCAAATGGATGGGCTTTCATGAAACATTTACCCAGTATTCCTAGTGCTTATCACCAGTGATGCCATTACCTGGACAGACAGAAGAAACTTCAGTGGTCCTTGAGTCACACTTACTCTTTGGCTTGTGTCTACACTGTGCTAATCCAGGACCCTGGGTTCAGATCCTGCTCTACCATGTCCTAGCTGTGTGACCTTGGGAAAACCATATTTCTTCCTGTGCCTATAAAAATGGAAATAGTGTTCAGGTCAAAGGGTTGTTGTGAGGACTAAGTGAATTAATGCAGGCAAGACATGCAGAATGCTGTCTGGCACAAGGTAAATACTTAAGTGTTAGCTATTATTAGCTCTTAGATCTTAGTTATGATAAAAATTTTCATCTGTTTTAAACTGCACAATTGGAAGTCTTTGTCCCAGGCAGACTATGATCTTTTTGAGGACAGAGGCTCCATGCTCACCACATAGAGCATTCTACAACAGACATTTCTTGGGCAACTACTATACTCCAGGCACAACACTAGGAGAGAATGCAATCAAGGAAACAGGCAAAAAGCCCAGCCGGTCAGGAGCTTGCATTCCCTGAGTATTTGTGGAGGGAATGAATGAATCTAGTGAGGTGCCATAATATTGAGTCACACAACTAAAACTTTGACAGAGCCTGGGTTTTCCTAATTCTTCATGTAGCGCTCTTCATGCAGCTCCCACGTGCCAGCACTGTTCCTCTTGGATCCAGCGGCCCTGGAAAGAATTTTAGCCCCTATGAAGCTATGACAGAGTTGCAGCTCAAAATGCTATTTTCAGATTTGTGGTATTTGTTTCCAAATATTTTTTTTTATTTTCCATAGTTCTATCTTTAGAAGACAGCAGATTACTGCTTAGTGTGTTGATTTCTTGTTTGTTCTTACTATTTTTTGCTAGTAGTCCAGAGACCCACGGAAGAGAATCCTGAATGGGAAAACAACAATATCAAGGAATAACAGAAAATACAAAGTAATTTAATTTTATCTATCCATTGGGTTCAAATTGTGCACTTTTACTACACAGTAAATAACATTATTATTTTAGTTAGAATATACTAAACGGAACAAAGTACTATGTGGACAGATCCTTTGAGGGGTCATAATCTCATTGGAGAGATACACATACTTAGCCTAAATAACAATAGATAGCAGAATATAATTTAGTATCAAGTCATTAATTAAGGCTTTCAACTCCGAAGGGGATTGAGAAGACAGCCTGCTGGCATGGGAGGAGAGAGCCCCAGGTGTGTGTTAAGAAGTACAGATTCCGTACTTCCGGCAAGATGGAGGAATAGGTGGACGCACCATACCTCCTCGCACAACCAAGAACAGAACAACAATAATTTACAACAATGATTTGCAGTCATAATATCAGAACTGTCAGAGGATTTATCTAAATGGAAGTTGGACAGCCAAGAAATTAAAGTAGACCCGTACATCCAGACTGGTAGGGGACGACGAGCCGAGCGGGCGCGGGGCTGGCGCGGGTTGCTGGCGCGCGTAGGTCGGGGGAAATTTGGCGCAAAATCAGCGTGACAGCAATCCGGGGCGCAAGAGCGCAGCGGTGCAGCGGTGATCCCTGAGTACGCAAGCAGCGGCTGGGGGAATCAGTGGGGCAGCGATTGTGGACCAGGGCAGAGCTCACGGCCCAGAAGCCCAGGGAAGTGTCTGACTCCAGGAGAACGGAATGGTCGCCATTGATCCCTCCTGTTCCTGCTCCCGCCCCTGCCCCCACATCTAACGTCACAATCTAGCGACTGGGGCGCCCAGCCCCGGTGAACACCTAAGGCTCCGCCCCCCAATGTAATAAGAGCGACCAGACCGGAGAATAAATAAATAAATAAATAAATAAAATAATAGGAGAGACAGGGAAAGACATAAGATATGTTTCCAGCAGAACAGATCACTCCCCCAGGACTCATCCTTTTGAGTGACCAAGAAATAGCCAATCTATCAGATGCACAGTTCAAAACACTGGTGATCAGGAAGCTCACGGAACTGGTTGATTTTGGATGCAAATTACATGAAAAAATGCAGATTACCATAAAAGAGATGCAGGAAGACATATGGAGGAGAGCCAATTGTGAAAGGAAGGAATCTGAGTCTCAAAACAACACAGTGGACCAGAAGGAAGATAGAATCAACCAAGCAGGAAAGCATGATGAAATAAGAATTCAAAAAATCGAAGAAAAGCTTAAGACCATCAAGGACACCTTTAAACGTTCCAACATCCGAATTATAGGGGTACCAGAAGGGGAGGACCAACAAGTGGAAAAGTTATTTGAACAAATAATAAAGGAGAACTTCCCCAAACTGGCAAAGGGAACAGTCTTCCAAGAAATCCACGGAGCGCAGAGAGCCCCAAAGAAGTTGGACCCAAGAAGAAACACACCAAGGCACATCATAATTACATTAGCCAAGGTAAAAACGAAGGAGAGAATCCTAGAAGCAGCAAGAGATAAGGAGACAGTCACCTACAAAGGAGTTCCCATCAGACTGTCAGCTGATTTCTCCAAAGAGACCTTACAGGCAAGAAGGGGCTGGAAAGAAATATTCCAAGTCATGAAAGACAAGGACCTACATCCCAGATTGCTCTATCCAGCAAAGCTCTCATTTAGAATGGAAGAGAAGATAAAGTGCTTTTCAGATAAGGTCAAATTAAAGGAGTTCATCACCACCAAGCCCTTACTTTATGAAATGCTAAAGGGACTTATCTAAGAAAAGAAGATAAAGACATGTATAGTAAAAGGACAGCAAACTCACAAATATTAACAACCACACCTAAAGCAAAACCAAAAGAAACTAAGTAAACAACTAGAATAGGAACAGAACCACAGAAATGGAGGGCACATGGGGGGCTAGCAGTAGGGGTGGGAGGAGGAGAGAGGGGGAAAAGGTATAGAGAATAAGTAGCATAGAATGTAGGTTGAAAATAGATAGGGGGAGGGCAAGAATAGTACGGGAAATGTAGAAGCTAAAGAACTCATAAGTATGACACATGGACATGGACTAAAGGGGGGGAACGTGGGTAGGAGAGGGGATACAGGGTGGAGGGGAGTGAAGGGGGAAATGGGACAACTGTAATAGCATAATCAATAAAATATATTAAAAAAAAAGTACAGATTCCTTTTTGTAATTAATAGTAATAGGCCTTTTTAAAAAAAAATACAGTGTCAATTATTTAAAACAAAATCTGAAAGATTCTTCCCAAGACTATACCCTTTCCTGAAAAGTGTTCAGGTTGATTGAAAATGTGTCCACACATGCATAATTCAGAATTAATTGTGTGCTTACCCAAAATTTTAATTATAAATCATTGCAAGACATGTGATTTAAAAAATTCACAGCAGTATTTGTGTAATGTAATTTGGTCCATTGTGTCCTAAACCTTACATTTCAGGACTTTCACTACTAATTTCAGTCCTTAGTCTTCATAAACCTTACACCAGCCAGCCAGTATGTTTCCCATGCAATACTACTCATTTTTTTCTGGCTTACTAGTGTTCTGTTCTGTGCTTTTACCTCGACACAGTTTTTGTCCCCCTTCAAAGCTCCCAGCTTTTGCTGAAGCAGTCCTTGAGGTTGTAAATTTCTTTCCTATCCACAGAATTCCTTTCTTTAATATTCTTCTTAAAATTCTATTATGTCATCTAAAATTTTCCCTTAATAGTTAAGTGAGATGTACAAGCATATTTTTCTTCATGTGGTTGCCACAATCACATGCCATATTACAGATTTCAATAATCTACAGGGCCTGAAATACCCGATAGGACAGATAACAGCATGGGTTCTATTTGACTTTATTTCATCTATGGGGCAGGTTCTTCTGGGGACATGAATACAAAGTTCACCTTTTAGCCTCAGTACTACTATGGACATTCAGAAAAACTATTTTAAAAGGCAACTTTAAAACAGTCCAATCTGATTTAATACTTAGTTTTCTTCATTCGGCTGACTTCTATATTATTAGAATTGCCTGTTCATTTCCTGTTTTGCTTTATTTCCAGTGTAAACCAATGAAGTGACACAAGCTGAAGAACAAGTTGGCCCTGCAGATTCCACCTTCACAAGGAGTCTCTGGCAGTGTGATGTTGCCTAGCAACCCACACAAACAAACATGTTTCTTCCTCAATTATTTTCCCAGTCCTTATTTATTCAAGGAGATTGTAAAATAGATTTTTACCACTTGACATCTGAAATTGTTAGAAGAAAATTTGCTGTTTGGGGCTTTATAAGAATTGCCATTCACACCAAAACTTTTACTTTATTTCTCTCCTGTTGTAATAACACGAGGCTAAGATTTGTGCTTTTCTTCATGTCTGGAGTTTGGTTTGAGTGTATCTCTGCCTCTGAGAGGGTTACCGTGGCACCACTGTTGGCTGACACTGTGGTTCTGATGACCAACCTCTCTATCTCATTTTCCTTCTCTGAATAATGAGGTTAAATGTTGACCTTACTAATTCCAACATAATTTTTGTTGAAGAGATATTGAAGGGATATTAATAAATTCATCAAGCAATTATAGAGTCTCTGATAGGTGCCAAGGGCCATGTTAGATTCCTAACTTCAAGGGAACCAAGGCTTACAAGTCCAGGATGCTTGGGAATATCCTTCTTTTTTAAAAAATTATATTTTATTGCTTATGCTATTACAGTTGCCCCAATTTTTCCCCATTGCTCCCCTCCACCTGGGACGTACCACTCCCTCAGGCAACCCCTACACCATGAACAATGGTCCATGTTCATGGGTCATGCATATAATTTCTTTGGCTACTCCATTTCCTAAATTGTACTTTACATGGCTATTATGTAACTACCTATTTGTAGTTCTTAATCCCCTCACCTCTTCACCCATTCCTTCATACCCCCTTCCGACCTGGCAGCCATCAAAATACTCTGTTTCATGATTCTGTCTCTGTTCTTGTTTGCTTATTTTCTTTTTTAGATTCAACTGTTGATATATATTTATTCCATTTTATTGTTCATAGATTTGATCTTTTTTAAAAAATAAGTCCCTTTAACATTTCATATAAAAATGGTTTCATGACAATGAACTCCTTTACTTTATTTTTTTAATCTGGGAAGTTCTTTATTAGCCCTTCAATTCTAAATGATAGCTTTGCTGGGTAGAGCAGTCTTGGCTGTTGGTCCCTGCTTTTCACGACTTTGAATATTTCTTGCCAACCATTTCTAGCCTGCAAAGTTTCTTTTGAGAAATCAGCTGACAGTCTTATGGGAATGCCCCTGTAGGTAAGTAACTGCTTTTTTCTTGCTGCTTTTAAGATTCTCTCTTTATCTTTAACCTTTAGCATTTTAATTATGATGTGTCTTGGAGGGGGCCTCTTTGCATCCATCTTGTTTGAGACTCTCTGTGCTTCTTGGACTTGTGTGTCTATTTCCTTCTTCAAATCAGGGAATTTTTCTTTCATTATTTTTTCAAAGAGATTTCCAATTTCTTGCTCTTTCTCTTCTCCTTCTGGCACCCCTATGATGTGAATGTTGGATCACTTGAAGTTGTCCCAGAGGCTGCTTACACTATCCTCATTTCTTTTTTGGATTATTTTTTCTTCTTCCTGTGTCAATTGGTTGTTTTTTGCTTCCTTATGTTCCAAATCATTGATTTGATTCTCAGCTTCATCCATTCTACTATTGTTTCTCTGTAAATTGTTCTTTATTTCAATTAGTGTATACTTCATTTCTGACTATCTTTTTTATGCTGTTGAGGGCATACTAACTAAGTTCCTTGAGCATTTTTATAGCTAATGTTTAAAACTCTGCATCTGATAGATTGCTTATTTCCATTTCATGTAGGTTTTTTCTGGAGTGTTGATTTGTTTTTTCATTTGGGTCATGTTTCTTTGTCTCATCATTTTTGCAGCTTCCCTGTGTTTGTTTCTATGTATTAGGTAGAGCTGCTATGACTTCCTTTCTTGGTAGTGTGGCCTAATGTAGTTGGTGTCCTGTAGGGTCCAGCAGCACAGCCACCCCTATCATCCAAGCTAGGTACTTGAGATGTGCCCTCTGTGTTAGTTGGGTACATTCTCCTCTTGTAGTTGAGCCTTGATTGTTGTTGGCAGGTCAAGGGGAGGGATTTACCCAAGTCAGTCAGCTGCAAGGACTTGCTGTGACCACTGAACATCAGCCTCTACCTTCCATGGAGGATCAGCTTTGCAGGGGAAGTGTGGTGGTGCTCTGACATGGTCTGTAGCTGTGCATTGGGTACACAGGCTCTATGGTATCCCAGGCTGTGTAGGCTAAGGTCAGCCCCAACCTGTGTTCTGCCTGGGACCACCCCGCATGAGCTATAAAGCAATCTGAGATTGCTGCTACTTGTGCCAGGCTTGGAGATTCCCAGGTGATGCCAAGCTATGAATCTAGGCTGGCTGTGGCTAGTGCCAGGCCCAGGGCCACTTAGCAAGAGGTATGTTGTCTGAGGGTCAGTGAGGCTTGTTGTTGCTTATTTGATAAGGTTTACAAAGTTGTGAAGCATGAGCCAAGACTAGTCATTCATATGGGAAAGCAATTGGGTTGGCTCGTAGCTGGAGTGGGATGGTGTTTCTGGGTTTCTCTAGGGTGGGACAAACAGTGCTAGCCAGGTTGATGAAGTCTCAGGTATGGCACCAGCCTGCTGGCTGTGTGGCTCTGTGAGAAGAGTGTTCAGAAAAGGGACAATGACCTGTGCTCACCTTGATCACAGACACTTCAATGTCTCCCTGTATGCTGCTGGTACCTTTCAAGTTGCTATCCTGGTGCTGGAACTGATAGGGAGTGAGTCCGTATTATGTGTGTGTGTGGGTTCTTTCAGACTACTGCTTGAGACTCTAGAAGTTTCTTCCACTGACTCAATCCCTGCTGGTTTTTTGCAACCAGAAGTTGTGGGGACCTATCTTCTTAGCTCTGGAACCCTTGGCTGAGGGAACTTGTGTGGGGTTGGGACTCTTCAATCCTGAGGTATCCCTCCCAAATTTTCATCTACCACATGTGGATGTGGGACCAGCTTGTTCCACATCTCCACCCCTCTTACCAGTGTGGATGGATGTAGTTTCTTTAATTCTGTGTTGTTGAACTTCCATTCAACTTGATTTCTGACTGTTCTGAGTGATGGTTGTCCTATATTTTAGTTGTAATTTTGATGTGGTTGTGCGAGGAGATGAGCCATTTCTGCCTATGCCACCATCTTGACTGGAAGTTAGGAACATTCTTATATCAGTCCAAAGTCCTTTTCTATACATCATAAAGACTTATGAATCTTTTAAAACTTAGGTATCATCTTCTGTGAACTACCTTAGCTGTGATCCTGAACCCCAGATTGAATTTACTTGCCCCTGTACCCTATAAACCAGGGGTGTCAAACTCATTTTCACCAGGGGCCACATCAGCCTCACAGTTGCCTTCAAGGGGCTGAATATAATTTTAGGACTGTATAAATGTAACTACTCCTTAACAGTTAAGTGAGGGTTTGGCGCTGCTACCAGGTATAGGGAACTGTTTTGTGTGGCATGGAGAATGTAGCCCAGCCCCTACTTGGAAAGGCCATTGGGGAGTGAGGTTCAACACCCAGGACCCACACCCACAATAGGTTTTTCCATGGGGAACAAGGCCTGCATTTTACCTAGGCTGTTTTGAGGCATGCTTTTGCTAAAACTCCCTCACCCTGGATTGAGGCAGCAAATGTTTACTTCATATCTTTAAAGTAACTTCCTAAAACCTACGCTAAACCTCCCAAGGACACGTGTAATCAGTTCAACCACTTTTCCCTTTGCATTTGCAAATATCCTTCTTCTTTGATGTAATTAGCAACATCTTCTCCTTCATTTTCTGTAAAAGGTAATCACCTAAAGTGAACCTGTGTATGGTAAATGAGGACCATCCTCAATGTAATGTGCCCAGAAAAGCAATAAAAGCTTGTCTAGGCAAGGGTCACTCAGAGGCTGGCCATGCCATCCCTTTTTCTCCATAGGACTTCTTTTTTTTTTAAGATTTTTATTTATTTATTTTTAGAGAGAGAAGGGAGGGAGATAGAGAGAGAGAGAGAGAGAGAGAGAGAGAAACATCAATGTGCAGTTGCTGGGGGCCATAGCCTGCAACCCAGGCATGTGCCCTGACTGGGAATTGAACCTGCGATGCTTTGGTTCGCAGCCTGCGCTCAATCCACTGAGCTATGCCAGCCAGGGCTCCATAGGATTTGTTTAGTCTGTGTGAATTTGTTTGTTGCAGCCATAACACATGGACCCCGCAGGCTGGGGTCCACATCAGCTGGATAGAAACAAGGTGCTGGGCTGGATAAAACAAGGTGGAGGGCAGTATTCGGCCCACGAGCCTTGTATTTGCCACCTGTACTTTAAACCTTGATCACAACATTTTCCTTATCATGCTGAAAATATGTGTTAACATTGTTGTTTTATTGAGTAGAAGTTAAGATCCTAGAGAGCATAGACCTTGGCTTATTAGGTTTGTTGTTTAGCAGCTCACCAACAAAATTTTCTTGGGGAACAACTCTCTCTCATTCTGAATCCATTCTGGTATGCCTTGGATGTGGCTGATACCATCCCCAGCTTCCAAGTGGTGAACATGGAACTTAGGGTTGGCCAACTGGAGTACCATGTTAAGTTGGCCTCTGTCAGTGATAGTTAAGAACAGGCATGAATCTGGTTTTGTTCAATGGAAGTCAGGACAGTACTTTGTTTTTTTTCTGAGTAATTGAAAAAGGAAAGCTTCCCTACCCACTAGATCTGGAGTTGTAAGGATGTAAGTCTAGACAAGCTGGCAGTCAAAACCTAATGCTCAAGGGAAAAGTGGAGCCAATAATATATATACAAAAAAGTAGGGATGATGTGAAACTAGAAATACAGCCTAGGTGAACCAGTGGTAATGTTTGGTGGGACAAGCTATTTAAGAGTACTGTGAAATACATTGTTATTATTTGTCATGTCCTAGTTTTGTTAGCTACAGGTATGATATTTATCATTTACATCTTTAGTCAAATTCAAAAAATGTTTGAATAATGTAGGGCTAAGAACAGAGCTTTTTGGAATACTGTGTGAAGCTTTTTCTCTTTACCAACTCAAATTTATTCACTAATATTATTTTGGTATAGTTTCTCAAAAACTTTGAATACAAAATACAACTGTACTTTCATTAGCCCAGATTTTCCAAAGTGGTATCAAATTTTTTTTAAATGGTCTTTGATGCCAACATAAATGAGACTTACAGCATCCTCAGATCCACAAAACTTTACAGAACACCTGTTTAATGTCCATCTAGCCAATTTTAGATGTGATTAAGATGCAAAAGAAGTTGCCCATGCCTGTAAGAAGCTTGTAATTAGCTTGCAAAGATAAGCTATACTCAGATAAAGCAATTACCCAATAAGCTCTGTATGGCATCTGGGAAGGTTTTGCTGTTCTTTTTTAAATAACAGTCTACAGTGTAACTTCTAGGGACTCTGACTCATTGTGTCTTATGTGGGTACTAGGAGATGGAGAAAGAGCAGGTTCTGATGACATCACTAAATGAAGTTAGAGCTAACCCCTGGACTTCATTGGCCCCCAAATTTCCTTTCTAATTAATTTATTTTTGGTTAGATTTTCCATTCCTTGCAATTGAAATAGATTTGAGCAGATGTGGGTCATACAGACTTTAAAAGTTGTGTTAGTAATGTGCAGTAGGTGGTATATGAACACATAATTGAGCCACCTGGTATGAGCTAAGTGTGCTAAATAAGACATATAGGGTGTCTAGCTTAGCCTCCCTGTCTGCAAGGGTTAGGAGATTAGAGACTTTGTGGTATATTAAACCCTACCTCTCCTTTTTAATGTTATTAAATTACAACTTTGAAAACTTGATGCAAATAATACTCCAAGGGACCCTTTAAAAATGTCTTTTTAGGTGGAGAGATTGAGAATTAAAGATTTATAGTTACAAAATAATCACGTAAAGTACAACATAGGAAATGTAATGAATAATACATGTCTATGGTGACAGGTAGATACTAGAAATATCAAGGTTTACACTTATGAAAGCATATGAAGTACTTGAACAATGATTGAAATAATAAAAAAAAAAGCATATGATTGTCTACCATTATGCTGTACACCTGACATTAATACAAAATATTGAATGTAAATTGTAATTTTAAAAAGTTTTAAGTTTTTTTATTCTCAAGTATTTTTTAATAACAGAAGTTTGTAATTTTGATACAGTCCAATTAATGAATTTTTTCATTGTGGATTGTGCTTTTGATATCATATTTTACAATAGAAATCTTTGCTTCACCTGATTCTGTGAAAGTTTTCTTCATGTATTTTCTTCTAGAAGTTTCAGGTTTTACATTTGGGCATACAATCCATTTTTAGATAGTTTTGTATTTGGTGTGAGATATGGATTGAGTTTTACCTTTCATTTTCTTTCTTTCTCTCTCTCTTCTTTCTTTCTCTCTCTCTCTTCTTTCTTTCTTCTTTCTTTCTCCCTTTCTTTCTTTCTTTCTTTCTTTCTTTCTTTCTTTCTTTCTTTCTTCTTTCTTCTTTCTTTCATGTATATTCCATTGTTCCAGCACCTTTAGGTGAAAAGACTATCCTTCCTCTAATAAATCATCTTTGCACCATTGTTGAAACTCTACTGAACTTCCGGTCAAGATGGAGGCATAGATAAACATGTCTCACCTCTTTGTACAACTACATAAAAATTACAACTAAAATATAGAACAACCAGCACTCAGAAACATCAGAAATTGAGTTGATTGGAAGTTCAACAACTACGGAATTAAAGAAACCACATGCATCTAGACTGGTATAAGGGGTGGAGATGCTGAAGGGGCCAGTCCCACATTAATGTGTGGTGGAATGTAACTGTCCACTCACTGCACAGGCTCTGGGGTTTCCTGGGCGGTGCAGGCCAAAGTCAGCTCTCACTTGTGTTCTGTCTGGGACCACCCTGAATGATTTATAAAGCAATCTTCAGATGGCTGCTAATTGGGCTGGGCTTGGAGGTTCCTAGGTGAAGCCAAGCTATGAATCTAGACTGGGGGCTTCTAGTGCTAGAAGCAAAAAGCACACTTAGCAAAAAGTATGGAGGTTTGGGATTTGCTGAGACAAGCTGTTGCTTGTTTGAGAGGATTTAAGAAGTTGTGAAGCTTGAGCCAAGACCAGCCATTCATGTGGAAAGTTGCTGTTAATAGCTGTTACTTGGGTGGGACAGAGCCTCAGGGGGTCTGATCTCTAGGGTGGAGCAAACAGTGTTAGCCAGGTTGATGGAGTCTCAGATTAGGCACCCACTTGCTGGTTCCAAGGCTCTGTGTCAGGAGGGTTCAGAAAAGTGATAATGGCCTTTGTCGCCTTTCTATCTGGGAGAAAGCTGTCCCCACCCCAACCCCCACTCCACCCACCATCCTGCCTTGACACAAAACACTTCAGTTGCTCCCTATATGCCATTGGTGTCTTTTAGGCTGCTACTGCAATACTAGAGCTCAGAGGAGTGAATCTGAGTAAATCTGTGCATGGGTTCTTTAAGGAGAACTGCCTGAAATTCCAGAAGTATCTTCCAGTGACTCAATCCCTGCTGGATTTTGCAGCCAGGAGAAATGGGGACTTATCTTCCTAGGCCTGGAACCCTTGGCTGAGGGAGCTGGTGTGGGGCTGGGACTCTTTGATCCTGAGGTATCCCCCCCAAATTTTTATCCAACACACGTTAATATGGGACTAACTTGTTCCAATTATCCACCCCTCCTATCATTCTGGATGGATGTGGTTTCTCTAATTCTGTAGTTGTTGAACTTCCAATCACTCAAATTCTGACAGTTCTGAGTGCTGGTTGTTCTATATTTGAGCTGTAATTTTGGTGTGGTTGTGTGAGCAGGTGAGGGTTTACCTTTGCCACTATCTTTACCAGAAGTTCCATTGTTTTTTGTGCTGGTTTTTAAAATAAAGCAAGCATTACATTTGATTCATCAATTTTTTCAGCAGCCTTTAGATCTTCTTAAAGGTAAGGATATTAGGAAATCATACTCTCTACTAACAAACTTTTTAAAATTAATAATAACTTTTACATTGTTAAAGTCCATATACTCATTTTCTTAATAGGTATAATATTTTGTTATATATTTAAATGTATTCAATGATTGTTATCAGTGTACTTAAAACATGTATTCACTTCCTTTGAATTCTTTGTTTTAATGCAATATTTTTGAAATAGATTTTTTATTAAAAATTTTTTTAAAGAAATACTCAGTAATACCTAATGATTCCCAGAATCTGAACAAAATTGAGAATGCCTTATTTTGCCATAAACATAAAACAAATGGGCTGGGCATTTGGCTTAATCTTTTTTGGCTTATATTTTTTCTTGTTGTCAAGATTCTGGAAAATTTGTCCACCTTCCTCTGTCATTAAATGTTTCTATGGACAAAGAGAAGGTCAGAATAAACCCACCCTTTTTCTTCCAGCCTTAGAAGATGACTTGTTTTTTTTTTGCTCCTTGATTTTAAAAATATCTGCTCGGTGAAGTATTATTATTATTATCATCATTCTCTTCCTCCTCTAGGAAACAACTTTGTGTTACTCATTCTGCAAAATGATTTTTCTGGAAAATATTTTGCAGCTTTAATCAGCAAATTCAACTTTTCATTTATTTTAAGAAAGTTTTAAAATAATTTTGAAACACTCTTTTATTTTTTTTTCTCTTAACCTAGTAATACCTATTATGCATATGCTGGAAATAATGTTTGAGTTCTGTATTTTCTCCTTTCTAATGATTTTTCTTTTTGCTGTTTTCTATTTTTGTTTTTAATAAGACTTCTATAAATCTTGCCCTCTATGTTACTGTATCTTTTGTGTTTTTATAGTCTCAAATGTGGCTTTTTATTATATAATTATGTATTTTAAATCCTTAATTTCTCCTGTGAATTCTGCTAACTTCCTTTTCATTTCTTTTAGTACAATATGCCCTATGCTTATATTATACTAAAAGATGATTTGTTGTTCGCCTAAAATTCAAATTTAACTGGGTGTCCTGTATTTTATCTGGCAGCCCTGCTTTTTGGAAAGTTTGGACTAGTGTTATACTAGAGTAGATCAAATTCTAGATTTGTTTGTTTTACTATAATTTGATTCTGTTAAAAATTTTATTTTACAAAAAGATTTTATAGGTGAATTGCACCACATTAGGAGGCATGTATCTAGCAGTCTTATTAGTGAAGCCAAGTTTCATTATTGGATGAAGATGGTGACTACCAATCTCTCTAATTTAAAGCATATATTTTTCTTTTGGAATTAGTAATATGTGGGGTAGTATTCTGAGACCAGATAAACAGCCTATTCTGGCAACCTTTTGTGCAATGATTTTAACATTCGCTAGTGATCATTTCCTGAATCAATATTTCATTGTGGGTTGCAAAATGACTTATAACTCTATTTTTTTTCTACATTTATTATTGGTGGTATTCATCTGTGAAGATCTTTTATGCTCTCTCTTCTCTTACAGTATAACTAAATAAATACTCATGAAATTTAAAAAATTCAGTTTGTTATTATCTATTACAGCCATTATTCTTTTCATTCTCCAGTTATTCCAGTTTTGGCTATTGGAAGTCCCCTTCAAGTCTGCTCTTTCCTCCCTTGGTTTGACCCCATTTTGTTTTGAGTGCTTCCTTGCATTCTATCATTTAACAGCTTTCCAGCCTCATTTTTTTCTCATTTTGTTCAAGAACAGGAATCAGCCTTTTCCCCAGAGACGTGGCAGCTATCAGTTTACTGTTGTCCTGCTCAAAATCTGTTGTGTCTGCCCTGCTTTGTGATGTACTGGAGGTGGATGCTGAAAACATGCTTGCTTTGCCAGGTGGCACCAGCAAGCTTTGACAGTAGAGGGCACTAGAGGAACACTGCAGAATACAGGCTTCTCTGGTAACGGTGTGTCCTCTCTTCTTGCTCCTCCTATGGGGCAGCTGCCCCTGATGAGCATGCAGAACACTCAGTGGTGCTCACTCTCCAGCTAGTTTTGCTGGCACCCTGGCCGTCATAGCTGTCGGTTTCCTGCTTGCCGGCCCCTGTCTACTGGTACTGCTGTGGGAAGTGACCTGTTTGCCAACTTCAACCCCGCAGCTATGAACCAGCTGCCACTCAGTATAACAGAACAATCATCTCTGTCATCCTCTGTCCTGCACCTACTCCCTCCCTAATGCAGTTTGAGTCTTAGCTTTGGAGAGAGGGCCCTTCTTTCCAAATTGTTTCTTATTCGGGTACTCTCAGTCCAACAATATTTTTAAGGTTCCCTCTTATCTCTTCTGGTTAACTCCCTGTTTGTCAATAATTTTTCATGTTAAATTTTCCCTGTTCAGATTACTGGTGTGTGTCCCTTCTTTTAACTGAAGCCTGATGAGAAAGCACAGGGGGAGGTCTCTGAATGCCACCATCATTCAAACATACAAGTTCTGGATTACTTTGGTCATGCCTTTGGATTTGAGCGTGGTGCCGAGCTGCTTGCCAATGGGAAATGGGATGCTTGTATTCTCTGGCACTCAGGGACAACACAATGAAGCTATTACCTGTGGTTGGTTGTGACAAGGTGCCAATTGAGGCAAGTTCATGAGGAACCCAAGGGGCTGCTGCTCTTGACTAATGATGACTATAAGGATGGTGATGTCTTAGACTGTTCGGGCTACTATAACATAATTACTGAAAGGCTGGGTGCCTTATAAATAAGAAACATTTATTTCTCATAGTGCTGGAGGCTGGGAAGTCCAAGATCAAGGCTTCAGTAGAGTAGGTGTCTGGTGAAGGCTTGCTCTTTGGGTCACAGATGGCCATCTTCTTACTGTGTGCTCTCACGGTGGAAAGGGCTAGGAAGCTCTAGGGGGCTCTTTTATAAGACACTAATCCTATTTATGAGGACTCCACCATCCTGACCTAAGCACTTCCTAAAGGCCCTACCTCCAAATACCCTGACACAGGGAATTAGGTTTTAACATGCAAATTTTAGTCTAAAGCAGGTGATGTGGGGTTGAGTCTCCTCATAGAAAGCTTCCCCATACCTATGTTAACTCCTTCATGAATTTGCTTAATATTTTTATAGTATTCTTTAAATTTACGTTTCTGGTTTATTTGGAGATTGCTTTGATGTATGATGTGGTCTCTGAATCCAGTTTTGTCTTTTCCTGAGTATATCCAATCACTCAACATCATTTATTTAAAAGTTCATCTTCTCCCAGGTGATCTTAGGATCCATGTAACAATTCCCATATGTCCCTGGGTCTATTTCTGGACCTATATTCTCTTTCACTTTCTCTGTTCATTTGCTAGTACCACAGCATATTTTTTTCATATAGTCTTTATAGTCTGATTTAATATTTGTTAGGGCTAGTCCTCCCTTATTGCTTGTATTTTTCAAAATTTTCCTACATATTATTGTATGTTTATATTCCATATGAACTAGTTCATAGCTCTAGGTAAAATTTTTATTTTAATTGGAATTACATTACATTTATATGTTACTTGGGGAGAATCGCCATCTCTATGGCGTTGAGTTACCCTGTATGAGAAAAGCACAGGGGTGTTTTATAGACTTTCTAGTACAGTTTTGGCATATTTTCTATTAAGTATTTTATCTTTTAAATGACATTATAGCCTTTAAATAGTTGCTGTTTGTATTTTTTGTAGATATGTCTTTAAGTTACTTTTATATACTGCTACCCTATATAACTTGTTAGTTGTTATTTTTAGTACTAATTCTGTTTTCTTGGTGTAGTATTATATAATCTACATAAAGATATAATTGAATTCATTCTCAATTCTTATACATCTAAATGGTTACGATTCTTAGCTTATATCTCCACTACTCTGCTACATGGTAGTGGACATAGAGGACATACTTGCTTTGTCCTTGAGTTTAATGGGAATTCCTTTAAGTTTTTTCATTAAGTATGATACTGGCTTTTGAGCTGAGATATAAAATACATCATCATGTTAAGGAAGCATCCCTTAATTTTTATTTCATTTTAATGAACTTAAGAAAGATTGTTGAAGTTTTTCCAAGGCTGTGTTATGTTTTATTACTTGCTCACAGTTTTTCTTATCCTTCCTCTATCATGATTTCTGGAGGGTAGGGGTGGGAGGGGAGTATACTTTGCCTGCACGTTGATATTGGACTTGACCATATGACTAGTTTTGAACAATGGAAATTGATCAAAAGTGGCAGTGTGTCCATTCTTAGCCCAAAGCCTTACATTTCTGCTCATCCATCTTGTGTATCTGCATCTACCATAAGGAAGACATGCCCTGGGTAGTTGCTGGTTCCAGAAAGAGAGACATATGGAGCAGCTCTGAACTCATCCTGCAGCCTGAAGCACAACCTCCCCTGCTAACCCACAGACTGGTGAGTGAGAAAAAGAAAAATATTTAATGTTGTAATCCTCTGAGGTATAAGGAGGTTTTGTTACTCATTATTTTCACAGCAATAACTGACTAATACAAAGTCCTTTTAAATCATCTATAGATCTAATCACAGGATGTCTTTCTCCTTAATCTAACTGGACAGTGAACTTAATGGTATTAAGGCACTATTGTCCAAGAATATCTCTACCCTTTTGATTATTATGCATTCTGTAAACTTGATTTTAGATTTTGTTTGCTGGCATTTTATTCAGGATTTTAAAATTTATTATTTCTTATTGTTGTTCATTTACAGTTGCCCTGCCTTTTCCCCCATTGCTCTATCCTACCCTGTCCCCACTCCAACAGTCAATCCCTCCCTCTCATTGTCCATGCCCATGAGTCCTCTATTCATGTTCCTTTTCTTGCCCCTTCCCCTTCTTTCCCCCATATCCCTTGTCCCCTTCCCTCTAGTCACTGTCAGTTTGTTCTTTATTTCCATGTTTCTGGTTCTATTTTGCTAATTTGTTGGTTTTGTTGACTAGGTTCCACTTATAGGTGCAATCATATGGCATTTATCTTTCACCATCTGGCCTATATCACTTAGCATAATGCTATCCATTTCCATCCATGCTGTTGTGAAGGGTAGGAGCTCCTTCATTCTTTCTGCTGCATAGTATTCCATTGTATAAATGTACCACAGTTTTTTGATCCACTCATTTAGTGATGGGCACTGAGGTTGTTCCAGCACTTGGCTGTTGTAAATAATGCTGCTATGAACATTGGGGTAGATAGGTTCTTTTGAATTGGTGGTTCAGAGTTCTTAGGGTATAATCCCAGCAGTGGAATTGCGGGGTCAAAAGGCAGTCTCATCTTTAGTTTTTTAAGGAAATTCCATACTGTCTTTCACAGTGACTGCACCAGTCTGCATTCCCAACAGTACACTAGGGTCTCCTTTTCTCCACGACCTCACCAGCACTTGTTTGTTGATTTGTTTATGATGGCCATTCTGACCAGTGTGAATTGGTATCTCACTGTGGTTTTAGTTTGCATCTCTCTGATGGCTAGTGATGCTGAGCATTTTCCCATGTGTCTATGGGCCCTCTGTATATCTTCCTTGGAGAAGTATCTGTTCAGGTCCTTTGCCCATTTTTAAATCGGATTGTTTGTCTTCTTGGTGTGGAGTCATGTGAGTTCTTTATATATTGTGCAGATCAAACCCTTGTCTGAAGTATCATTGGCAAATATGTTTTCCCATACAGTTAGTTCTCTTTCCATTTTGTTGATGTTTTCTTTAGCTGTGCAGAAGCTTTTTAGTTTGATGTAGTCCCATTTGTTTATTCTTTCCTTTATATCCCTTGCTCTAGGGGATATATCAGTGAAAATATTGCTTTGTGAGATATCTGAAAATTTCCTGCCTTTTTTCCTCTACTTTTATGGTGTCACAACTTATACTGAAGTCTTTTATCCATGTTGAGTTTATTTTGGTGTATGATGCAATGTGATGGTGTAGTTTCTTTTCCTTTCTTTTCTTTTCTTTTTTTTTTTTTTTGCATGTGGCTGTCCAGATCTCCCAACACCATTTATTGAAGAGGCTATTTTTATTTCATTTTATGTTCCTGTCCCCTTTTGTCAAATATATTAACTGACTATATTGACATGGGTTTATCTCTGGGCTCTCTATTAAGTTCCATTGATCTAGGTGTCTGTTCTTATGCCAGTACCAGACTCTTCTGATTACAGTAGCCTTGTAATATAGTTTGACATCAAGTATTGTGATCACTCCTACTTTGTTCTTCTTTTTCAAAATTGCTGCAGCTATTTGGATCATTTATGGTTTCATATAAATTGTTGAAATATTTGTTCTATATCTGTGAAATATGTCATTGGCATTTTAATACAGATTGCATTGAATCTGTAGATTGCTTTGGGTGGCATGGACATTTTTTTAAAGATTTTATTTATTTATTTTTTTAGAGAGGGAAGGGAGGGAGAAAGAAAGAGAGAGAGAAGCATCAATGTGTGGGTTGCTGGGGGGTCATGGCCTGCAACCCAGGCATGTACCCTGACTAGGGATTGAACCTGCGACACTTTGGTTCACAACCCATGCTCAATCCACTGAGCTACGCCAGCCAAGGCTTGGGTCTGGACATTTTAATGATGTTAATTTTTCCAGTTCATGACCACAGTATATGCTTCCATTTATTTGTGTCTTCCTTAATTTCTTTTTTCAGTGTTTTATAGTTTCCTGAGTACAAGTCTTTTACCTTCTTGACTAAGTTTATCCCTAAATATTTCATTTTTCATGCTGCTATAGTAAATAGAATTTCCCCCCTAATTTCTGTTTCTGATATTTCATTCTTGGTGTATAAAAATACCTTCAATTTCTGAATGTTGACGCTTTATCCCACCACTTTGTCAAAATCAATTATTAGGATAAGTAGTTTTTTGGTGGAGTCTATAGGATTTTCTATGTATACTATCATGTCATCTGAAAACAGTGACAGCTTTACTTTCTCCTTTCCAATTTGGATACCTTTTATTTAATTTTCTTGTCTGATCATTGTAGCTAGAACTTCCAATACTATGTCAAATAGAAGTGGTGGAAGTGCACACCCTTGTGCCTGATCTTAGGGGGAAAACTTTTAGGTTTTGCCTGTTTAGTATGATGTTGACTGTAGGTTTCTCTTATGTGGCCTTTATTATGTTGAGGTATGCTCCAACTATTCCCATTTTTCTGAGTGTTTTTTACCATAAATGGGCGCTGTACTTTATCAAATGCTTTTTCAACATCTATTGATACAATCATGTGGTTTTTGTCTTTCATCTTGTTTACATGATTTATTACACTTATTGATTTGCATATATTGTATCCTTGCATCTCTGGGATAAATCCCACTTGATTGTGGTATATGATCTTTATACTGTATAGCTGGATCTGATTTGCCAATGTTTTTTGGAGGATTTTAGCATTTATGTTCATCAATGATACTGGCTGGTGATATCCTTTTTTTGTTGTGTCTTCATTTGGTTTTGTGATAATATCGGCCTCATAAAACGAGTTTGGGAGTCTTTACTCTTCTTGAATTTTTTAAAATAGTTTGAGAAGAATTGGAATAAGGTCTTTCTAACTGTTTTGTAGAATTCTCCTGTAAATCCATCCAGCTCAGGGCTTTTGTGTGCTGGGAGTTTGTTGCTTACTGACTCAATTTCATTAGCTGATATTAATCTGTTCAGGCTGTCTGCTTCTTCTATGCAGGGTTTTTTTTATTGGTAGTTATGAGTGAGAATTCATGATAGTTTTTTGTCTGTGTTTGCAATATTTACTATATTTGAATGTCAAAGTTATAGTGTTTCATGAAGATCATTTGACAGTTTTCTTTCTGTGCTACACTTTCAAAGGCATTGAAATTTTCTGCTCTTTGGAAATTTGATAGAATTCCCCTATAAAATCATTTGGTTCTAGTTTTTATAGTTAGTTCTTTGATCATATTTTTATCTTCCTTGTAGCAAGATTGATTTTGGTAAAGTGTGCTTTCCTAGAAAATAGCCCAATTAATTTGGATTTTCCATTAATTTTGTATTGGGTTGTGCCAAGTAGTCTCTTTCAATTTTGAAATTTCTTCTGTTTAATTGGTTATCTCCTTGCTTTCATTTCTTGTTTGTGTTTTCTTCTTTTTTTTTCCCTTTATTGGGTTAACTAGTGGCTTATTTATTTTGTTGATTTTTCTTTTTTTACAAAAAACCCAGCTCTTTCATTTGTCAGTTTCTACTATTTTTTTTTCTGTTCTCCACCTCATTCTTTTTGCTTTCAACATTAAATTTCCTTCCTTATACTTTTGTTTTACTTTGTTGGTATTTTCTATATTTTAAGATGGTTACTTAATTTATTGATTTTCATTCTTTTATTTGTTTTTGTTGCTGCAGGAATTAAGGCTATGGATTTTCTGTGATCACTGTATTGATTTTATGTTTTCATTATGATTCATTTTTAAATTACACAATTAAAATTTCCCCTTTTGCCCAAAGAATTGTTTAATAGAAAAATTTAGAAGTTCCAAATGGAATTTCTGGTTTTAGAAAGAGCAAAGGGACAAGAGAAGGAAATAAAGATGCCTGTTCTACTTCAGGTTTCCATAATTTTTCATTTTAAATATAATTTAAAAATGTGATTATTAACTGGAACTGCATTATATCTTTTCCAACAGAAGGGACTATTTATTTTCTCCAAGTTATCAGAATATCTATTGAGCCTACCCAAGTTTTTAATCAAGGACACAAAAGCAAAAATTAATTTTCTGAGCAAATTAATGGAAAGTGATGAGAAACAATAAAATTCATTTGTGACTGCATCTAAGCCTTCATTAGTGTTTTTAAATTTTATTTCAAAATATTTTTATTTATTGTTGATTTGAGAGAGAGAAAGAAAAGGAGAGAGAGAGGGAGAGAGAGAGAGAGATTGACAAACATCAATTTGTTGTTCCAGTTGTTTATGCTTTCATTGACTGATTCTTATATGTGCCCTGATTGGAGATCGAACCACAACCTTGGCATGTATTGGGAGGATGCTATAACCAACTGAGCAACCTGGTTAGAGCAGGTGTTGCTTCTTATATATCAACTTTGTACAAATTACATAAAGGTGCTCTCATTGGATGGAGGCAGCCTACGGAGCCATGCATGGTTAGAGCACTTATGGCTGAATATTCACTCTCGCTTGACTCCTGTTTCCTTGGCTAGGAATTTAGCTCAGCCAGAACCTGCAGAGCTGATGCAGCAGTTTCTGGATTGCTTGCTACTAAATCTAGCACATGCATTAAAATGGTTATATCTGTTAATTGATGGGCAACTGTGGGAAACCAAATATGAAAAACAATCAACACCATCGAACTCTCATTACATTTAAGATAAAAGATTTATTCACACAAACAAAAATAATCACAAGGAAATGTACACTAATTTGAAAAACAAAAGATTATGATGACAAAATTTTATATTCTCTCATAATTGTGTAAAACTATTTTGTTTGCTTCTACATAAGTTTTTATTCATGAAAAAATAGCAAACATTAAAATACAGTGTTAGTTTGCATTTCTTATGTGGAAAGAACATATATTTAACCCTTAAGCTTTTAGTTTACAAAGTTATTATGAAGCCACACATTAACTATTGGTCAAAAACATTATCTATTTTCAGATCCACATATATATCCATTCACCAACTAAGCTGAAAAATAAGCATTTCATATTCTTTCCCATCCTGCAATAATGTGTTTTGTTTCTTTTTAACTAAAAGCAAGAAATTGTATTTTTTTAATTGACTTCAGATGATGCACTTTCTATTTCATGAGAAATGCGAAATTTTAGGTGTTTATCTTGCTCCTCACTCTTAGGGTCTAAGGCTAGCTTGTCTTCATGGCTCTGAAGCTCTTGGCTGTGAAATTCATGGCTGGCTTTGGAATTTTCCTGACTATCTCTCACGTCAGAATGCTCATTGTTCTCAGCAGTCACTGTCAGCTTATATTCTTTGGAATACTTGCGGCTATCAGCTTCCACACTGTGGTCACCCAGCAAGCTTGATTCCTGGCTGTCCTTCCCATGGCTGTCCCAATCAGAAGCCACCTGCAGGCCCTGGGCAACAAGGATGGCTTTGTGTGCATCATCGATGTCATCACTTTCCATATGTGACGTAAGGTCCTCCTCTGTAGCATCAGGGTACTGAATCACAGCACAAATAGAAGAAGAATTAAATGACAGTCAGAAATAGGAACATTGTAATTCTCTTTTGTTCTGGAACTTTTAATTCAATTTACACTGAAAACTGTCTAAATTTGCCTAAGGTGAAAAATGATACTAGCATGTTACTTTGTATTTTATCGAGCCCTTTCATATGTCATCTCCTTTAGTGTAATAGCTATGTCAATTATGTATGTGCTGAAACCTATGAGGAAAGTTTCATTATCTCTGTTTTACATAAAAGAAAAGTGAATTAAAGGTTAAAAATTAAGTGAATGGCAAATGGCCAGGCTATGTATCAGATCCAGATCCTTTGACTATAAAGTCAGTGTAATTTGTAACCACACCATTCCTAGTAGGTATTTAACTTCAAAATATGACCATTGTATTGTGAAACTAATTGCTGTTTTCCAAAGTCTCCTTTTAATTAAAAAAAAAGTGAATAGAATAAATGCTTAATAGTCAGGATTTGGAAAAAACAGCATTGTAATTGAGATATAAAATTAGAAAGAAATTATGTGGTCTTAAATAAAAAAATAAGAGAAAAAGTTTTTTAATTCAATGGTCATAAACTAATAAAAATAATTGCTGAATGAATGAATGAATGAATGAATTAGTAAGTGCATATGTAGACTCTGGTTCCTAGAATTCCACTCTAATCATAACCATCTGATGTATCTGTTAAAGGATTTACCTGGACTAAAGATCTTTGGAACTTAGATTTTGACCTCAGTCCATAAGCCACACTATCACCTCGTCCATCATATGTGTCTCTTGTGGGCAGAGCTGGAGTGACAACAGGGGTTCTGGGAAAGTCAGTGGGAAAATCAGTGACCAGTTCATCAGATTCATCAGAGTGGTGAGACTCATCAGAATTGTCAGAGTCATCAGTATGGTCAGCGTCTTCTGAGTCATCTGAGTCGATTGAGTCCTGGCTATCCACATGGTCTTCATCATCATCATCCACATCATCTGTGTGGTCATGGCTTTCATTGGACTTACTTGGGAGGGTCTAAAAATCAAGATGGCCAGACAAATTAGCATAAATGTTTTTATATTCCCTTAATCTTTACAGTTCTTTAGTCTTTTACTATCTTTCTTTTATTTAGTTTTAGGATCTTTGCACCCATAACAATGCACTCAATAGCTTTTAAGAGCCAAAGTGAGCATCTTCCAATTTCTCTTTTAACACAAGGATAAATGGAATCATAACTGAGGTATTTTTGTTGCTT
Source organism: Phyllostomus discolor (assembly GCF_004126475.2). Taxonomy (NCBI): domain Eukaryota; kingdom Metazoa; phylum Chordata; class Mammalia; order Chiroptera; family Phyllostomidae; genus Phyllostomus; species Phyllostomus discolor. The sequence goes on from NC_040903.2 coordinate 100,481,046, forward strand.
TCCCATAAAAAGTTATCTTCCTAGAAAATTTTAAGTCAAATATGTAAGTAAAATATTTATATTGATAACTCTGTTTTTTCTTATCCACATTAGACATTATTTAATATGCCAAATTCAATAATGCAACAAATACAGATACAAAATTGTAAGATTACTTTTTGTATTAGAAATGAGAGTTCACAGGAGCTCAGAGCACCTAAATAATAACATACACACCAAAATCTAAAACCACCTCCCTATTAGCATGGATAATTAAAAGGTGAGTCTGGCCCTGGCTGGTGTGGCTCAGTAGATTGAGTGCCGGCCTGCAAACCAAAGGGTTGCTGGTTTGATTCCCAACACGTGCCTGAGTTGCAGGCCAGGTTCCCCAGCAGAGGGTGCCACAAGAGGCAACCACACTTAGATGTTTCTTTCTCTTTCCCTTCCCCTCTCTCTAAAAATAAATAAATAAAATCTTTAAAAAAAGGTAACTCTGTTATGCATGTATATAAAGTGCAGCTCAGATCTATCAATTGAATTTAGCAGCTAATGTCTATTAAATTTCCAATTAGCAAATATACTGGTTCACTTATCTAACTTTTCTTGCAAGAGATTTTAGGATAGTCAGACAGAATCTTAAGGAAAACAAATTAAACTTATTTCTTTGCTTAGCAAATATATTTATAGTCCTAATAAGAAGTCCTAATTAAAACAGCCTTAGTAATAGTTATGAAATAAACCATTATGTTAGGAATAGAAATATTCCTAGAGGCAAAATCTTGGGTTTGATAGGTATTAATTAGATATTTCTCAGACATTAGATAAGACATCCATAAAATACCTTAAATCAATTGTTAAGAGGCTTTAGTATTTCAAATAACACACATTAGTAAACATTTCCTGCCACACTAAACTTATCTGAAGAAATCTGGTATTTCTGGCATTTGATTAATACATGATGTTTGTTTTCTGAGCAAGTTTTAGACCAGCAATTTACAGGAAAACCTGTTAATGGAATTTTATCAGAATTGAGCCCAAGTAATGTCGTTAGGAGAAAGAGTGGCTTCTTAGTTTCTCCAAGGCATGTAGGCCTCTGACCTAAAGTGAGAACTCACCTCTTGTTTGAAGTCATTAGTTTCTTCAGAGGAGACAGTATTCTGAAGAAGGAAAGGCACATGTCAATGTATATCATGCATGGTTCACCTTTCTATTCAAAAGTTAGCCTTTTCAATTCAAATCAGGTCTTATTTTTCAGCCTTGTTGGTGAATGACTTTTGAAGGGGAGAAAGTCAACATGGCAGATCAATTGGTGTCCAAAGATCCCATTTACCAACAGGCATGAAGGATCTACTTAACCAGCCCAAACAGCCTGGTTGATGTCTATTTTTATTTTTTGTTGTTGTTCTTTAATTGCAAGAAATATAATTTCTAAAATTAAAATAAAATATACCTGTGGCTCTAGGAGATTCTGCTTCTGAGATGGGTCAGGCTTTAGCCAAGTGGCTATAGCATCTGGATATTTGTAAAGCTACAAAAAAAATGCATATTTGTCATTATTTTTAAAAAGAAACATAGAGATCTCTAAATGATAAACTGGGGGAAAAAAACTATACTTCACCGATATTGATGGATAAGTACACTATGCATGTATATTATTAAAACAGAGCCTTAGATACACCTCTTCCAACTTATTTTTTTCTTGAAGATTCATTTAATAAACTCTTACATAGCACTTACTGTGAGCCAGCACTCTTATAACTGATTTAAATGTGCCCATTCATTTAATCCTTCCAACCTCAGATGAGATAGATGTCATTATTGTTCCCAATTTTGTAGGTCAGGAGAAACTAAGCCACAGTGATATTAAGAGCCAGGGTTCAAATGCAGACAAACTGGCTCTTCATACTGATTTGAACACTGTGCTTTCCTGTTCCAGTAGAAATTTCCTCTCAGATAAATCACAACTAAAGTAGAGGTGCCTGTAATTAGCTTTGATCTTCAGTGTTCCCTCTACTGTGTGGCTATTTAAATTTAATTAAAATAAAATAAAAAAAATTAGTTTCTCAGTTGCACTAGCTACATTTTGAATGTTTAATAGCTTCATGAATCTAGAGGCTATCTAGTGGATGGCGCAAAAATAAAATATTAACATCATCTCACCAAAGTTCTATTGCTCTGTGTACCAAAGACATGAATGGAATGTGGCCAATCACTTCACATCCCTGTCATTGAGAACGGGAACCCTGAGAGCTCCATAGAATTCTCTCTGCAGCCTCCAAGGTGGTTGGGGGTTGGGAGGAGAAGAGTAGGGAGGAAACCAGTCACGCTATATGTTTCCCCATGGCTGGTTATAACCAGAGCAGCTTCAGATTGGGCTTCTCTGAAAGTTTTTGCTGAAAGAAGGGGTTCCTTGCCTTAAAAAGGTACAAAAAACTACTGACCTAGATGAATTCAAAGTTTCCCTCTTTTTTTCCTTAAAAATATATAAATATTACATAGAAATATGTTACAATTTATATTTGATATAGATTTACATTTCCTATATACATGTAATACAGGTTTAGGGAGAATGTATTTATAGATTAAATTTATAATTTAAAGAAGTAATATGAAGAAAATAAAGTTAAGCAAAATAAACAGACTAAAACCCACCCAGTAATCATCACACTCACAGATAACCAGTGTTCACCTTCAGAGGTGTTGTCTTATAGCCTTCCCATATTTCCTACTAGCTCTAAATAAACATCTAGGGTTCTAGAAGGTTGAGCCCTTCAATTATCTCCTAAATATCATTTAATAACTTATACTGCCATGGCTTCATGTGCCATACTTTTTAAGTTAAAACGACATTCATTCTTGCTTCAAATAGTGTGACCTCTATCTTCTCTGAAAGTTTTAATTTTTCTGGCTCATTGCTGTAATTCAATACTTGTGTTCTTAAATCAATTGTAAAACAGACACACCTGCACATACCTACTTGTGCACCTAACCACATGCTACCACGCTTCTCTCAGAATTTTCATTAAGCAATCTAATTACAGTGACTCTAGGCAACTTTATATTGGCTTTTATTCTGTTTGTCTGAATTGACCTCTGTGTCAATTTTCGGTCCAGGCTTCTCAGGACAATGCCCGTTTGTTGTTTGGCGGGCACAGTGCCACCTATTGTGGAGGGGCAGAACCATCTATGGTTAGAAGAGTTTGATTTGGTCTTATGTTTGGTTAGAGAAATGTGATCTAAAGTTAGCTGACAAGCACAATAGATACAAGCAGCATAAATAGACTATCTTTTTAATATATGGTCTTCTTAGAAAATATCTTAGGAGATGTGAACACTGCAGTCATATAAACTTGTTCAATATGTGAGGCCCATTTTAAACTTAGCTTTCCACTAAGGAAAGCAAAGGACAGAATTTTCTACTTTCTAGAACAGTATGTTGACTTGTGGAAAGAAAAAGTCACAAAACTTCATAGAACCCATTTTCATAAATGATAATGGCATAAAACATTATTTTAGTATATAAAATATCTAGTTTGGTGTTTGGGCGTATATTTATCAAAAATTATACTGTGCTTGATCCTGGCCTATATTGAAAGCAGGCTGTCAATAATTACTTATAAATTAACAAGCTTGACTATGAAAATAAGTAAAATTGCAACAGATACATTCGTAGTGCTTCTTGAAGCAGTTGCATAAACAATTTAACTATATGATAAACATAAAAGATACTTACCTGCTTTTCCTCAGAGCTGCCAGAATCTGCATGTTTAACCTTTGAAACAGAAAAGATGGAGAAAGATTACAATGTGAATGTGTTTCCAGCACACAGGAGCACACAATTCACTGATTTTGAGAAACGGTCTGTAAGATTCAGCTGTACTCACTGGAAGGGCGTAGGCAATGCCTAAGAGGCAGAAGCAAATCACTGCAATTCTCATGGTAATGATTTTTCCTGCAAAATATTTTGTAATGAATATTAGATCTCTTCACAGGTTAAAACAGTGATACCTTACTATCTATCATGTTACAAAATAATCACAAGTAAAATTTATTTTCTGCAGAATATTTTCTACTTCCTAGAGAAAACTTTTCTTTTTAACATTATTCTTCATCTTTTACTATTAGGCAAGGGAGAGAGGAATTTCACAAGTCTATATTTATTCAACTTTTAAATTTAGAGCTCTAGAGATTGCCCTCTTATTACCTGATATTGCCAGCTATCTAAACCTAAACACACACCAACACTAATTTAATTAAAATAATAAGATAGTGTGGGAATATTTACTTTTCAGAAAAGAAAAACACAAAGAGAGAAAATAAAACTATGAAAGAAATTTGCTTTCTCCATATTTTCAGCATGCATTTCAAATATGATTTTTAACTGAAATTATTAAAAAGGTGCCACATAGGTGATGTGAAGCTATTTCTAAAGTTAAGTTATTCTGGAAATTTGAAACAAAAAAGGAAACATTGGAAATAGGCAACAGCTTTTTTATTTTCAATAATAAATCTACACAGTGTCATACAGTTTTTTGGTGAAAACTTTAACAGCTAAAGACGGAAGTAAAAATATATTTCAGAAAAAAGTTTTTTCCTTGAAAATTGTATAAGTCAAATAATTAAAAATAGCATTATCATTAGCCTACATTAACACTGAAGGTCCTTTTCCTTCTTAGTGCCTCCGCAATCATCTATCCATTCATAATGATATGGGTAAAATCACCTCAAAGGGTCATAGAATTTTACTTGTTTTTTTCTAATTGGGAGAAGTAGTTTCATTCCTTTTGAGGACTGAGTGGAAAGATTTTTAGGTTTTATATTGACTGACTTTCAAAACAGCTGGTCACCTTTCCTACAGGACATCAGCAATGTATCTGGCATACTTATTCAAAAGACTAGAAATATTTAAATATGATTACCAGCATTACAGTTAAACTCTTCTTACAGCTTGACCTTCCCCATGAACTGACACTGAATGCCCAGGACAGCAGCAGTACAGAAAACTGCAGGCTTACCTCTGTCTGCGGTTGGCTGAGAAGACTGCCACTGCCCTGAGAAGAGAGTCCAGTCCCAAACGGTGCTGCAGTCCTGTCTCCTCTTCTTGCTGCTGACAGCCAGACCTCCCAGAATTTAAATGCTGCTGCAGACACCCCCCCACCCCCAACACAGGGAGGCGGAGAGATGTGTCATGAGGTTTTTTTGCCACTGTCCAACCCACTTGCTCCCACACTTCCCTCTCTGGTTTTGTGGTTAACACACACACACACTCTGGAGTTAAAACATTACTTATCTACAATATCATTAACTGGCATTTTCATTTATGGGAATGGCATTCAGCATTATTAAAGGGCACCTTGGAGTCCCATTAAAAAGGAGGAAATGACTAGTTCTTACAATGACTTTATGACTTCTGAATTAGCAGACAATATATGAATATAAATCAGTCCTAAATAAAATGAAATAGAATGGGTTTTTGTTTCTTTCAGTCTGAAAATGGATTAAGGCAATATATGCAACTAAACTTCCCTTGCAATTATACTTATTTAAGAGCTACAAGGGTATTGTTCAGGTGTATGAAGAGCTCAGAGCTCTGTCCTTTAGTACTGAAGCTTGGTTTTGTGATTTCAAGTATTCAGCAGCTTGTCATTTAGACAAATGGCATTAATAACATTAAAATCCATGTTCATGCCCATTAAGTTGGAATTATGATGACCTTTCAAGGACATGGATTTTTGTCACACTGTTTGAATTGTTCGGAGGTGATTAATCTGATAACTTGCTATACAGAATAGAAGAATGGCAATTTACTTTAGGTGCTACAGAAGTCCAGTGGTTCCTAACTGAGAGCAGTGTGATTTTTTGAGAGTGCTGCTACGGGAGCCAGAGTGCCTTTGAGTCCCACTTTGCCACTAAATAGCTGTGTGACCTTAGTCGACCTACACCTGTTTCCTCATCTGTCACATGCACATACTATTGCCTAGCTCATTGGGTTTTTGAAAGGCTAAAATGATTTAGTATGCAGAAAACAAAAATGCTTGGCTCATATTATATGCATATTTTAAACACTGTGTTAACTATCACTGAAATTTGGAGGAGCAAGTCCTCGTGATTTTCGATGTCTTTAGATGAAATGGATTATTGGAATGAGACTAGATGTAAGGTCTTTCTGTTGTGTGCATCAGTAGTATACTTTACACATCTCTAAAGAGAAGGATGAGGTTTCTGAATTATCTTTTCTAGTTTTTCCCTCAGAATATATAAAGTCAATGACTTAATAAGAAAATATAAAATATACATTTAAACATTTTTGTGGGTATTTAAAAGGTATTTGAATGAAAGAAAATCACAGATGAAGTTTGAATATTGGAAGAGAAATTAGGGCTAGCAGAGCTTTCATTCCATTTAAAGTGTTTAATATTGTCTCGAGATTTTGTACTTAATTTCTTTATGTAGCGTTCTCAGTTTTGAAATGGAGATAGCACTATTTATTTACCTCATTGACATTTTAAGATTGATATGTGAAATGAGATTAAAGATAAACAGATCCATTTATTATTAGTTATATTTAAGGTATCAGCTCTATCTATCAAACATTTCTTTTAATATAAATATGGGCTAAATAATTTGTTACAGTGATAGCAGTATAACTCATCTGTAGGTTGTATGGACACTTGGTGCGTATGTGCATGGGGGATATGGCTCTCCAGCTGGATACATTTCAAATGAGTGGATATTATTGATTTGTAGGTTCTAAGCCACATTTTAATAACTCAGATGGTATCTATCTCTACAAAATATGACATACAGTTTATAAAGTTGCAAAATAGACTTTTTATTTCTGCTTTTAAAAACTGTTTTTTCCCTCCTCTTTAAACACATTACCCACATAAGTTTGTCATCCTGCTGGTTTAGTAGGGGAAGTTCACAAACTCTAAAAACAACAAGATTTCCACAGTATTCACAGTGGTTTACTCTGTGCCCTCGGAAATGATTTAATATGAACGTTGAGAGTTATAGGAATAGATTTCACTGGAGCCCAGCCATCCTGAGATGAACATATGACCCACGCCAGGACTCTTCCGGTCCGTGTCTCCAAAGCGCCACACGGTGGCAGCGTTTCTGAAAAGGATTTCAGACCACAGTCTGGTTCTGTCAGTTTCTTATGCTGGCAGGATAGAACATTCATGCTTAATGACAGAACTCTGAAACAGTTGAGGGAACTTCCGTTTCTTGGAATGCCAGGTGAGCAAATACTTCCCAACAATGACCCGCTACGCAGTAAGAGGGAACACAGAGGCCAAGAGAACCAAAGCGTTCTTGTTCTGTGGTTGTCATCATTCAGCCATTCCAGGTAGACGCTTTGTCTCCTCCCCACTTCCCACACTCCCTGAAAAGGTTTCAGATCCCGAGGTCTCACTCAGTAAAGGACTGTGAATTCACGGTTAGAGAATGCGGCTGGGATGCTTCTGAAATGAGAAGATGAAGTGATTTAGAATGGAGGCAGTTCTGTAAATTACGAAATGGAGAGTGTGTCATTTTGACTTTGAAGAGGCTCGTGCTTCTTTTTTTTAAATAAAACATGCTGCTGACACATTTTTTTTTCTGAGTAAGATTTTCCAACTGTCAGAATTAACATTTAAAATTATTTAAACCAGAGAAGCTTAATCTGTAACATTTCCACATTATTTCCATTCTTGATTAGACTAACGCTTGGTTGTTAGAATTAGAAGGTCAAAATGACCAAATGCGCTGTAAATCTTGTATGTGGAAAGGGAAAAGTTTGGCTGTTAAATTGGAATAAAGAGTGGCTTGTGATAATGAAATATAGACACTATAAGTGGACTTACAGAAACATTTAAGAACATTATATTTTTTCAAGAATTACATGAAAATTCCTGTATAACAGAAAAATGTAAGTGTCCAAATGTCACTGTTTTTGTGGACTTTATTATCAGCTTCTAGTTCACTTAGATATTTACATTTATATTCTACTTAGAAAAGTATAATAGACTATTTCAACTCTTTCGGCTTTGTAAATAATTTCTTTTTCCCTTGAATTAAGGTTCAGGTAAAAATTTGATATTTTGATACCAACACCAACCTGTCACAGACAAGTTGGAGATTATAGCTAATTAGAAGCCTACCAGAGTATTCATCATTTGTGGTATCATTTATTAGAGGGAGGGAGACAAGGGTGAAATATGAGAGAATGCTATTTTTAAGTTCATACATGAAATTAGAACACTTTAGAAACATAAAAAAGAAACACCATACAACTTTTTATTCCATTGCTTAATAACTTAGTCAACAAAATTTAGCTCCTAAAAAAGTGGTCTTCCTGTCGGTAAACATTAGTTTCACTTAAACAAAAAATCACCTAAGACCCATAGAATTGTTATAGAGTAAATAAGCATTTATTAAATTGTTAATGATTGACCATTTAATTCTCTGTCCATAGCAGTGAATTCTGAGCATATAGATCTTGCTTATCAATACAATGCACAGGCACCATGCTTGAACCCCTGTATCACACATTGATATGATAGTGAATATTTGCCAGTACTTCTGAAATATAACAGCATTTCTTTATTAAAGTATTATCACTAACTCTGATGACATTAACACTTTAAATGATAGATTCTTTAACATGGACTTAAATAATGTTTTTCTGAAGATGACATCATTTTTGCCCTCATGGAACCCATTTCTTCACGAAAATTAACTAAGAAATTTGGAACTTGTGTAGCCAATGAGGTTAAGGGGCATGGTTAAATAGTAAACTCAGTGGAGCTGTGGACAGAGAAAGCATACAGTAGGGACCCTATGTCTACATTAGAGTTGAAGGGGTGGGTATTTGGGATTGGACCCAAACAGGAAGTCTCTCTTCCCATCCAAAATCAACCACAGTAACATAGAACTCTCTTCCTGAGAGTTCTCTCTACCTGTTGCAACACGGGCAACAATCTAGGAGCCTGAAACCAGAGAGCACCAAAGGGGGGGGGGAGTTGGAAAACTGCAGAGATCTACAAATAGAGATTATCAGCTGCAGGCCCATTTTAGTATAAAAAACACATTTGCTGCACTAGTCAATCAGAGGCAGGCACTTTGAAGAATGTACTTGAGGGGAGGAAAGCATTCTTTGAAGTCAGTTTATTTGAATTCTTATTTAAAATCTGATGTTTGAGTAATTTTTGGCAGAGAATCGATTATAAGGTTGACATGAAAAGTGACCATGTCAGTGCAGAACAGAAGAAAGAAGACAAAACCCAGCAACACAAGCAGCAGCTGGGAGGGTGTGAAGTCTTGTTCCCAGCACATGTCTTCAGTTTAGCTCCAATGAGCACACATTTTGTAGCCACATTTGACTAAGGGTTATTGTTTTTGCCAATTTCAGTTAAGGAATACCTCCTGTTAATGCCCCTATTCCGTGGTAAAACATTTATGTTTTTAAAAAATATTATTTAAAATAGTAATTAAAGTTTGAGTTCTTTAATATTTGAATTCCTCAATAGAGTGTAAGTTCTAATATATGCTTACCCCTTAGCAGTTTATGTGCCAACAAATCTTTGCATGTAAATATATAGTAATGAAAATATTTTACATAAATATGCATATGCAGTAAAGAAAAAATATAATTTTATAATGTATAAAATTATCTAAAAATGTATGTTTTTTATTAAGTCATTTCTGATTATTCTTTTCTGTTCCTTTCATAAAGCCCCAAATTGAACTTCTCTTCTAGGCCCTATTAGAAGTTGCTATCAGGCAGAATGGATTACATGTGAGAACTTGAGGCAATATTCCTATGTGCCAAGGTGAAAGCTAGTTTTTACAGAACACGAGGACTTTTGAGATCTGGCTTTCTTCAGCTCTCCAGCCTTGTCTTTCACCAACTCCCCTCCTGCATGTACTCTGTGAAACAAGTACACAGCCACTCGGAGCTCCCCGATGTGCCAGGCAATTTCAAGTCTCCAAGCCTTTGCTCACATTCCACGTCTACAATATCCATCCGGCCCCATCCACACCTGCCTGTGAAATATTTTTACATCTTTCCAGACATTGCATCAAGGCATCCCTGATGAAGCCTTTAAAAAAAAAAAAACTGAATAGAAATAATGACTCCCACCTTTGTGCGGGTAAGGTACCCTGCCCGCAATCCAGCACAGCACCTATGATACTTTATTGCCCTTACATGCTTGCCTCCAAATACTAACAAGTAAACTCCCAGCAGGCAGGCACTATGTCTTACGTATGTTTTCATCCACAGTTTCCTACTGGGCGCTCAGTACAGGTTTGGGAACAAGTGAATGAAGGAGCACTACTTTAACATGCTTAATCCTATGGTGCTGCATGTGATGCCCGCATTTACAGTAGTCCCCCTTATCTGCTATTTCGCTTTTTGCAGTTTCAGTTACCTGCGGTCAACCATGGTTCAAAGATGTTAAATGCAAATTCCAAAAACAAATAATTTGTTAGTTTTAAAACATGCTCCATTCTGAGTAGTCTGATGAAATCTTGCAAGTCCCACACCATCCCATCCAGGACGTGACTCATCCCTTTGTCGATCGTTTCAATCAATGTCTCCTTGCGCTGCCTGCTCCTTGCCTGTAAGTCGTTTAGCAGCCCTGTGGGTTATCAGATCTGCTGAAGTACTGGACTGCTTGTGTTCATATAATCCTCGTTTGACTCAATAATGACTCAGTAGCCTACAGTAATGATACTGGCAATTTGGGTATGCCAAAGAGAAGCCATAAAGTGCTTCCTTTACATGACAAGGTGGGTGCAGTACAATGAAATATTTTGAGAGAGAGAAAGCACGTTTACATACTTTTATTACAATACATTGTTATAATTGTTCTATTTTATTATTAGATACTGTTCATCTCTTACTGTACCTAATTTATAAATTAAATTTATACTTTATCATAAGTATGTATGTATAGGAAAAACAGTATATGTAGGGTTCAGTACTATCTGTGGTTTCAAGAATGCATTGGGGGGGTCTTAGATGTATCTCCGGTGGAGAAGGGGGCACTACTGTGCCATCAGCTCAGGGAGCTGGTGCAATTGTTCTCAGGCATTCTGAGAACAATTTACATACTCATTTTTAAAAGCTGTTGCAGAGTCTGAAGAGCCAGGATCTTTTCCTCTTACCTATGGGTTCTGGCAAGCCCTCCTACTTGTCTGGTTTCTCGATAGAGTTAATCTAGATTATTTTTTACATCAGTTTCAACTCTAAAATTCTCTGACTTTCTAAAAATCCATGAGGAATACAATCTAGCGACTGGGGTGCCCAGCCCCGGTGAGCACCTAAGGCTCCACCCCCCACTGTAACAAGAGCAACCAGACCAGAAAAAAAAAAAAAAGGAGAGACAGGGGGAAAAAAAAAAACCATGTTTTCAACAGAGCAAATCAGTCCCCCAGGACTCATCCTTTTGAGCGACCAAGAATTAGCCAATCTATCAGAGGCGCAGTTCAAAACACTGGTGATCAGAAAGCTCACAGAACTGGTGGATTTTGGACGAAATTTAGATAAAAGAATGCAGAATACCATAAAACAGATGCAGGAAGACACGCGAAGGAGAGCCAATAGTGAAAGGAAGGAATATGAGTCTCAAAACAATACAGTGGACCAGAAGGAAGATAGAATCAACCAAGCAGGAAAGCATGATGAAATAACAATTCAAAAAATCGAAGAAAAGCTTAAGAACATCCAGGACACCTTTAAACGTTCCAACATCCGAATTATAGGGGTACCAGAAGGGGAGGAGCAACAAGTGGAAAAGTTATTTGAACAAATAATAAAGGAGAACTTCCCCAATCTGGCAAAGGGAACAGTCTTCCAAGAAATCCAAGAAGCTCAGAGAGCCCCAAAGAAGTTGGACCCAAGAAGAAACACATCAAGGCACATCATAATTACATTAGCCAAGGTAAAAACGAAGGAGAGAATCCTAGAAGCAGCAAGAGGTAAGGGGACAGTAACCTACAAAGGAGTTCCCATCAGACTGTCAGCTGATTTCTCCAAAGAGACCTTACAGGCAAGAAAGGGCTGGAAAGAAATATTCCAAGTCATGAAAGACAAGGACCTACATCCCAGATTGCTCTATCCAGCAGAGCTCTCATTTAGAATGGAAGGGCAGATAAAGTGCTTCTCACATAAGGTCAAGTTAAAGGAGTTCATCATCACCAAGCCCTTATTTTATGAAATGCTAAAGGGACTTATCTAAGAAAAGAAGATAAAGAAAAGACATGTATAGTAAAAGGACAGCAAACTCACAAATATTAACAACCACACCTAAAGCAAAACCAAAAGAAACTAAGTAAACAATTAGAACAGGAACAGAACCACAGAAATGGAGGGCACATGGAGGGTTAGCAGCAGGAGGGTGGGAGGAGGAGAGAGGGGGAAAAGGTATAGAGAATAAGTAACATAGAATGTAGGTTGAAAATAGATAGGGGGAGGGCAAGAATAGTACGGGAAATGTAGAAACTAAAGAACTCATAAATATGACACATGGACATGAACTAAAGGGGGAAATGTGGGTGGGAGGGGGTACAGGGTGGAGGGGAGAGAAGGGGGGATATGGGACAACTGTAATAGCATAATCAATAAAATATATTAAAAAAAATCCATGAGGAATAAAATGTTGACATTACAACAGGAAGAGCAAGCAGGTTGTAGGAATAGAGATGGCACCGAGAAACAGATTAAAAACCAGAAATAGATTTTGGCACAGAATCTGCAGTAGACAGTCAAGTCAAGTGAAAGTTGGGTCTTTAAGATGTTTTGAAGTAAACTTTCATGTGTTTTGATGTATTTAAATCAGATAAAAATTATGAAGGTTATTATAATAGTATTAGTAAAAATAAAATCTTTTTTTAAAGGAGGGAAATCACTCCCAACTTATGATTATAAGCACTCCCAAACCATGATGTTCTGAGAAATTTTTATATGTATCTCTCCAAATATGGGCTTTCTAGAGGTGTTTTCTCAGTATGGGTCACATGAATTTCTTTCAGATTCTGTTACACCAAGAGTGGGAGATTGAGGAGAAAGAGACTGAAGAGGTTGTCTTTTTTCTTTCCTGGAAAATGTCACCCGTGGTTTTAGGAGACAATTTCATTGCCAAACAGATCAGGAGTATCAGCTTTCTGCCTAATCTGGAGATGTTTTTAGATTTTTCATTCTTGTTCTCACATCCTCTTTATTTCCAAGCACCTATAAATATGACTGGTCTAGACAACCTATTAATTTCACTTTATGTGTGATGAAGTTGTTCAAGAGTTATTTAGAATCAAAGTTTATGACTAAATTCTGTCTTCTTTTTACACATTTTATGCTTAACAAATTTCTGCTGCATTTTTTTCTTAAGAAATACTTTCTTGTAAGTACTATGCCTTCAGCATATACCTTTTCATGGCAGAAAAGAGTAAGCCCAGAACTTCTGCTTTTGCTTATTAAAAGAAGAGATATTAAAAATAATAATAGCAATAAAATGGTAATTATATGTTTTCATGGAACAGCTACTAGATTTAAGTATGCATTATGCTTACTATTCCTAACAACTTCATGAACTAAGTGTTATCATCTCAATTTTTCAGATGATTATAATAGAAGTTGTTTACTGTGCAGTCACTTCTATATATATAATCCAATTCACTTCTTGCAAAAATCTTTGAGCATATATTTACAAGGGCAGTAGAGGCCCAAGAGAGGGAGTGGCTTGTTCTCCCCAAATGGATAGGAGAAGCTTCTGAGAGCATGCTGCAGCGCATGCAGGAGAGGAGCTGATGTTAGAGACTAACTACCAAGGTGTGAATTAAAATTATAAGCATCCAACTTTGACCAAACTTTGTTGAAAACAAACAAACAAGTAAGCTTACAACAAAAGCAATCAGTTACAGTAATATTGATAGGAAATCAGGTAAAGAGAGTAATTTTGTTTTTAAGAGGTTCAAATCTAATAAAAATGCAAAGTTTTATTTTTCCACATATTCTATCCAGTTAATGTTATGCTATGGTTATGAGTTGTACAGTGTCAGAAAATGTTAATACATTTCTGCTAATCTCACACTGCTATGAATCACCAATTTAAAAGGCATGATTATGAATTGTGGGTTAATATCATTAACTTCATATTTTTATATACCTAAAATATTCATTGTCTTAATTAACTAAACTTCAAGTAAACTGCTTATCATATTTTAACAGGTATGACATAGTTAAACAAAGGTATATCTCCTACCTAGTTAGCCTTATGTCTTACTACATTTGATTTTCTTGTGGCATCAACCATAATAATTGTGGCAGGTATTGCTGGCTGTACACCAAAGATTCATCTTCTTCAGAGTAATTTCTGGGAAGCAGCTGCCCAGCTAAAAATACATTTCCTTGGCCTCTTTTGTACCTGGGTATGACGTGCGACTAGTTCTTATGAATAGAATGTGAACTAAAGTGAAGTGTTTCATTTTCAGGCCGAAGTGCCTAAAACCTAAGTGTGCCGCCTCTATGTTCTTTTTCCTTATACTTTGGCTAAATGGAGAGGACTGGGACACATTTTTCGAGAGCAGATACCCAATGAGGAGGTGTCTGCTGACAAGGAACCCTGGTGTTGGATATTAAATGAACCAAAAGGTTGCTCTATTGCCTTAAGTCCCTGATATCTGTGTCACCTTAATGCAACTCCTTACACACAATAATGCTCAATCCATAGTTTCTGAACATTGGTATCTATGTTCCAGATCACTAGATTCATGAGACTGGATTTATATTATGGTCTCATAAGTTTATATATATAATTTTTGTCTATATAGAGAATTTTATGTTCATTTTTGCTTTCTTATTCCTAAAACCCTGAACTAGTCCCTGTGAAATAACTATTAAGTTAAAATTGAAGTTCATTATTTTAAACAATAAGTATGTGACTTATTTAACCCAAAAGAAGGTGGCCTATCATCTCATTTTATTCCAAAAGGAGTATTTTAAGTAGTAGGTATTTTAGGTAGTAGGTTTCTTTTGGTCCTCTGATTTTTGTTTTTTGCCACTTTTACCAGAAAAGAATTAGCTTTGGTACAAGTTTTAGTGGGTACTTGGTGTCCAGTGTAGGAAACCAGGGAACCTAATTTTATCTTGACTATACCACACACTCTATTAAATCTTGTTAAGTTAGTTTGCTTCTGAGAAGAGAGAGACTATAGCTATCTCCCAATAGATAATCAACCCATCTTGAAAGTTCTGGTTATTCACACAACATCATTTATTTTTTCTGTTTAAGTAGGCCACTGGTCTTTTAGGGCACCTTTTGTTTTTTAGCCTGTTCACTAGGAACTAGGTGGGGATGAAGTTAACATCAACATATCTAGTCATACTAGGCTGGGCCAAAGTAGGTTTACAATTATTAGTAAGAAAAACACAGAGCTTATTATATTATTATTTATTAATTATTATATTATTTTCCATACATACAACTATAAACTGACTTTAGCCCAACCCTACATTCTTTGAAGGTTTTGGATGACTTCTGTTCCCTTGTAAGAATGTGTTTATAGATTAATTATAGTCTTAGTTGCCTTTTACCAGATCAAATATTGTGTGGGTGGCATATTCTAGGAAATCTTGAAGAATTTTGAAATAGTCCACCATGGTTCCTAATATGGAGATGACCATAATTAGAGGAAGCAGTAGGTTAGGTCAGAAACTGTTTATGTTTGGGAGCTGGTGTTTTGACCCTTTCCTGTATATTTCATTGATATTCCCCAGCCTGTAGTGGTCTTTGGTCTGTGGGTCACAGCGTGGCCAGGGGCTAGCCAGAGTTCTCAGTGAAAGCAGTAAGAGAGGTCATGTGTGGCATATCAGCAGAGCTGGTACACCCACTTGTCTGGGTTGGGGCGGAAGTGGAGGCCGGGTCAGGAAAGTGGTCTTTTCCTGAGTTTAGACACTGCCAAAGCATTGCAGACAGGGGTTTCACTTTATTTTTGTTTATGTGGGGTTGGTTCCCACACAAGTAAACTTGTGGTGTCTTAACCTCTAGTAAGATTTCAAATATACATCTGGTTTCATCTAACTTGGTGTCTTAGGAATCCAGTTTGTATCTTAGAAATGATGGTATTTTGAATTTAGAAGGATAAAGGTGATACACTTTCAGTTAAATCTCATAATTTTTGACTAGTGATTAATGACAAACATTTCATTTCTCCTTATTAAGAACAAGAATAAGAATTCTACACACAGGAAGTTTATTTTCCAAAAAGTTGTTTACTTTAATAATATTTTTGTAAAATTGGGCAACTTATCTTCTACCCTGGGTTTCAACCAATTGGGCAGGAGAACAAGGACCAGGAAATAAAATCTGTTAAACTTTTATCCAACTGTGCTGGGTATGTGCAAACACATGAGTATCTAAGCATAGATTTTCTCACACAAAGGATTTGAGAATTTTTTTAAATCATGAAACATAAAAGTATAAATAAATATTGAGATATTTGGGGAAAGAACACTAATAAATCAATATAATTTATGTGTGAGTTAAGTCTAGCACAAAAATATAAAATGTCTCATTCTAAACATTGGCTTATAAATATTAATTTAATTGCTTTGAAGTAACAATTAGTATCAAGTGCTTAAGACACTAATTTCAGTCAATATAATGAAAAAGTATGGATTGTATGTACCTGTTTGGCTATTACAGATAATATTTCCCAATCTAGTACTGTTACTTTAGTCTAGAATCTTCCAAGAAGCTGGAAGATGGATGGTAAGAATGTAGGGCTTTGAGAAAGTAAGGATAATTCTTGACTTATGGCTCCCTTTCCATGTTAAGACAATTCAGGTTTTAGATGGGCAGAAAACCACAAGAATGGAGATCAGAGAAGAGGTTTGGGTTCATTTCTAGCTACATCAAGTCATTTTTGAGATGTGATGAACTGTCTATGTGTGTTGTCAGGTGCATAGACCTGGCTTTGAACCTTGTAATAATACAATTCTGTTTTGTTTTCACTCAACCTGATAATGCTGTCTTTACAGTCAGCATAGGAGCTAAATCAATGATATTGAGGATAAATGGTTAATGGTTCTCAGATCTCCTTCTGGTCATATGTAATAGCTCATTAAATACAACCTTGTAAATGAAGTTGGAATTTCTGCCATGTGTTCCTCTGACACTTATCTGTCACTTTTTCTGCCTTTTCCATATAGTTTCTTATGAGATAATTCTGTAATCATCTCTATTATTCTCACCTTCCACTAACTCAAAGATCTTAGTATCATTTGTAAATTTTAGAATTTTAGTATGAATAATTATATAAATTATTTAGTTTATTTATTGTCTGTTAAATATTTAAAATGCTTTCAGAATGGTGATCTAATTTGATGTTTGCAACAGGGTTTGCCTCTGGGAAAGGGATCTGATTGACTAGGAAGTGAGAATAGAAAGGAGACTTAAATTTTCACATAAATAAACTTTATAGCTTTTAAATTTTGTATCATGAGTGCATTAATTATTTATTACTGAGTAGCAAAATTACCACAAATGTAGCAGCTCGAAACAACACACATTCATTCCCTCAGAGTGTTTGTGGGTCAGGAATCCAGGCATGGCTTAGCTGGGTTCCTTGCACCAGGATCTTCGCAAAGCTGTGAGATGTTGGTCAAGGCTGGAGTCTTACGTGAAGGTTCGATTGTGAGAGGATATGCTTCCAAGCTTGTATGGTTGTTGGCAGGATTCAGTCTCTTGAGGACTGTTGGACTTAGAGCTTCAGTTCTTAGTTGTTTTTTGGCTGGAGGCCTCCCTACTTCCTCTCCAACATGACAGCTTGCTTCATCCAAGCACACAAACTGAGAGGGCTGTTGAAGGGGTGTGCTAACAAAATTGAAGTAAACTATTTCTGTAACCTGATCATGGAAGAGATATCCCATCACTTTTGCCCTATTCTGATTTTTAGAACAAGTCATTAGGCCATCCCATACCCAAGGGAAGGGCTTACAGAAGGGCATGAACAGCAGTAGTTGGAGATCGTAGGAAGGACATTTTAGAGTTTGCCTGCACAACGTGTGTATATTATTCATTTAGAAATAAAGGTGTTTTTAGACATCTAAACTTTTAAATGAAAATAAAAGTGTCAGTGTAATTTGTGAAATAGGAAATTACATGTATAAATGAAAAATAACATGTGTATTCTCGTATATACATATATGATATAAATGCATACAAAATGATGGGAATGGGATAAGCAAAACGGTTAATGTTTTCATCCATCAGGCTGTTCCTCTGACACTTATCTGTCACTTTTTCAGTGTTATAATAATATATAATAATAATACCATAAACTGTTATAATACTGTTATAATAATACCATAGACTAGATGTTTTATGAATAATTTATTTCTCATAGTTCTGGAGGCTAGAAAGTCCAAGATCATAGCACTGGAAGATTTGATGTCTGGTGAGGTCCTTATTCCTTGTTCCTAGATGGTCAGCTTACTGTTTTAATCACAGGATAAAGTGATGACGGGCTCTCTGGGGTCTTTTCCATAAAGGGACTAATCCCATCCATTCATGAGACCTCCATCCTTATGACCTAACACCTTCCAAAGGCCTCACCTCCTAATACCATCACATGGAGGATTAGGTTTTAACATGTTAATTTTGAAGGGACACAGACATTCACACTAGAGCAGTCAGCAATAAAGAAATTAGGATTGTTTTATAAAGTTGTAGAGGATAAATGGCTTTTTAATGGCATTTGGTCACTTAATTGGAGGATCAGGACTCAAAACACAGTTCTGAACATCAAATATTATTTTCCTGTTTACTTTATTGGATTATTTGTTTCTAAACTAAAATTTAAAATAACTATTCATAAAAATGATAGATATTAGTTACGCCGCTGATGCCTGGCTTACTTCACTGTTTGGCCATCTCTACCCAGTATGTCTGGTAATTAAGTCATTTTTAAAACCATGATAAAACAGAAATTTGTATCGAATCCTATGGGAGGGTTGCCTAATTTAGCAAATAAAACTATAGCATGCCCAGTTAAATCTAAATTTCAGATACATAATAATGTTTTAGTATAAATATGTCCCACATATAATACATTTATACATACAATATTTGGGACATCCTTATATGACAAAATTGTTCATTGTTTGTCTGACACTCACATTTAACCAGGTGCTCTGTATTCTATCTGGAATGCTATCCTATGGGAAAATTTTAAAAACAGCAGCATAGGTTTGTGAGCAGAAGGATTGCATAGTGAAATGGAATTTTAAACAGATCAGTCCGTCCTTCATTTGCATCTACAATACCTCAAGATCTTCATTCTTCTTATTCAACAAATACTGATGAATGCCTGTGAGGTGTGAGGCACCTCATCAGCTGCTGCAGATACAAAATCAAATAAGCTTCCATCTTCACCCTCAAAAGCTGAAAGCCTTTTTTTGCTGGTACTTATAGGACTTTTTAGACAATGACTATAGGTAAGATGTATAAAATCTGGTAACAAAAGATTAAATTATTGTGAACACCTCTTAGGTCTCAAACTTTAGTGTTTTTATTTTTTGGTGTGGTTTAAAAATTATAACCTATAGTAAATGCTTAAGACAAGAATATTGTTGAAAATTGAGAAATTAAAGAAAATAGTTTTAAAGAGTTTGAGTATGTCATTATTTTATGAGTCCTCATTACCTTTTCTATTCTTCTAACGTAGTCATTGAAATATTTCTGTAGAAATTGGCCCTGGCTGGCGTAGCTCAGTGGATTGAGCGCGGGCTGGGAACCAAAGTGTCCCAGGTTCGATCCCCAGCCAGGGTACATTCCTGGGTTGCAGGCCATAACCCCCAGCAACCGCACATTGATGTTTCTCTCTCTCTCTCTCTCTCCCTCCCCTCTCTAAAATAAATAAATAAATAAAATCTTTAAAAAAAAGTTCTCTAAAAAAAAAAAAAGAAATATTTCTGTAGAAATATAAAGCTGCAGTCTAATTTTACAGAATGTGATTAACCAGTATGTTTGTCAAATTTGACTTTATGACTATTTTCCAGGAAAATAGAAAAGGAAAACTCAATAAGGAAATAGTATGTAACTGAATTTCAATAAATGTCCCAGAGATGAAGCTTTGTGTCAAGGTCCTTTGTATACTGATTTAGCAGATTTGCTTTTTGCAGTTTGAAACACATTTTTCTTTGAAGCTTATCCTGATGATGTAACATAATTAGATGACTGACCAGTTAA
The DNA here is from genome assembly GCF_004126475.2 of Phyllostomus discolor. Classification (NCBI taxonomy): domain Eukaryota; kingdom Metazoa; phylum Chordata; class Mammalia; order Chiroptera; family Phyllostomidae; genus Phyllostomus; species Phyllostomus discolor. The sequence goes on from NC_040903.2 coordinate 100,501,259, forward strand.
TGCATGAGTTTTTAAAAAATATTATATGTCATGATATCTAATTTAAAACAATTTTTTTATTGTTGTTCAATTACAGTTGTCCCAATTTTCCCCCAATACCCTCCCCCACCCAACCCACCTCCACCTCCTACATTCAGTCCTCCCCACCCCAGTTGTCTTTGTCCATGAGTCCTTTATACATGTTCCTTGACTTGACCCTTCCCCTTCTTTCCCCCGTTATCCCCTCCCCTTTCCCCTGCAGTCACTGTCAGTTTGTTCTTTATTTCCATGTCTCTGGTTCTGTTTAGCTTGCTTGTTTGTTTTGTTGATTAGGTTCCACTTACAGGTGAGATCATATGGCATTTGTCTTTCACTGCCTGGCTTATTTCACTTAGCCTAATGCTCTCCAGTTCTATCTAAGCTGCCATGAGGGATAAGAGCTCTTTGTTCTTTTCTGCTACATAGTATTCTATTGTGTAAATGTACCACAGTTTTATGATTCACTGATTTACTGATGGGCACTTAGGTTGCTTCCAGTACTTGACTAATGTAAATTGTGCTGCTATGAACATTGGGGTGCATATCTTCTTTTGAATTGGTGTTTCAGGATTCTTAGGGTATAATCCCAGTAGTGGAATTGCCAGATCAAACAGCAACTCCATTTTTAGTTTTTTGAGGAATTTCCATGTTTTCCACAGTGGCTGTAACAGCCTGCATTCTCACCAACAATGTACTAGGGTTCCCTTTTCTCCACAACCTCTTCAGCACTTGTTTGTTGCTTTGTTTATGATGGCCATTCTCACTGGTGTGAAGTGGTATCTCATTGTGGTTTTAATTTGCATCTCTCTGATGGCTAGTGATGCTAAGCATCCTTTCATCTGTCTTTGGGCCCTCTGCATGTCCTCCTTGGAGAAGTGTGTGTTCAGGTCCTTTGCCCATTTTTAGATTGGATTGTTTGTCTTCTTGGTGTGGAGTCATGTGAGTTCTTTACATATTTTGGAGATCAAAACTTTTGTCCAAGGTATCATTGGCAAATATGTTTTCCCATATGATTGGCTCTCTTTTCATTTTGCTGATGCTTCCTTTGATGTGCAGGAGCTTTTTAGTTTGATGTAGTGCCATTTGTTTATTCTTTCCTTTATATCCCTTGCTCTAAGGGACATATCGGTGAAAATATTGCCATGTAGAATACCTGAAATTTTCCTCCCTATGTTCTCCCCTAGGACTTTTATGGTGTCACAACTTATATTTAATTCTTTTATGCATCTTGAGTTTGTTTTGGTATATGGCGTAAGTTGGTGCTCAAGTTTCATTTTTTGTTGTTGTTGTTTGCATGTAGCTGTCCAGATCTCCCAACACCATTTCTTTTTCTTTTTTTTCCCCTAGATTTCCATGGTTTGTTTTTTTTTTAGTTTTCTTTTTTCTTTTTTTTTTATTTTAATCATTGTTCAAATACAGTTTTCTCCCTTTTACTCCCAATCCAGTCCCCCCTTCCACCCCTTCCCACTTCCCTCCCATTACCACCCTCTCCTTAGTTTATGACCATGTGTCCTTTAAGTTTGTTCCTGTGAACCCTTCCCACTGTCCCCTTAAATTCCCTCTACTCTCTTCTGTGGGCACTGTCAGCTTGGCCTCTATTTCAGTGTCTTTGGTTATATTTTGCTTGTTTCTTTGTTTTGTTATTTAGGTTCCTGTTAAAGGTGAGATTATATGGTATTGTCTTTCACTGCCTGGCTTGTTTTGCTAAGCATTTCCAGCTCCATCCACACTGTTGCAAAGGGTAGGAGCTCCTTCTTTCTTTCTGCTGCATAGAATTCCATTGTGTAAATGTACCATAGTTTTTTGATCCATTCATTTACTGATGGGCATCTTGGTTGCTTCCAGTATCTAGCTATTGTAAATTTTGTGCTGCTATGAACATTGGGATGTATAGGTTCTTTTGAATTGGTGTTTTAGTATTCTTAGGATATAGTGCCAGCAGTGGAATTGCAGGGTTAAAAGGCAGATCCATTTTTAGTTTTCTGAGGAAGTTCCATATTGCTTTCCATAGTGGTTGTACCAGTCTGCAGTCCCACCAACAGTGCACTAGGGTCCCCTTTTCTCCACAACCTCTCCAACACTTGTTGTTTGTTGCTTTGTTTATGATGGCCATTCTGACTGGTGTGAAGTGGTATCTCATTGTGGTTTTAATTTGCATCTCTCTGATAGCTAGTGATATTGAACATCGTTTCATGTGTCTTTGGATTTTCTGTATGTCCTCCTTGGAGAAGTGTCTGTTCAAGTCCTTTGCCCACTTTTTAATTGGATTCCTTGTCTTCTTAGAATGCAGTCTTGTAAGTTCTTTATATATTTTGGAGATTAAACCCTTGTCTGAGGTATCATTGGCAAATATGTTTTCCCATACAGTTGGTTCTCTTTTAATTTTGATACTGTTTTCTTTAGCTGTGCAGAAGCTTTTAATTTTGATGAGGTCCCATTTGTTTATTCTTTCCTTTATGTCCCTTGCTATAGGGGACACATCAGTAAGAAAGTTTCTTCATGAAATATCTGAGATTTTCCTACCTACGTTCTCCTCTAGGACTTTAATGGTGTCACATTTTATACTTAAGTCTTTTATCTACCTTGAATTTATTTTTGTATATGGTGTAAGTTGGTGCTCAAGTTTCATTTTTTTTGCACATAGCTGTCCAGTTCTCCCAACACCATTTGTTGAAGAGGCTATTTTTACTCCATTTAATGTTGCTGCCTCCTTTGTCAAATATTAATTGACCATAGAGACTTGGGCTTATTTCTGGGCTCTCTGTTCTGTTCCATTGGTCTATGTGCCTGTTTTTATGCCAGTACCAGGCTGTTTTGATTACAGTGGCCTTGTAGTATAGTTTAGTGTCGGGTATTGTGATCCCTCCTACTTTACTCTTCTTTCTCAAAATTGCAGTAGCTATTCGGGGTTGTTTATAATTCCATATAAATTTTTGAAGTGTTTGTTCTATGTCTGTGAAATATGCCATTGGTACTTTAATAGGTATTGCATTGAATGTGTAAATTGCTTTGGGTAGTATGGACATTTTGATGATATTAATTCTTCCAATCCATGAACATGGTATATGTTTCCATTTGTTTGTGTCTTCCTTGATTTCTTTCTTCAGCCAACACCATTTCTTGAGGAGGCTATTTTTACTCCATTTTATCCTCCTGCCCTCTTTGTCAAATATTAATTGACCATAGAGACATGGGTTTCTTTTTGGGTTCTCTATTCTTTTCCATTGCTCTATGTGTCTGTTCTTTTTTTTTTTTTAAGATTTATATTTATTTATTTTTAGAGAGAAGGAAGGGAAGGAGAAAGAGAAGGAGAGAAACATCAATGTGTGGTTGCCTCTCATGCCTCCAACTGGGGACCTGACCCACAACCAAGGCATGTACCCTGACTGGGAATTGAACCAGTGACCCTTTGGTTCTCAGGCCCATGCTCAATACACTGAGCTACAAGAGCCAGGGCTATGTGTCTGTTCTTATGGCAGTACCAGACTGTTTGATTACAGTGGCCTTGTAATATACTTTGATATCATGTATGTGATCCTCCTACTTTGTTCTTCTTTCTCGAAATTGCTGGGGCTATTTGGGGTCATTTATGGTCCTATATAAATTTTTGAAATGTTTGTTCTGTACCTGTGAACTAAGCCATTGGTATTTTACCAAGGATTGTATTAAATCTATAGATTGTTTTGGGTAGTACGTACATTTTGATGATATTAATTCTTCCAATGCATGAACATGATATATGCTTCATTTATTTGTCTCTTCCTTAATTTCTTTCTTCAGTGTTGTGTAGCTTTCTGAGTACAGGTCTTTTACCTCATTGGTAAGGTTTATCCCTAGGTACTTTATTTTTCTTGTTCCTATAGCAAATGGGATTTTTTTTTTTCTGATTTCTCTTTCTGATATTTAATTGTTGATGTCTAAAAATGCTTTCTTTCTGAATAATGACTTCATATTGTGTTGTTTGCCAAATTCACTTACTAGATCGAGTAGGTTTGGTGGAATCTATACAGTTTACTCTGTAACTATCTTGTCATTTGAAAACAGTGACAGATTTACTTCCTCCTTTCCAATTTGAGTGCCTTTTATTTTCTTTTCTTGTCTGATTGCTGTGGCTGGAACTTCCAATACTATGTTGAATAGAAGTGGTAAAAGCAGACACCCTTATCTTGTTCCTGATCTTAGTGGGAAAGCTTTTAGGTTTTTCCCATTAAATATGATGTTGGTTGTAGGTTTCTCATATTAGGTCTTTATTAGGTTAAGGTATGCTCCCTCTACTCCCACTTTGCTGAGAGTTTTCTTCTTCTTTTTTAAAATATATTTTATTGATTATGCTATTACAGTTTTCCCATTTCCCCCTTCACTCCCCTCTGCCCTGAACACCCCCTCCCACCCACATTCCCCCAGTTTAGTTCATATCCATGGGTCATACATATAAGTTCTTTGGCTTCTACATTTCCTATACTAGTATTACCCTCCCCCTTTCTATTTTCTACCTACCATCTACTTATTCTCTGTACCTTTTCCCCCCTCTCTCCTCCTCCCACTCCCCTGTTGCTAACCCTCCATGTGACCTCCATTTCTGTGGTTCTGTTCCTGTTCTAGTTGTTTGCTTAGTTTCTTTTTGTTTTTGTTTTAGGTGTGGTTGTTAATAATTGTGAGTTTGCTGTCATTTTACTATCCATGTTTTTTATCTTCTTTTTCTTTTTTTTTAAAGTGTACTTTTTATTTGTTCAGAATGCTTATCTCTAAACTTGACTGAAATTAAAAATGATGTTTGCCAATAAACATCCAAACCTGTTAAATTCAACATTAAGAGTTTATAACAAAAATTGAAATATATATATAATCTTAACTGACATTTTAATAGTAATATATACATTATACAATGACATATACTCTTTCTATAAGCTCATATTCTCCCAACCAGAAATAAAAAGTAGCAATGTTATTACACTTTTCCTATGGTTTAGTATAAGATTTGTTTCTAGAATTCATAAACTCAAAATTGTTCACAGACTTATTCTTTCTTATTCATGTCTGAAGAGCTTTTCTCTAAGAATTTTTACATTTTGTAATCTTTCCTTTGAAATACTAGTAAGATATGGAATCTCCTGAGTTACACATGCAGCTTATATATTCCTTAAAAGTTATTTTTTTAAGTATCACAAATTAGTTATTTATATCCATAATACATATCCTTGATATTCACATACTTCTTTAAGCAAGATTCAAGTTTATTTGTGTTTTGTATATTTATATTACTTTGGAGCCTATTTTTAGTTTTCAGGAAAACTTTATACCTATAAAGATCTCTCAGATATTTAGTAAGCAAAGCAGAAGAGTCATTATGAAAATGTAAACTGCTATTATAGTTTTTTATCTTTCATTTTTTATGCATTTCCTGTCAACCATGTAATTTCCTGTACTTCAGGAAAGCTGATAAATTTTAATCTTTGTAATCTCAATATGGCTGCTTTTTCAGCCTGGTGTATAGTATATTGCAGGTTTTCTGAACACATAGTTTCACTCTGATATCAGTTGTAGCAGCATAATCTGATAATGTTGGTATTCACCATTTTCAGTTATTTCAATTGCAGGATGACCTTATTAGCTGCTTCCAAGGAATTTATTAGATTTTGCAGCTCTTCTTTACTCATTTCAATAGAATAGGGTTTGACTTCACCATTTTCTTTTATGTCGAGATGAAGGTTTAAAAGTGGAATCTGTAATGTAGCAATCTTGTCACTGGAAAGTGCAAGCTTTAATTGCCAATCAAAATCCTGTACCTGTGCAGAGGAAATATCAACTATTTCTCCTAACAAAGCCTGTTTAATTTAATCTTTTCTACTTTTTAAGCATTTCATGATAGCTTCTTGATGAAATGAGTTCAACTCATTCAGTTGCAGAGATTACTCTTCATCAGATAAATTTTTACCAACTACAGCTTTGAAAAATTTGGTAATATCTTCTAGAACATGCATCCATTCTGTGGAATCCCACACACTGATAATCCTGGTTGAGAGGATAAATTTGGCCACAAATGCCATCGACTATTTTGTGAAGAAGCCATGGGGCCTGCTCGGCTGGAAGCTTCTGCAGCCGCCGCAGAGGGGTCCCCTCTTCCAGCTCTATCCCTGGGCAAATTTCTATCTTCTTTTTCTTAGATAAGTCCCTTTAACATCTCATATAACAAGAGCTTGGTGATGATGAACTCCTTTAACTTGGCCTTATCTGAGAAGCACTTTACCTGCCCTTCCATACTAAATGAAAGCTTTGTTGGATAGAGCAATCTGGGATATAGGCCCTTGTCTTTCACGACTTGGAATACTTCTTTCCAGCCCCTTCTTGCCTGTAAGGTCTCTTTTGAGAAATCAGCTGACAGTCTGATGGGAACTCCTTTGTAGGTTACTGTCCCCTTATCTCTTGCTGCTTCTAGGATTCTCTCCTTCATCTTAATCTTGGGTAATGTAATTATGATATGTCTTGGGTCTAACATCTTTGGGACTCTCTGAGTTTCATGGACTTCCTGGAAGTCTATTGCCTTTGCCAGACTGGGGAAGTTCTCCTTTACCATTTGTTCAAATAACTTTTTTTCACTTATTGCTCTTCTTCTTCCCCTTCTGGTACCCATATAATTCAGATGTTGTAACATTTAAAGATGTCCTGGAGGTTCCTAAGCCTCTCCTCAATTTTTTTGAGTTCTTGTTTCTTCATTGTATTCTGTTTGGTTGTTTCGTTCTTCCTTCTGGTTCACTCCATTGATTTGAGTTTCAGTTTCCTTCCCATCACTACTACTTCCCTGTACATTTTCCTTTATTTCTCTTAGCATAGCCTTCATTTTTTCATCTAATTTGCGACCAAAATCGACCAATTCTTTGAGCATCCTGATCACCACTGCTTTGAACTGTGCATCTGATAGGTTGGCTATCTCTTGGTCACTTAAAAGTGGTGATGTGGGGCTTTTAATTCTGTTTGAGCCATCTTTTTTTGGTTTTTCCCCTTTGGTCTGGTCGTGCCTGTTATGTATGAGGGGCGGAGCCTTTGGTGTTCACCAGGGCAGGGCACCCCAGTCACTGGGTTGTGATGCTGTATGTTGAGGCAGGGTCTGAGAGGGAACAATGGCGCTTGCTCAGCTCTCCGTCAGATCTCAGTCCCTTCCGCCACTTCTCCTGAGCAAACTGGGCCTCTCTGGTGCCAATTCCCATGTGGGTGGTCTTGTGTACGCTGTGGGACCGTCCAAGGACCTCTTGTGTGAGGCTGGGAGTTTCTCCCTGCGCCTCAACCCCCACAGGTGTTTTCAATCAGTGCCCCAAGGCTGTATTTCCCTGCATTGTGATCCTGTGTTGCACAAAGTGCCTTGCTTCACAATTGCAGCCTCGCTGGGTCTGCTGTTTGCCACCCCTCGGCTGGGGTCTGCTGCTTGCGTGCTCAGGGTCCACCCACTGTGGTCTTGTACACCCCGGACGACTTATGCACTCAGTCCCAATGCTCTCTGCTCTCCACTCTGAGACCTGCACCCAGCTGCCTGACTCTACCCCTCCTACCGGTCTGTATGAACATGTCTATTTTAACTCTTTGGTTGTCCAACTTTCATACAGTTCAATTTTCTGTCAGTTCTGGTTGTTATTCTGTTTCTAAATTGTTGTTGTCCCTATCTTGGTTGTGTGAGGAGGCACAGTGTGTCTACCTGTGCCTCCATGTTGGCCAGAAGTCGAGACTTTTTATCATAGATGGACTCTGTACCTTATCAAATGCTTTTTCCACATCTATTGATATGATCATGTGATTTTTGTCTTTGCTTTTATGTTTTGTATTACATTTATTGATTTTCAAACATTGTACCATCCTTACATCCTTGTGATGAATCCCACTTGATCATAGTGTATGATCTTTTTAACATATTGTTGGATGTGGTTTGCCAATATTTTATTGAGGATTTTAGCATCTTATTGGCCTGAAGTTTTCTTTCTTTGTTTTGTCTTTCTCTGGTTTTGGGGTTAGGATGATGCTGGCCCCATAAAAATAGTTTGGGAGTCTTCCCTCTTCTTGGATTTTTTGGAATAGTTTGAGGATAGAGGTTTGCTCTTCCTTAAATGTTTTTTAAAATTCTCCTGTGAAACCATCTGGTCCACGGCTTTTGTGTGCTGGGAGTTTTTTGATTACTCCCTCAGTTTCACTGGCTGTTATTTGTCTATTCAGGCCTTCTGGTTCTTCTTGATTCTGTTTGGAAGATTATATTTTTCTAGAAATTTATCCATTTCACCCAGGTTTTCAAATTTCTTGACATATAGTTCCTTGTAGTAATTTCTTACAATCCTCTGTATTTCTGTTGTGTTAGTTATAATTTCCCTTCTTTCACTTCTGATTTTATTTATTCCAGTCCTCTCTCTTTTTTTTCTTGATGAGTCTGGTTAGAAGCTTGTTGATTTATTTTATCTTTTCAGAGAACCAACTCCTGGATTTATTGATCCTTTGAATTGTTCTTCTAGTCTTTATGCCATTTAATTCTGGTCTGATCTTGATTATTTCTTTCCTTCTACTTGCTGTGACCTTTACTTGTTGTTCCTCCAGTTCTTGTAGATGTAAGGTTAGGTTGTTTATTTGAAATGTTTCTATCCTTTTTAGGTAGGTCTGTATTGCTATGAACTTCCCTGCCAGGACTGCCTTCACTGGTGTCCTATAGGTTTGGACTGTAATATGTTCATTTTCATTTGTTTCTGGGAACTTTTTTATTTTTCCTGGACCTTATTATTAACCCATTTATTGCTTAATAGCATGCTACTCAATCTCCATGAGTTTGAATGTTTTTGAATTTTTTCCTTGAGGTTGGTTTCTAGTTTCAAGCCCTTGTGGTTTAAGAAAATGATTGCTATGATTTCAATTATCTTGAATTTGTTGAGGCTTGTTTTGTGTCCTATCACATGGTCTATGTTTGAAAATGTTCCACGTACATTTGAAAGAATGTGTATTTTGCTTCTTTGGGATGAAAGATTCCATACATATATCAGTTAAGTCCATTTGATCTAGTGAGTCATTCAATGCCACAAAAATACATGTTAACATTTTGTTTGGAAGATCTATTCATTGTGGACAGTAGGGTGTTAAAGTCCCCTACTAGAAGTGAGATGTTGTCTGTATCTTTCTTGAAGTCCTCCAAGATTTTCCTTATATATCTGGGTGCTCCTGTGTTTGGTGCATATATGTTTACAATGTTTATGTGTTCTTGATGGATTCTTCCCTTGAATATTATGAAGTGTCCTTCTGTTTCTCTCTTTATGACTTGTGATTTGAAGTCCATTTCATCTGATATAAACATTGCTACCCTGGCTTTTTTTCCCCTGTCACTTGCTGGAATATTTTTTCCCAACCTTTCACTTTCAGTCTGTGCAGGTCTTTTGTTCTGAGGTGGATCTCTTTTAGGCAACAAATGTGCAGGTAAAGTTTTCTTACCCATTCAGCTACCTATGTCTTTTGATTGGAGCATTTAATCCATTTACATTTAAGGTTATTATTGATAGGTACTTATTCTTTGTCATTTTCCCCCTTTTACTGGTGTTTCTCTCTCACCTTCTTCTCTTATCTTCTTAAAGCAATGTTTTTAGCATATCTTGCAATACTAGTTTGGTGGAGGTGTATTCTTTTGTCTAGAAAACTCCTTATTTTGACTTCCATTTTAAATGAGAGCTTTGCTGGGTAGTGTGGTCTTGGTTGCAGGCCTTTGTTTTTCATTACTTGGAATATTTCTTCCCATTCCCTCTGGTTTGTCATGTTTCTGTTGAGTAGTCAGCTGGTGGCCTTATTTTAGCTCTCTTGTATGTTACTTCCTGTTTCTCCCTTGCTGCCTTTAGGATTCTCTCCTTGTTTCTGAATTTTGCCATTTTAATTATGATGTGTCTTGGAGTGGGTCTCTTTGGGTTAATCTTGATTTGGACCTTCTATGCTTCCTAGACTTGTGTGACTTTTTCTCTCAACAAGTTAGGGAAGTTTTTCATAATTACTTTTTCAAACAGGTTTTCTATCACTTGCTCTTTTTCTTCTCCTTCTGGTATGTGTTTTATGTGGATATTATTATGTTTCAAGTTGTCCTGCATTTCTCTTAATTCCACTTCATTCTTTTTGAGTCTTTTTTTCCCTTTTATTGCTCTTTCTGGGAGTTTTTTCCTACCTTATCCTCCAACTCACTGATTATATCCTCTGCTGCATCTAGCCTGCTTTTGATTCCTTCTAGTGTGTTCTGCAATTCAGACATTGTATCCTTCATTTCCTCCTGGCTCTCACTGATACTTCTATGTCCTTTTTCATGCTGATGTAGTTTTCAATAAGTTCCTTGTTGCTTCCCTGTAGTTTTTGGTAATTCTCACTAAGCTTATTAAGCTTCCTTATAACCATTGTTTTGAACTCAGTATCTGATAGCAGGATGGCTGCTGAAGTATGGGGGATGACTCAGCACGGGGATCCCTGTGGCTACTCTCTCAGTTCTCTTCCCAAAGCTTCCATTCCCAGTTTCTCTTCAAGCATCTCTCGTCCACTCTGCTCCCCTCCAACTTTGCCAGAGCCCAGGGTAAGTGGCTGCAAGTGAAAATTTATGCATTGGCCCTTTAAACAGCTCTTTGCCTCTCCAGCCATCTGTCTCTGACTGTGAGCAACCCTGCTGCTTTCTGCCACTGGATGTTATCTGTGTACTTTTCAGACTCTGGTGCTCTAGGCTGGAGATCCCAGCTGAGGGTTTAGACCTCACACTTCTCAGGGGGATCAAACCAGCTGCTTAAATATCCTTCCGTCACTTCAGCTGCCTCCTGTGGGCACCCAGCCAGCATTTTTTTGTGTCTCCAAAGGACTCCCTACCAGTCATGTTGTACTGAAGTGGATTCTTCTGTCTGTCTATGGTTATAAGGTTTCTCTCTATATATTGTTCAGTTGCTTGTCCCAGATGATTTCTCCACAATTTAGTTGTAGTTCCAGACTGGTCCTGGGAGGAGGTTAGTATAACTTCTGCTCACTCCTTTGCCATCTTGGATCCTCTCCTGTATGAGTTTTGAAGTTTCACATTTTAAGATTGATTTGTTTGAAATGTGGCATTGGAATAGAGCTTTACAGATACCCTAAACCACTAGAAAGGTGAACAAATGGGTCCTAGAGCAAATTAAGCATGAAATGTCCTTGGAGGCAAAAATGAGAAAACTGAAACTGTCCTAGTTCAGGCACATCATGAAAAGGCAGGGCTCTTTGGAAGAGACAATAATACTGGGAAGAATGGAAGGCAGCAGGAAAAGAGGAAGATCAGGAATTATGAGATGGAATGACTGCATATAAGCCATAGGCATGAATGTACAGGAGCTGAGCAGAGCTGTTGAGGACAGGACAGTATGGACATCACTCTCTAAGTTGTCAGAATTCAGAGCTGACTTAATGGCACATAATAATAAACAGCTTTGTGGTGGGAAAAGATGACTATGTGTAGTCACAGGAAAGTGGAGGCGAGAATGGGAGTGTGCTGTCCCATATTGCTGTCAGATCCATCCTCCCATTCCCCTTGCTTAGCTGTGCATTGGAGGGTATGGCCCTGTTGGCTGCATTCTTAAGACTCCATGTCATCTCCCCTTTGGCCAGTTTCAGTTAATGAGTGGCACTTACAGGAGCTGGGGGGCAGGAAGAAGGGAGAAACCCAGCTGGGTATTTCTCCTCTCTCTTTGCACCTGACTGCGTCTCTAACAGTGCCTATTCCTTACTCATGAACCCAGCTTTTGCCTGGTGACCTCAGGCTCTGGGCTCTGGAACCATTTCCTTTCTCTCCCCTGGTTTACAGAAGGCAGTGGCTAACTGATGTTGTTGCTTCATGGAGCCTGATTGGGTTCTCAGATCTCCCATCTTCCATGATTCAGTTTCCTGTGTTAAATTTTTTGTGTTATACATACTTGAAAGAGTTTTCAGGATTGACTTTGCTCAATACAGGGAACATGGGAATTTTTAGGAGAATATCAACAAATCAAGGATCCATATTCCTCTCTCCTTAACATAGTCCCCTTGACAGGGAATTTCAAATAAACAAATGAACTCTTTTGTTAGCACTAATACTGCATCTGTTTCAGGGATCAGAGATTGCTCAGGGTCTTCTAGAGCAAAGGATTCTTAACAGTGTTTGGCATGAACTTGTACTCTTCCTCAAATCAAGTTTTACTTTATTTTCTCAGTGAACATAGACAATTTCCTTTTTTTTTTGTAATGAAGGTGAGGTACTCTTATTTCTAGAACAATAATTCTTGCATGAATATTTAAGGGAAAACAGAATAAGGAAAGGCAGAATGAAATGGGAAAAAGAAAGGAGTTCAGAGATATGGGAAAGGAAACAGAAAGATGACATGGAATCAGATAATATAGCTATCCTCTTTAAGAGAAGGGCAATGGCTTTGATTAAAAAATATATTTTCTCAGAAATGTTACTCATAATCTGGAAGTTTGTTAACACATTTCAGATATTTGCATAAAATCATAAATCATAGTAAATATAAAAATATTTTTCTATACATTATAAATATAAAAAATCACAACCTCTCAGTGAACCCTTTGTTTGCCAGCAAAGTAAAGGAAAATATTTCATAGTGAAAGCAGTGAGCTTGACAAATGGGCAGTAATAGCACAAACTAGCTGGAGGAAAGGAGGCAGCCACATGATCTTGGTTTATGGAGACATAAAGTGACTTACTCATAGATCCTGGGAATAGACTGATGGTTGAGAGACAAGAAGGGGTTTAGGGGGCTGAGTGACAAAGGTGAAGGGACTAAGAAGTACAAATTGGCAATTACAGAATAGTCACAGAGATGTAAATTACACCATAGGGAATATAGTCAGTAATATCATAATAACTATGTATGGTGTCAGGTGGGTACTTGAAATAGCAGAGGGATCACTCTGTAAAGTATATGATTGTCTAACCACTATGCTGTAAACCTGAAACTAATACAGAATAAACTGAATGTAACTGTAATTAAAAATAAAACAAAATTACTTATTAATATTACTTAATTTTTTTAAAATGCCTTACTCTAGACATTTACTTATAATCTTGTCCATTAAAGGCCTTGTTAGCTGACTTGTTAAGAAATGTCAAACCTTGAGTTAGGATTTGTGTAAGTTACAGATGTGCTCATGCTTCCTGGCATCAAATAAAAAGACAAGGCCTTTCTTAAATATCCTGATGTTATATTGCTCTATAGTTTGGCAAGGGCTTTGCAGCGAGGCTGCATCAGTTTGAATGCTGCTTTGGTCACTTCCTAAATAGGACACCTTCAGCAAGTTGCTTACCCTCTCTAGGCCTCCTTTGTAATATAGGTATAGAATGATCACCTCCTTCAGAACCTCATTGTGAAGATTAAATGTGCTCATGAATATAAAGCTTAGGACAGATTTAGAACTTAGCAAGCACTCAATAAAGGTTAAATATTATAATTGCTCAGAAATGATACCTATAGTTTTAGATCTTTTATAAAATTCTAAGTATGGGAAATACACTATAGATAAATGCACACAGTTATATACCATATTAAATGTAAGAAGTTACAATAGCTTATCAGTTGTTCTATCTTGTAAGCAAAGGTGAAGAAAAAGTCTGCATAGTGACAGCTGGAGATTTGACATATAGGGAGCAAGATAAAAGCAGTGAAAAATAAAATTACTTCTTCAGGCACATTCTGCACATATGTATGGAAGGGAAATGTGATTGTATTTTTGACAGCAAAGAAGGCAGAGTAATTGGGATTAGGAAATTTGTAGCAAAATGCAGTCACTGCATTTATGGACAGCACGTTGGGAAATAATTAGGTCTGAAACTGTTGCTAACATTCAGCTTGTGTGCACTCTGTTTCTTGAGAGTTTTTAGCTTACTGAAGTCAGATGACTTTTTTTTACAGATGGAAAGTTATGAGCTGTTTAGGGAAATAAGCACATGTTTTAATTAGGCAACATCACCTTTTCCATGAGAAGTGTAAATGAAACTTTAAAAAAATAGTTGAGATAGAAAACAATGGATAGAAACTTTTTCTGTCTTCCTCTCTCTTTTCTTTTTCTTTTCTCTCTTTTTTTCTCTCTCTCTCACTTACTCTCTCTGTTACTATTATTGTTGGGATCCCAAATTTGTGGTAGGTTCTCACCAAGTCCTGATATGACTTTGATGGTTCATAGGGTTCATGTAGGACGTCCCATATGAGAACTCTGGGAACAAAAGACTTACTTGAAAATAGCTAAATAGCCTTATTTCTAAATCCATTTATGTTTAGGAAAGTGTAAGTAACCATGTACATACTTTCAGAGACTTTGAATAAGATCATACTTATCCCATTCAGAACAAAGTTAACACTTGTTGACTCAAGTAAGTTGGTTTCCCATCTGTCCTGACTCACTGGCTGGAACAAATTTACATGCCAGTGTGTGATGGCCACATGACTCTTCTAGGAAAAGGTAGAAAATACATCAATGTGATTTGAAGCTCATAAGCATTGAGCAGTACTTCTTCATGGTGAATCCATTGTTTTACCTTAGGCACTTGATATCAAACACAAGCCTTGTTTTGATGCCAGTCCCTCTTCCTTAGTATTTACAAATACCTCTGTATGGTCTTTGATTAGTTTAATGCCCTCACCTTCTCAAGTGTGCAGTGAGAGCACAGATCATTTATTAAAGGTGACTATAGGGCAACTTTGCCAGAACTGGAAATAAGATCACATGGTTGTGAATAAGAGCAATGACAGTGAATGGCCATTGTGTGCCCAGGCCCAAAGGGAGAGGAGTGGGGAGCTCCAAAGCCCAGCTCACTGTATTTCTCCTGGTTTTATTTACAGTCTGTGGAATTCCTACCACATCACTGCTCCTGGACTTCTTTCTGTGAGACAGTGTGATTTTGAAAACAGTTGGAAGAAGGGCTTAGAGCATCTAAGGTAAATGTGAGTAATCACAACTTTTTTTAGTCACTAGTTTATGAGCAGAAGAGCAGAGAAATGAACATAGTGAAAGAAGTAAAGTTGACATATGGACATCAATGGCACAAAGGTGATAGAGGAGAGGAAGTAGGACTTAAATGCAACAACTATTCCCCTTTTCCTGAATGTTTACACTAGTTGAGTGAATTCCATTTACAAGAAGGAATGCCATTGTTTCTGCTGTAGTGGAAGGAGGAACATCTCTCCTGCAAAATTTTTCTGGGTCATCCCAAAAGAAGTACTATCCCT
Organism: Phyllostomus discolor; assembly: GCF_004126475.2. Classification (NCBI taxonomy): domain Eukaryota; kingdom Metazoa; phylum Chordata; class Mammalia; order Chiroptera; family Phyllostomidae; genus Phyllostomus; species Phyllostomus discolor. The sequence continues at coordinate 100,516,498 of NC_040903.2, forward strand.
CTTCATTCAATCACCATAGGACTTTAAATGTGCTCCCTTTCATAGTAATTAACATCTGTTCTTCTTCTCAGTTAGATGAGACTGGGAGAAAAAAAAAAGAATACAAAAATGAATCTAAATGAACAGATTTATAATTACAAATGAATTATTTTGATAGTGTGGTTAAGGAAGGCCTCTTTGAGGAAGTGATGTACAAGCTGAGACCTAAAGAATAAGCAGCAACTGGCTATACAAGCAAGGCAAGAGGATGTTCCAGAGAGACAGAAGAACATGTGCAAAGTTACCAAGGAAAGAAAGGACCTGAGGTGCGTACTGAGGAACTGATGTAGGCCAGTTTGACTGGAACTCAGTGAATGTTCCATAGCAAAATAGAACCTTAGGGAAGGCAGATTCATACCCAGGGTTAGTGTCTTCCAATAAGGACACAATAGTGCCCTTCTATCATGGAAGTGTTTCACTGTAAGAAACTTGCCACCAGGTGGTTGCTGGTGGCCCTGGGAAAGGGTGCCATAGTGTTTGTTGGTCTCTGCGGCTGGCAGATCAGGCACTCAGTAGTGGGTGAATGAAAGTCCATGCTGTTGAGCCCATGTGTAACCTGGAACCCTGCCACCACGGTCACCATTCATGGGCACATTGGGTGATGATGGGGGTGTGGGAGGCAGAGGAAAGAGGCTGACTGGTATCCATAGTATAGGTCATTCTATCTGCTTGATTATTAAAATCTTCCTCTGCTAGCCTCACTATTTGGTGAATATTCACCTGGGACATAAATATCTTAATGATTTTTGGCCATTCAGATAGGTCTATCCACATACCTCTTCCGCAGGTTTCTTTGTCCCCAATTTTCAAGCATATTTCTTCCAAGTCCCTGACCGTCCAACCAAACTGCTGGCCATTATACCACCCACCCCCACTAAAAAAAGGAAAAAAGAAGAGACCTTAACAAATACATTTAATTTCATCAGTTAAATGATTTTTAAATACTCATTTTTTTCTGGAATATATTTCTTGACCTCACACAGATTTATCCATGACATTAGACAGAGTAGACATTTTGTGTACTCTGTCTAATGCAGAAACTGCAGAAACTATTTCTTATTTGATTACTGGAAAGCTTGCATCATAAAAGATAATTGTCAAACATATTTCTATTTCAATTTTGGTTTTATTAATAATATATATGGCAGTTCATAAATATATTTTCATTTTAAAACATACTTAAAATCTAATATAAGATGATCATTTGTTTTTGAAAAATGCATCCTTTTATTAATCCCATTACCTTGAGGGACATACGGCCTTACCAAATATCTTTGTTACTATGCCTTCTTTTTTTGCCTTTGTATATGAAACTCAGGAAAACCAAAAACTTAAAGAGAAAAGCAGTAAGCAATATACTAACAAAAATAGTCATACAATATTTTTTAAATTCTGTTAAGAATTAACAGAATTTAAAATTATGAAGTTGCAGACATTTTATTTTGTATCTTAATATTATGGTATAATTAATTTAATTATTTTTAAAATAAAAGAAATATGGTACATAAGCATTTATTGGTAACTATCAGAAATTCATCCATTCAGTTACCAAAACTGCAATGAGCCAAAGTCCCTACCTCCAAGGAGTTTGAATTCTAGGAGTGAGGTTAACTATAAAAACGTTAAGAAATAAATATATAATATAACATCATGCAATAAATATAAAATAGTGGATTTTGTTCATAGTGTTAATCATCAAAATGTTTATACTGAAATTTGTCTGTTATGAAAATTTATTTTGCCTTTTTAGAAAGTCATGGGAAGCATGCTCCTTCATCAAATACAAGCAATATAGTTTGTTTTCTGTGTGGAAAGTAACTCAGAGCTAGAGAAGAAAGTATCAAGCAGTTATTTTTGGTTCTAGTTCATGCAGCTTTTTTCAAATATGTGAAGTTAGGTTTGGGAAGAAAGCTCTTTTCTCTTTAACTTCCTGTTTAAGTAGTAAAACAGAAGTCTATGAGCAAACGATAATGACAGTTTATTCTTTGGAGAACATTGTTTTTTCTCTGCCCATAAGCATGGCCTTAGGAGGCTGAAACCCTCACCACAGCACGTGTGTATATTTTGCTGAAATGACAAAAATTGCATAATCCAAACCCTGATCCCAGAAGTTGGGAATTACACTGGGACTGGGAATTACACTAGGAAAACCTAACTGAAACTGATGACTACAATTAAAAAAAAATAGTGTTAGAGCCCCCCCCCCCCCCAAGTCAATTGTTTGAATAGTAATTACTAGGGACAAAATTCAATATATTTTTTTAAGATTTCATTTCTTTATTTTTAGAAAGAGGGGAAATGAGGGAGAAAGAGGGGGAGAGAAACATTGATGTATGAGAGAAACAATTGGTTGTCTTTTGCACACCCCCAAGTGGGGATCTGGCCCACAACCCAGGCTTGTGCCCTGACTGGGAATCAAACCAACAGCCTTTTGGTTTGCAGGCTGGCACTCAATCCACTGAGCCATATGAGCCCGGAGAACATTCAGTAATATTTTAAAAATTCATTATTCAAAAACTGGTCAATAGATGTAAGATTCTATTCCTGTTAGATGTAATCCTTTAGCTGGCTAGAAAAATAAAGAGTTAAAATAAGTAGCCATGTCCCACAGTAATTTGTTTTGCATGTTTAGTAAGACAGTTAAGGATGTTTTAGAGGTACTGAAGTATTTAGAATATCCAAACAAAGAATCTTTTCAGTCCACTTTTATTTTTTTCAGTATCTTTCACATTAGTTCTAGGGTATTTATTATTGCTTATATGGTAATCTATTGAGACAAAAATGAATATTGAGACACTAGTCTAATCAGGGTTCCTTCCTATTAATTTTAGGATCACCTAAGCTCTTGTTTTCTGCTAATATTAAATTAGCATGATAGTAACAATTTATTTCACTTGAGGTTTTCAAAAGGAATCTGAGCTCAGTGGTAGTTGTTATATGTAATTGTTTTGTGTTAATGTGAGATTTGGTATAAAGTAATACACCAAATGACACCTATCTATTGAATAAGTTTCTTTCTTTGTATCTACTTAAGATTCACTTCCCAGGCATTCCAAAATCCTGGGCCCTTAAAGGCAGTAACCAGCCTCCTGCAGGGCATTCATTACGTCTTATGCAGTTCCACCAGCAATCCCAGTGGCAGCTGCTTCGATATTTCCAGGTCTTTATCCCCTCCTCTTGCTCTGATATCTGTATCCCTTGAATTTTGAATTTTTACCTGTCTTGATTCTTGCACCTGCAGTCCTTTTTCTAAGTTACTTTGCTCTACTCTGAACACTGACTTCCCTGATTCCTTTATTAATCAAAATGTTGATAACACAAGGCATTTCTATTCAGCAGACTATATTGAAATTTCCAAGTTGTACAGTGGAGTTACAATAATACTGACTGTAAGCCAAAAGTTAAAGTTTAATAATAGCCTTCATGGTCCTACTGTGACCTCCATTAGCCACCCACCCACCATTTCGTACTGGCTGTTTCTCCTTAGGCTTGCTGCCTTCACTTGTGGTCACTTCCTCACCCTCCCACCCCTCCCTTTTCTCAGGAATTTTTTGTATTAATTTGCTAGGGCGCTCATAACAAAATACCACAGACCGGCTTAAACAACAGAACTGTATTGTCCTCTCAGCTCTAGAAGCTGGAAGTGCAAGATCAAGGTGCTGGCAGGTTTGATTCTCCTGAGGCCTCTCTCCTTGGCTTGCAGACAGCCATCTTCTCTGTGTGCTCACATGGTCTTTTTGTGCCTGTGCAGTGCATTCCTTGTGCCTGTCCTATGTCTTTATCTTCTTTCCTTGTATGGCCATCCTAGAAGCTTTGTTTCAACCTCTTTAAAGGCCCTGTCTTAAAATGCAGTCACACGCAGAGGTGCTGGAGTTTAAGGCCTCAGCATGTGAATTCAAAGGGGACACAGTTTCACCCATAATATCTCTTTCTCTTCTGCTCCATTGCTAGCTTCCAATGCCAAAATTTCAGTTCCATTTCTAAAGTACAGCAACTATGTTTGCCATTAAATACCCGTGTGTATATTTAAAACAAAATGATATTACTTTCAAACTTTATTTTTTAGCGATACATAACTCAGGTGAGAGCTTTAAAATTCCAGGTTCTTATATAATAAAAATAAGCTCTCTGGTAGTAGTACATTAATTATTGTGCACAAAAGGGACAAATATCATGATTGTTTCTCTTTGTCCTGAATTTCCTGAATTGAGAACCACTGGATGAATGGAAGCTGGTTGAGGTATCTGGTTTTTCCCTCTTCAAACTCATGTATTTTCTCTTGAGTTTACTCACTTGAATTATAATAAGAAGTCATAGAAATATTCAGAGAGAATAAGAAATATCATGTCAGATGTCAATGTATCAGTCTCAGGATTACTTTTCAAACAAAAGTTCTCCAGGCATAACTTTTACCTTACATTAATAAGTCAAAAGAATGTACCTGACTCTCCATGAATCTCTTTCCCCAATCTCTCCCATCCTTACAGCCCCTCCTTCAATTCTTTTGGGGGCTTCTTTTCAATTCAGCACTCAGCACTTACTCTCTCAAGCGTTCATTATGAGCATGTGTGGTTCTGCTTAGCAACCCACCCAAACATTTCCCTCTCAATTTTTTCCCAGGCCTTACTTATCCAAGGACATTCCTGCAAGGTAGGCATTTTTTTGGACATATTATGTAGAGGTTACAGGTAAAGGCCCCTGTCAAGGTCTCAGTCTCATGCTACCTAGGGACAGAATATGAATTTGACCTATGTCTGGTAGGTCCTAATGTCCCTGCTCTTTTCACTGCACAGAGTGGCAGATATGAAGTTTCTGCTTTTTAAACTCTCACAAGAGTTTGGGATTCTCAGATTTCTTCTTGTCTTAAAATATTTAGGCACTACCAGGTCTATTCCTATTTATGTTCCTCTTCTTCCTTTTTTTCCTTTTTTTAATATATTTTATTGATTATGCTATTACAGTTGCCCCATTACCCCCCTTCATTACCCTCCACCCTGCACACCCTCTCCCACCCACATTCCCCACCTTTAGTTCATGTCCATGTGTCATAAGTTCTTTAGCTTCTACATTTCCCATACTATTCTTGCCCTCCCCCTGTCTATTCTCTACCTACATCTATGCTACCTATTCTCTGTACCTTTCCCCCCGTCTCTGCTCCTCCCACTCCCCTGTTGATAACCCTCCATGTGTTCTCCATTTCTGTGGTTCTGTTCTTGTTCTAGTTGTTTGCTTTGTTTGTTTTTGTTTTAGTTTTAGGTGTGGTTGTTAATAATTGTGAGTTTGCTGTCATTATACTATACATGTTTTTTATCTTCTTTTTCTTAGATAAGTCTCTTTAACATTTCATATAATAAGGGCTTGGTGATGATGAATTCTTTTAACTTGACCTTATCTTAGAAGCCCTTTATCTGCCCTTCCATGCTAAATGAAAGCTTTGCTGGATAGAGCAATCTTGGATGTAGGTCCTTGCCTTTCATGACTTGGAATACTTCTTTCCAGCCCCTTCTTGCCTGCAAGGTCTTTTTTGAGAAATCAGCTGACAGTCTAATGGGAACTCCTTTGTAGGTTACTGTCTCCTTATCTCTAGCTGCTTCTAGGATTCTCTCCTTCATTTTTACCTTGGCTAATGTAATTATGATGTGCCTTGGTGTGTTCCTTCTTGGGTCCAACTTCTTTGGGATTCTCTGAGCTTCCTGGAAGTCTATTTCCTTTGCCAGATTGGGGAAGTTCTCCTTTATTATTTGTTCAAATAAGTTTTCCACTTGTTGCTCTTCCTCTTCTCCTTCTGGTACCCCTATAATTCAGATGTTGGAACTTTTAAAGCCAAAAGTTAAAGATGTCCTGGAGGTTCCTAAGCTTCTCCTCATTTTTTTTTTGAATTCTTATTTCTCCATTTTCTGTTTGGTTGTTTCTGTCTTCCTTCTGATCCACCCCATTGATTTGAGTCCCAGTTTCCTTCCCATCACTATTGGTTCCCTGTGCATTTTCTTTCATTTCTCTTATGCATTTGTTCATCTAATTTGTGACCAAAATCAAAAAATTCTGTGAGCATCTTGATCACCAGTGCTTTGAACTGTGCATCTGACAGGTTGGCTACCTCTTGGTCGCTTAAAAGGATGGGTTCTGAAGCTTTTAATTCTGTTTGAGCCATCTTTTTTTTTCCTTTGGTCTGGCCGCACCTATTATGTATGAGGTGTGGAGCCCTAGGTGTTCACCAGGGCAGGACACCCCAATGACTGGGTTGTGATGCTCTATGTGAGGGTGGGGTCTGAGAGGGAACTATGGCGCCTGCTCTCGCTCTCCGTAGGACCTCAGTCCCTTCCACCACTTCCCCTGAGCAAACTGGGCCCCTCTGGTGCTGATTCCTGTATGGGTGGGCTTGTGCACCCTGTGGAATTTTCCAAGGACCTCTCCTGTAAGGCTGGGAGTCTCTCCCTGTGCCTCAACCCCCACAGGTGTTTTCAATCAATGTCCCGAGGCTCTATTTCCCAGCACTGGGATCCCGGGTTGCACGCAGTGCCTTGCTTCACAATTCCTGCCTCTCTGGGTCTGCCATTTGCCACCCCTCCACTGGGGTCTGCCAGCTGCTGCTTGCGCACTCAGGGTCCACCCGCTGTGGTCTTGCATGCCCGGGATGCCTTATGCACCTGGTCCCAACACTCTCTGTTCTCCTCACTGCAACCCATGCCCAACTCCACCCCTCCTACCGGTCTGGATGACCAGGTTTATTTTAACTTCTTGGTTGTCTGACTTTCATACAGTTCAATTTTCTGTCAGTTCTGGTCGTTATTCTGTTGTTTGTATTTTGGTTGTGCGAGGAGGCACAGTGTGTCTACCTATGCTTCCATCTTGGCCGAAACCCCCTTCTTCCTTTTTAAAAAATATAGAATATTGGGGGGGAGGGGAGGGAAGAGATATTATCACTAATTTCACAATCCTCTAAAATTACTCTGATTAATTTTGCATTTTTCCTTTTCATCCTGGTTGATGTCAGTTTACACATCGAAAATGTCCTGTTTAGGGAAGCAGAGTAGTGAATCATGTCATTCAGTGGGAGGTGCACAGCAGTTAGTGGGAGGCATCGAAAGGAAAGAGTCCTGGGTCAGTTTCAAAGGAGAGTGAATTATTGAGACATTGCTCCTGGAAGCAACAAGCTAGTGAAAAGTTCTGGGGAAGAAAAACAATATTCATAAACCAAGAGATAGTTCAAAAGGTGAAGCAAGATGAAAGGCCCAGTAGGAGAGTTAAGAGAGTAAGGCAATATGGCCTTAGGTGTCAAAAGAAATAAACTTAGATAGGGTGAAAGGTAGTTCAGAAACAAAAGCTTTGATTGTGATGATATTGTCTTTTATGCATTTCCCAGCATGTATCATTAAGGCCCCATAAAAATGTCACTATGAGTGGAATTTTTGGACCTACCTCCCTATAAGAAATGATTGAGTTATAGGTATCCAAGTTAACTTCTTGATGATATTATTTGGTTCTCTCTCTCTTTCACACACACACAAATATACTCTTAATAAGGTAATAGCCTCAGCTGTGCAATATAATTCTAAATCGTTTCCTTGACCTTAATGTGAATACATTATCTGCCTGATATTACTTTCTTATCTATACTCTCCTCTAACTAACTCCACACCAGGCATATTAGCATATTTAATTTTTGGCCATTTCTTCAACATGCTCTGCCTAAACCTGCATAGCATCTTTGCATCTGTAGTTTGTTCTGCCTAGAATATTGCCTAAGATATTCCTGTAGCGAGTGCCTTCACTCATGTATCCCCAAGAGATACTACTTCCTCAAGAGGGCTTTCCTGATCACCCTAGCACTTCTTGCACTTTATCCTCTTTCCCCCTGTTCTTTTTCAGTTGACATCTTGGTATACATTAATTAAAGAATTTGTTTGTTGTCTGTTTCCCTCACCAGAATGTAAGGTTCCAGAGAATAGGGCATTTTTCCTTTGGTTCACTACTTTATTGCTACTGCCTGGCACAGTGCTGGGAAGATGGTAGGTGCTCAACATTTTTCTGCTGAATGAATAGATGAATCTGTATTTATTCTGACCATGATATCTTTACTTATTTTCTATTATGCTATAGCTTTCTCAACTCATTGAAAGTGATGCTTAAGTGATACTTTGAAATGGGATGCATATCACAGAGTGATAGCAGCTGTGCTGAAAGTGACCCAGCCCTGATACCTATGCCATTCATTTCCCCATTTCATTTGTTTATATAATGCACATTTCTGGAGCACTATGTTGTAGGCATGGTGATAGCTCACTATGAAGAATAGAAGGAGTCTTTGTCTTCATCAGGTATAAAGTCTATCAGGGAAGACAATTAAACAAACCATTAAAATCAATCATACTAGGTGCTGTTATAATATAAATTCAGGATGCTGTGGATAGTGGTGTGCTGAAGCTGACTTCTACTGGTTCATGAGAGCTGATTGTTAAATTTGCAGGAATTTTGAAAATGGGTTATCGAGCACAGCTATTATTAAACATGAAATTATGTGAACTTGAAATTAAATAAGCTATATTAAAAACAAAGATAATAAATGCTCAAAATTCATCCTTTTCATTATTTTGCTCTTACATTATTTGCATATATTCTGTCTGTTGGTGGAATTGTTATGTAATACTGTGCTATTGTGCTTCTCTCCCAAACTCTGTATTTATTGAAGTTAAACTTCTCCACCTACCCAGCCCTACTTTCTTCATTCCCCTCAAAAAATGGCGATCCTAAGAGTACTTTTTCCAAAACTTCTTGTACACATATCTTCATCTCTTTGTTTGATATTCTTTTTAACAGAGATTATTTATTTATTTATTTTTAGAGAGGGGAAGGGAAAGAGAAAGAGAGGGAGAGAAACATCAATGTGTGGTTGTCTCTTGCATGACCCCAGCTGGGAACCTGGCCTGCAGCCCAGGCATGTGCCCTGACTGGGAACTGAACTGGCTATTCTTTGGTTCATAGGCTGGCATTCAATCCACTGAGCCACACCAGCCAGGGCAATGATAGTCTAATTTTCTTACCCTTTCTCCTATTTTGTCCATTGCTTTATTCTAGTCTTTTCTTATTAATCTTAATACAGTCACATATTCTTATAATTATGTTAACTATAGTTTCTTTGACCTTTTCTTCTCCCTGAATTGTCTTGGTTTAATGTATATTCTTTCTTTTAGAAAATATTTTTTGGTCTTAACCTTTCAAGTTGGTGGCTTCACTCACACTCTTGGGTGATTTTTGACCATCAGCTCCTATTTAAGAGTGAGGAACCAAAAAGATTTTGGATAGCACTTATTATGTATCAGACATTGTCCTAAGCTCTTTGCATAATTAACACATCTAATCTTGTTGTGGGCTGAATTATGTCCCTTCAAAATTCATATGTTGGAGTTTTAACTTCTAGTACCTTAGAAAGTGACTAGATTTGGAGATAAGCATTTTAAAAAGCCAATTATTTTAAAATGAGGGCATATGGTGGGCCCTAATCCAATATGATTGATGTCCTCATAAGAAGAGATGAGGACACAGGCACACACAGAGGTTAGGACCATTTGAGAACACAGAGAGAAGGTGGCCATCTACAAGCAAAGGTGAGAGGGCTCAGATGAAATCAATCCTGCTGATACCTTGACCTTGAACTTCTAACCTTTGAAACTGTGAGACAGTAAATTTCTGTTGTTTAAGCCACCCAGTGAGTAGCACTAGCAAATTCATACAGATCTCAACAACAATAACCATGAAGAAGAAACTGTTATTGTCCCACCTCACATATATAGAAACAGAGGCACATGAAGGTTAAGTAATAGCCCAAAGCCAAATGGAGTTGGGGGGGAGACTGGATTTGAATCCAGATAGTTGTCTCCAGAGCTCTTAAACAGCACCTCTACTACTTTTCTGAGTGGACATTCTCTGTCTTTGGATGGGGCTTATTTTCTTTTTCTTTTTTTAAAGATTTTATTTATTTATTTTTAGGGAGGGAAGGAGGGGGGGGAGAGAGAGAGAGAGAGAGAGAGAGAGAGAGAGAGAGAGAGAAACAGAGAGAGACATCAATGTGCAGTTGCTGGGGGTTATGGCCTGCAACCCAGGAATGTACCCTGGCTGGGAATCGAACCTGGGACACTTTGGTTCCCAGCCCGCGCTCAATCCACTGAGCTACGCCAGCCAGGGCTTGGATGGGGCTTATTTTCTAATGGATGTTACTACTGTAGATTTTCTCAGGGTTGAGCTTCCCCCTACCGACCCTCCACTGGGACACTCCTCAGTGTCTATGTCTCCAGCTCTTCTCTTTGTGGCCAGTTAGTTTCTCTAGAGATGGGTCCTTCAGTCTCCTACAGGGGGAATACATTTCTGCCTTCCAGCATTTGAAATCAGGGCCAGGGAAGAGAAGGTGGTAAAGTTCTACTGTTCCCCAGTATAAACTTCACTTAATCTCATGATTAGCCCCACATTTCTCCATAGGCATTCCAGCCAGGGTTTCCAAATCTGGGGCCTTTCTGGTCAAATATCTCCAGTGACTATACCTTCACTCTGCACAGTGTCAATGGAGGCAGTGGGGGTTAAGGAGGATTAGTTGCTCTGATAAACAAAGTGGAGGGAATAACCTGGTCTTTTCAATATAGGCTTTCAACTGATCTTTTGGAATCAGCCTCACATCTCAATTCCACCATCAGGAAATACCTAATCCTTTAATTCCTGAGCCCTTCTAATCTTCTGCAAGAGTATCATATATCCTCTGTGTTCAGGGGTTGCCCCTTTCTCTACCAGCCACCTCAGTTACTACCATTCCTTTCACTTCCCAGCTTCCAGTCCTGTAATATCTTTGGTCCACTGTTTTTCCTTTTCAATTTTTCCTCTCTGAATTCATAAGCTATGATAGTCTTCTTTGTTTATGTGACTTTGGAAAGAGAAAAAAGAAATGCCTTTAGGCTGACATATGTTCCTAGAGCTTATACTTCCTGTTCTATGAAAGTGCTCAAGTACTAATTTTTGGTTTCACTTGTACTTTCTTCTGCTATTGGCTTGATTAAATTGGTTATATTGAATGGGAAGCACATAATAAGTGGCCATATTTTGATTTAATGCAGACTTGCTTTGCAAATATTGAACCAGGATGCATCATATTGTTACAGAACAGACCCAAGGGGGGTGTATGATATACTATTACTGAAAGGACCCTCCCTTTTTCTCTGGGGGTCCCCCCCACTAGGTTTGCTATGCCCACCACCAAAGGAAAGATGTCTCTCAGTGCCAAAGACTGGTGAAAAGGAAAGGAATTATTTATTTGAAAGTTATACAGACTTAGAGTAGTGACTTAATGTCTTCATTAAAATCCTAAAGTCCTTTAGAATACCCACAGATGCACACAGTCCTTCTTCCTTCTCCCTCTGTCTTAGTCTGGGATACTGTATCTCAAGAAATGAAGTAGAAGTCCATGATTCAGACTTCTGGCACTATGAGCTGTGTCACCGCCACAATCTCCAGTTAATCCAAAGCCATGTGGCACCCTCTCATGGCCCACCAGCAAGAGTCCTTTTACCCCTTTTCTTCCAGGCAAAGTCTCTCCTGCTTCCTAAGCCATGTAGCAAAAAGGGAGCACCCCACAGCCACCGAGTCCCCACTCCTCCAAAGCCGTGCGATTCTCCTCATATGGCTGCTGCCCCTGGGTTTAAATCCCTGCACCAATCTTCCTCCACAGCCCCATTTCCAACTCCTCCTACAATCATTTACACCTGCCAGTATTCCCGCATTCTTCCAGCTTTACTGGGTTACCATAGTGAGTCTGGGCAGGTGTGGCCCCATGGCATGGAGCCAATATTCTCCAAGCTCTCACACAGGTGCTGCAACCAGGGGGATTTGCCTTCCAGTTACATCTTAGGTGGAAGTCACTTCCATCCCCCTGGCTCAAAGCAGGGCCACAGATTTTTAACATATCCATGAAACCAGTTAAAGGTTATAGATATGTTAAATGACCATGCCAGAGGTTAGCTACAAAGTTGTTCCTGTACAAAACAGCTCTGCAAGTTCCTGCTCCATGTGTCCCATTCCCCCAACTCAGACTTGAGGGGGTGAGGACATCCTATATATATTTTTCTAATATTTCCTGGACACCTTGAGTTCTGGACCCAATTATAAATCCCTATTTGGGATCCCCATCTTGGCTACACCCTGTTACAATATGTTTCTATTCTCAGAACCACATCGGCTTGATGCTGAGAGAGGAACAGAGCCCTTTCCACAAAGGAATGCTGTTCCCACTCAAGTAGATTGCCTGCGTCAAGTAGACGCAGACCAGGTGTGCCCAACCCATAATATTATTTGACTTTGGAGAAATATTTTATTTTCCTTTTATAAAGTCTTTGCTATTAAAACAAATGATCCAACCAATGAGCCAAAAAATGGATACTTTTCAGGTTGCTCCCAGACTGGTGGGAAGAAATGCCTTCCTTCCTTTCTTTTTTTAAAATATATTTTATTGATTATGCTATTACAGTTGTCCCATTCCCCCCCCTCATTCCTCTCCACTTTCTGCACCCTCTCCCACCCACATTCCCCACCTTTAGTTTATGTCCATGTTTCATACTTATAATTTCTTTAGCTTCCCATTTCCCATACTATTCTTACCCTCCTCCTATTTTCTATCTACCATCTATGCTACTTATTCTCTGTACCTTTTCCCCCTCTCTCCTCCTCCCACTCCCCTGTTGCTAATCCCCCATGTGATCTCCATTTCTGTGGTTCTGTTCCTGTTCTAGTTGTTTGCTTTGTTTCTTTTTGTTTTTGTTTTAGGTGTGGTTGTTAGTAATTGCAAGTTTGCTGTCATTTTACTGTTCATATTTTTTATCTTCTTTTTCTTAGATAAGTCCCTTTAACATTTCATATAATAAGGGCTTGGTGATGATGAACTCTTTTAACTTTACCTTATCTGAGAAGCACTTTATCTGCCCTTCCATGCTAAATGAAAGCTTTGCTGGATAGAGCAATCTTGGATGTAGGTCCTTGCCTTTCATGACTTGGAATACTTCTTTCCAGCCCTTTCTTGCCTGTAAGGTCTCTTTTGAGAAGTCAGCTGACAGTCTAATGGAAACTCCTTTGTAGGTTACTGTCTCCTTATCTCTAGCTGCTTCTAGGATTCTCTCCTTCATTTTTACCTTGGCTAATGTAATTATGATGTGCCTTGGTGTGTTCCTTCTTGGGTCCAACTTCTTTGGGATTCTCTGAGCTTCCTGGAAGTCTTTTTCCTTTGCCAGATTGGGGAAGTTCTCCTTTATTATTTGTTCAAATAAATTTTCCACTTGTTGCTCTTCCTCTTCTCCTTCTGGTACCCCTATAATTTGGATGTTGGAACTCTTAAAGATGTCCTGGAGGTTACTAAGCCTCTCCTCATTTTTTTGATTTCTTGTTTCTTCTTTCTTTTTCTGTTTGGTTGTTTCTTTCTTCCTTCTGGTCCACTCCATTGATTTGAGTCCCAGTTTTCTTCCCATCACTATTGGTTCCCTGTGCATTTTCCTTCATTTCACTTAGCGTAGCCTTCATTTTTTCATCTAATTTGTGACCACATTCAACCAATTCTGTGAGTATCCTGATCACCAGTGCTTTGAACTGTGCATCTGATAGGTTGGCTATCTCTTCATCCCTTAGTTGTATTTGGTATGGAGCTTTGATCTATTCTTCTATTTGGGCCTTTTTTTTGTCTTGTCATGCCTGTTACATATGAGGGGCACAGCCTTAGGTGTTCACCAGAGCGGGGCACCCCAGTCGCTGGGTCGTGATGTTGTATGTGGAGGCAGGGTCCGAGAGGGAACAATGGTGCTTGCTCCACCCTCTGTTAGATTCTAGTTTGTTCTGCCACTTCCCCCAAGCAAACTGGGCCTTTCTGTTGCTAATTCCCATGTGGGTGGGATTGTGCACATTCTAGGACCCTGTGTGTCTCTCCAAGGATCTCTCCTGTGAGGCTTGGATTCTCTCCCGGCACCTCAACACCCACAGGGTTTTCAATCAGTGGCCCTAGGCTCTGTTTCCCAGTGCTGGGACCCTGGGTTGTGCACTTCACAATTGCTGCCTCCCTGGGTCTGCCCATTGCCACCCTGTGCCTGGGGTCTGCCAGCTGCTGCTACTGCACCCAGGGTCTGCCCACTGCAGTCTTGTGTGTCTGGGATGCCTTATGCGCCTGGTGCCACCGATTTTTTTGCTGCCACCCCTCTCTGCCCAACAGTCCAACTCCACCCTTTCTACCGGTTTGGATGAATGTGTCTATTTTAACTCCTTGGTTGTCCGACTTCCATACAGTTCAATTTTCTGTCAGTTCTGGTTGTTATTTTGTTTCTAAATTGTTGTTGTCCTTATCTTGGCTGTGCGAGGAGGCCCAGTGTGTCTATCTATGCCTCCATCTTGTCCAAAAGTCACACCTTCCTTTTTTACCCTTTTTCTGACAACACACTGTGAAGTTTGATTACATTTCTTATTTATTTAACAACAGGAATCAGAAACTTCATGAGATTGACGTGGCTGCAGATGGAGAATGAGAGTGAGCAAGTTAGCATTACTTAGTGCAGTTACTGCTGGCCTGCACAATCCCTTTTGGAGGGATAAAGGATTGTAGAAAATTATCAGTGATACCACAACAGGGTATAGGTGTGCTGAAATTGAGAAACTAAAATTTTAAAAAATATTTTAATTTCAGAGGATTGCAACATCAATTCAGAAGTAAACCTGTGTGCTTTCATTTAAATCATAAAATATTTGCTAACATGGGGTTATTGTGGGTCTTGAACCAATACTGCTATTCATGGGAAGAAAAGAGAACCTTTCCCTAAAAAAACTAACCAACCACCAGCATCATCATTAAGGTCTTAATTCTTTGCAAAGAAACTGTCCAAAAACCTGCAACACACTGCACTTGTTAACAAGAATACTATAGAAAAGATAAATATCAAAAAGCAGGAAGTATCCCGTATTCATCCACCTATGGTGCATTTTATATTGTTAACACCAAAGTAAACTTTGAGGATCTCATTTCTTGGTGGAAGAGCCAAAGGTGATGTGTCTGGTGATGATTCTAACAGGTTTCACTAATTTAATGGTCATTTAGGATAATATTTAATTAAAGCAATTATAGAAGAGTCCTAGCAGATCTTGTTTTACCTCTGTTCACTCACTTTCCTGAGTAGTAGGTTCAGAAGCTCCTCTGCCAATGCTTCCCATTGTGCTTTCCCTGCCCCCACACCCTGCAATTGTGCTGTTTTTATGGTACTTTTCCATTTGCAACACCTAAGGGCTTATAAAATCTTTCAACTTCTGGCTGAAGGAAAGAAAGAAAATATTTAAACATTGACTATGGATTCTGGGAGAAATAACCTTTTATATACCCACTTATGGGCAGCTTTAATGCTTTGGTGTCCCAGAGGGTCAGCCTGGACTATTGACTTCTTGCAAAAGCTGTAAATGTATTAAGAAACCAACACAGGTTAGAAGTACCCAGAACTGCACCTCTAGGTTTTCTGGAAAATACCCTAGATAGCATTATTTCCAGGACTCACAAATATTTATGATCAACAGATGTCACCAGAGTGCAATATTATTATAGTTTAAAATAATTTTTTTTGAAAATCATAGACCTATAAAGTGGTGAGCTCCTGCTGTATGACATATGAGCTCATGTTGATGGAAAACTGTTCACCTGTCATTTTGGTGACTGATGTATCCGGACCCCATTACACCAATTATTAGGCCACAAGTGGAAAAGTGAAAACAAGTGGGAGTAAATTGTAGGCTGCGTTTAGAGAAGCTATTTTGGTATTTCCAGTCTCCCCTTTTTCTTTTAAACTTCTGAATATCCTAGTATGTGCCATGTAGTGACGCTGATGCCAGGTTTTCATTTTTTTGTAGAAGGCCATGGATCTTGAATATGAATAGTTTGTGGCTGTGATGAAAATGTTCTTGGATTGTCATGAGTGTCTTGCAATATAATTTAAATAAAACACTTTTCATAGAATTATTTTTTGGGAAATTCTACATTTTTTAATATGCATGTGTTAAGTATTCATTTGTCTGGAACAAGAAAAAATCACTGTGTATTTGTATTATTTCAACTTCTAAGAAGAGAGTGTGGACAGGTAGATAGATTTCAAATGTAACATTTATTGAGTTAAATAAATTTCCATTTGTTTTGCTAATGGAACCATTAACTTTGTCAAAAAGATGTAATGTTTCAGTGTTTTTAAGATCGTTTTAAAAAATCCAATAAAACATAACTTGCAACTTCAGGCTGTAGGAAAATTTTTTGTTAGTTTTTTAGCCTTTATACAACTGGGGAGAGGCAAGCAGAGAATGCTTTCTTTGTGCCAAGGCTAGAATAATGTAGAAAGCCACAGACTTTGGGCAACTTATTCTACTTTTGTAAGTGTGTTGAGAAGTCTGCATTTAATTAAGGACTGATGAAGTGAGCAGCACTATATTTATAGCAAGGGTGATTTAAAAAAATATTCCTTGTGAGAACATTACACAAAAAAGTTTAGGTTTAGTTCTTGTTCAAATAGATTTTATTGATTTTCTATCAGAAGGATATGAGAAGCCAGGCAGCAACTTCTTTAAATACAGTCTTCTAACAGTGGGGCCTTTTAAGCAATATTTAAAAGGTGGCATGATTGTTAATCATATCACGTTGATATGACCACTAAGAATATTATGAAAAGACTTGAGAGGAAGCAGTGTGAAAGCAGAGAAGACTTGCAGAGAAGAAAATAAAGGGTAATCCCTTTGTTTAAGTTCACTTCTGCATTAGCCTCCACAGGTTTGTACTCACGTTAGAATACGGCTAGGCCTCAGCATCCTGTGTACTTCTATATCCAGGCTTTGGCATGCTTTATAAATATACACCAGAATAAAAATATCTTTAAGAATCTTACTGAATAAATGTAATTTGTCTCAGCCTGCAGGCAGCCTGAATGATGAGGCACCCAAATCTAATAATTTTTCATGGGCATTTCTTTTTTATCTCTTGGGATTGCGTAAGAATCAGCCTCTGGTTTGGGTCCATTCTAGTCACCACTGAAATACTTGTCCAAGCTCTCTTGAACATTCTCAAATGGGTAACTCCAATGGCTTCTCTTGGACAAGCTTGGCTATGAGCCTTTACTGCATGAGGTGATGGTGCTTAGTGGTTTGATGATTCATTCTGCCACCCTGTTCAGAGGTCTGGGTCTGGCAATTCCCAAGGGTGCTGCCCTGGATAGGATACAGAGTGCTGCTTCTTAGGGAAGAATTGCCACCTACCCATCCTTTTAAACTGAAGGAATCCAACTGTCCTGGAGTGAGACCACACCTCCTTTTAACCTCAAAGTCCAAGATCCCCCACCAACCATTAATTGGACAAGTTACTTTCTCATTCTAGCCCCAAACTCCACAAAATATTAACACTTCCCTGGGCAAGAAAGCCCAGAATTCAGAAAAGAGTAGGTATAATTTCTTTTTGAGAAAATGACCCTTTTCAGTCTTTTGCTAATGAGTTCATTTAGCAGTAAGGGAAATTCATTAATATTTTATTTTATTTTGTTTTACCACTTATCACTAGCTGTAGATAATCACAGACATAATAATATGATAATGCAGTTACAGTTGCAATTCCAGATGTGGCATCTTCACCACAGCAGCACATAAACATAGCCTCTGGTTTGGAGTAGAGCTATTGAGCTAGTAATGCTTTTTGACATCTCTATGAGATAAATTAATAAGATATGGTTTGCTTTCAAGTGTCAGGGAGAGCAGAACTCACTTAATCTCTGTTATAATGTAGTTTAGAGGAAACTCAGTCATAGTGGTACTCCATAGCACATTATGCTAGTGCATTACTTTGATGAAATTATGCCATTTGGACCTACCGAGCAGGGACTATCAAGCCCTTACATGCCTTCATCAGACACACATGTGCCAGGTAGTAAGTGAAAAACCTTGCCAATTTCAAAGACCTATCACATAGGTGAAGTTTCTAGGTATCCAGCCATCTTGCTTATATTAGGAATGGGCTTTCTAACTTGAGATGTAAGTTTCTGCATATTGCATGGCCCACTACAAAGAAGGAGGCATGATATTTTGCAAGTCTCTTTGGATCTGGGAGGCTGAAGATACCACATATGGAAATGCTAGTCCAAGAAAAACAACCAAAATTTTTCAGCAAGTCTATGCTGCTAATGCTTATGACCCATTAGACCCAATGGTGTTACGCATTTGTTGCAGACAGAAGTGGTGCAGAATTTCTGGCAGGCTCACAGAGCAGACCTTTAGGTGTTTGGAAAACTTGG
Organism: Phyllostomus discolor; assembly: GCF_004126475.2. Classification (NCBI taxonomy): domain Eukaryota; kingdom Metazoa; phylum Chordata; class Mammalia; order Chiroptera; family Phyllostomidae; genus Phyllostomus; species Phyllostomus discolor. The sequence continues at coordinate 100,534,848 of NC_040903.2, forward strand.
CCTCTCCTAACAGCTATTCTTCACTTGAAAAATACCTTTTAGTTTGCTACTGGGTCTGGCAAAGACTGAACACAAGGCCTTCGAACATAAGTGAGTATGTGTCCCTAACTGCTCATTATGAACTGAGTGTTATATAATCTCTTGCACCATGAATTTAGACATGTACTTACCATTCCAGTGTAAAATGGAAATGGTATATGAGACCTATCCAAGAAAAGTCAGAAGGCACAAATAAACAGCATGGACCCTGGTGTCAGCTTCTCTTGCTGCTTCTCTGCCTTTTCTTCATACTATACTTGTAGTCTTGTGGGGAATTCTCTATGATCAGAGTGAAGGGGGAGGAAAAAGAATAGACATGGTTTATGAATGGATAGCATGGGTGTCAAACAGAAATGGATAGCTGCTGAATTACAGTTTCGCTTAGGGGTGGCACTGAAATGAAAGAAAATTTTCTCATGGGCAGAACTTTGGTTGTCTACTTAATGTGAAAGGAGAAATAGCCTGAAGTATGTCTTTCCATAAACTGGATAGGGCAGCAGCTAAGGTTTTGGAATAAACAAAGTAGTAAGATTGGTGACAAGGTCTGGGGGAGAGGTATGTGGATGAGACTCTCAGCATGGGCACAGGTGGGAGAATAGGTGTCCCATATAAATGTCCACTACAGGATATGCCAGTAGGGAATAAGTGCTTTCAATAATTGAATGGATAAGATCACTTCTTCTAGGGATGTCAGTTAGCCTCTTTCCCTAACCACTCATATGATTGGCCAATGGAGGTATATAAAGTAGGTATGATGGCAGAATGGAGGCTAAGTTTAAGGCTCACCAATGTGGGCACACTCTCACCAAGGCTGATTTGTCTAGACCATCACTGTGTGTTCAATCTGTCCGTAGCAGAGGCCACCCATTGCTGAGATCTCAATATGCCACTATTCACCATGCTCAGGTCAGTTTCCCAGAACTCTTGAATGGCATCTGAAGGCTCACTTGTGGCACCCTCTGAAGATAAATCCTATGAGGACAGAGTACTGTTACAGGATGCAGTATATGTCTTTAACCCATGGCCAATAAAAGGTATCATCTTCCCCAGTGCTGGGAAACACGTGTCCAAGAGCCAAGGGCTGGAGGTGAGAATGGACTTTTGAACTTTTATACCAAATACATATTTTGGGAATTTTTTTTCTTTCTATCCACATAACCTTGGTCTCAGTGGGCTTATAGTACTGAAGGAGGGAATCCATCCTTGAGGAATACAATGGTATTTCCATTGAATTAGAAGTGGAGACTGCCCACTAGTCATTTTAGGTTAATGAAGCACAGAGAAAAGGTTATTGTACCAGCTGGGGTAAGAATTCTGATTACCAAGAGGAAATAAAGTTATTGCTGAATAATGGGAAGGAGGAGGACTAGAGAGGGGAATTCAAGAGGGGCTCTTAGCTACTTAGGACTCTATTATACTACAGGCTTTTAGCAATAGAAACTGAGGCAAGTTAATAAAGGTAGGGCCACCAAAGGACTCAGCTCACATAGGACTAAAGTTTTGACTCAGGCAACAAGGTTAAGAACCCATCCAACCAATGTGCTTTAAGAGAATAAAGAAAATGTGGCAGGAGCATTGGAAATAAGTCACTATGGTTAACAGTTTAAGCTTAGTGACCTGTTACAGAAGCAGAGGCCTATAATAGAACAGCTTCATCTTATGGTAATTGTTTCTTTCCCCCATGTTTCCTCTCACTCTTTTAAGAAGAGCACAGCTGCTGCTTAACATTTTAGGTTGCAAGAAGTGACACGAATTGACCTTGACGATATGGTAGCTCATTGAGGACATAATTTTTCAACTAGGTGAAGGACAAAAGTGGATGCTGGAGGAAAAAAGAGTCGGCTAGTGGGAGGCAGAGGAGAGTGAAATTGTGGTTCCTTTCTTTTGAAGAGCTTTGCAAGGTGCTGTGTTTAGTTCCTGGAGGCTGCAGCTCTTTGCATTTGGCATTCTCCACATGACTACCTGCTCTGGGTTTGGAGAGCCACTGCCTTCAGTCTCAGGAGTAATGTTTGCTAGCCCATGGGCACCAAACTACTTCTGGTTTGCTTCCTAAAACCTACTCATGACAAATAGTCTCTTAAAAATTCTCCTCCAATTACTTGTCTGAGGATATCTTGCTGGGACCCTGACTGATTCATATATAATACTTCATTGGATCTTTACAACTACTCTGTGACATACATTGGGTGGGTCCTGTTACTTCCATATTTGGAAAATCCAGTGACTTTTCACAGTTCTGAAATAAAACACAAATAGCATGGTGTGCAATTTGATTTAGTTTCTGCCTCCTTTTCCAGGCTGATCTTTTATCATTTTCCCTCTTCATCGTACTGAGCAGTGTTAGGATGCCTCATTGCCTTGTCTGAGATTCTCTTCCCAAAGATCTGCCTACCTGTATAGTTCAAATTTCAGTTTAAATGTCACTTCCTCAGAGAGTTTCTATTTCCCTCCCTCTTATATTGTGAATTTCCTGATAACTGGCTTTTAATGTTTGTTGATAACTGAATAAAAAACATGGATTAACCCTTTCAGATAGATAAACTAAAAGAAGCTCAGAAGTTTTAAATTTCTCTAGGTTTTACTATTATTAGCAACAAAATCAGCACCTGTGACTTCTGACATCCACATACCATGAAGGGTTCATTCTCTAGCTGATTTCCTGAGTATAAAAATACTGTGGGACATGGAATGGCATGAGAGAGGGGGCAGTAAGCACACCCTGCTTCTGTCAGGCCCAAAACTCTTAGAACAATAATGCTGGGTCTACTATCTTCTTAGCCTATTTTGGGTTTGGAAATGTTTTCTGATATTAAATTACTATTTCTGCTGAACAAGTCAATAAAATGTTAGAAGTGTTCCATGATTTGGTGGCCAAAATTGCTTTTTTAATTGCTGAGTTAAGCGTGTCTCTTTATAGGAGGAATTCCCAGAGCTTCTAATATGTACATTGTGAATTTCAGGAGTCAGATGTACTATGCACAACTACCCAAACTGATTACTATAGAAAATACAGTCAGACACCACTTAACAATGTTTTAGTCAATGATGGGCCATATATAAATGGTGGTGTACCATCTAGCACACAGGTGGCCAACACAAGGCCTGCAGGCCAAATCAGGCTCTCTGTCTTATTTTGTCTGGCTGGTACCTTGTTTCTACCCAGCAGCAGCACTGAGTTCCTTGCCCCTAGTTAAAGAGTAGTTACATTTATACAGTCCTAAAATTACATTCAGCCCTTTGAAGGCAACCATGTGGCTGATGTGGCCCCTGGTGAAAATGAGTTTGATACTCCTGACTGGCATAAGTATATAGTAGGCTATACCATCTAGCTTTGTATAAGTACACTAATGATGTTTGCACAATGATGAAATCACCTAATGATGCATTTTTCAGAACACATCTTTGTTGTTAAGTGGAATTACTGTGCCTTTATGAGAATCCTATAACTATCAGCTAGAGCATGTATCTCCTGGAACACAGTGGATAAACACTGAATTTAATTTTAGTAGTAAACATCATGTTAGAAGAACAATTTTATTACAAAGATAAATTTATGGATTATTTTGCTTATAGAGAAAAAAGAGCAAGTGTGTTTGTATTAGCATCTTCTGAATTTTGTTCTTATGTGTGGCTTAATCAGTTTTGTGAAAGTTTTATTCAGGTATATGAATGCCAATTTTTTATTTCTCTGGTCAAGTCACTGAAAGTGTTAAAACATTTTTAAGCCTATTATGGATGTCTTCTGTCCATGTTCAGACAGTTTCTAAAGGGATTTGATAGTAGTTCCATTACCTCCAATACATTCTGCACTGCTGTAGTTTATAATGTATTCTGCTATGACTTATGTTTCTAAGAAGTCTCAAAGTGTAAAAATTGAGTAATACAGATGTTTCAATGAGAATAGGTGCTCAGGACTAGGATATATAAAATAGCAAGAATAAAGTTATTTTTCCCAAAGGAATTTAGTAGTAAAGTGTTTTCCAAGCTATAAGAAGACTTTATTATTACATGTTAAAATATGTTGGCTTATAAAACTGATAGAGCAACCAATGAATGCATCAGAAAGTGGAACAACAAATCAATGTCTCCCTCCCTTCCTCCCTCCCTCACTAAATTCAGAAAGTTAAAAAAACTGATAGAAACAGACATAGAATCACCTTCCTTACCTTTCCATTGATGTAATTTGTAGTCTCTCGGTTACCTTTGTTACCTCTAGTTCTGACTTGCTTTTCGGATCATGTTTGCAGCAGTTTAAAATTAGCATGAACTTTAAACAAAGGAATAAAAAAAGGCATGGATAAAGAGTGGGTAAGGAACTGAGTAGCATGACACTTGTATGGTTATTTGTATTTGAACCCTGTTGCCATCCAGAGGTCACTGCAGCCTTCAGTGTTTAAGAAACACTGTGCTGAGTATGTTCAAAGCCCTCTGCAAGATTACTGTGAATTCTCAGGACCTCTTTCATGTCCTGGGCTCCCGTTTTCTCATATTCTGCACCATAATGACCCAGATAGGAAATCTAATCCTTTTGCCTATTTACAATGTCTTCCTTCTTACACACCCCACACCATTCATGAGTGCAGCAGACTTTACTACTACAATGAAGGAGAGGGGAAACACACGATATTCCAAATAACAAAATACTTAACTTTCATACTAGGTCTCTGTCTCTGTCTCTTTGTCTCTGCCTGTCTCTCTCTCTGTCTGTCTCTCTCACCTGGGGGACTTCTGTTTGTGGAAATGGCAGACAATTAGTTTGGATTCGTCTATACACTGAGAACAACTAGATTATCTGAACAAAATACTTAAAAAAATAAAAATAGCAGCTTGTAGACATTTGAGAGCTAAAATAGTAGCAAAGAGCTAAAATGGTGTTTATAGACTCTTCTTCTAAGGAGATCTGCTGGTTCCTGGAGAGGCAATTGAGAAGCAAAGATTCTGAGAAATACTTTGGTAGTATTACAAAGCTAAGGTGACCAAAATTAAATCTATGCCCTGCTAAATGGGAGAGGAGATATTGCTAAAACTCGTATTTTTTTTAATGAGACTTCAATTGCAATATCCCTAACTATTCTGTAACTAAGACATTGACTTTGAAATTACTTATGGTCTGAAAATATATCACAATTTAAATTAGAAACTGTTTTGACTGAAAGACAGTAAAAAACTAGGTATTGAAACTTGAAGGATGACTTAAACTAGATCATGCTAGAAGAAAACACAGGAGAAAAGCTTCATAGCATTGGTCTAGGCAGTGGTTTCTTAACTATAACAGCAAAAGCACAGGAAACAAAAGGCAAGGACAGACAAATTGAACTACATTAAACTAAAAAGCTTATTCACAGCAAAGGAAACAATCAACATAATGAAAGACAACCTATGAATGGTAGAAAATATTTGAAAACCATGTATCTGATAAGGAAATGATGGACAGAATATATAAAAGACTCCTACAACTCAAAAACAAAAAAATTAAAAAGACACAAAAGACTCAAATAGACATTTCTCCAAAAGAGATATACAAATGGCCAATAAGCACATGAAAATATATTCAATATCACTAATAACCAGGGAAATGCAAATCCAATGCACAGTGATATATCAACTTATTGGTTAGGATGGTCACTAAAAACAAAACAGAAAATAACAAATGCTGGTGAAGATGAGGAGAAATTGGAACACTTGTGCACTGGCAATGGAAATGTTAAAAGTAAATCTGCTATGGGAAATAAGATAGGTTCCTCAAAAAAATTAAAAATAGAATTACTATATGATCCAGCAATTACACTTTTGGGTATATATTCAAAAGAATTGGAAAACAAGATCTTGAAGAGATATGTTTGCACACCCATGGTATTGCAGCATTATTCACAGTAGCCAAGAGTTAGATATAAGCAACTTAAATGTCCATCAATGGATGAATGAATTAATAGAGAAAATGTAATATATAAACACATTGGAATATTATGAAGCCTTTAAAAGAAGGAAGTTCTGTCATACACTACAACATGGATGGACCTTAAAGACATTATGCTAGGTGAAATAAGCTAGTCAGAGAAAGACATGTACTATATGATTTCATTTATATGAGATATCTAAATTAGTCAAACTTATTGAAACAGAAAGTAGAATATGGTTACCATGTGGTAGTCATTTCACAGTATTTAAAACAGTATTCACATGATAACCACATTCAATTATATTTCAATAAAACTGAGAAAAATAAAATTTACCTTAAAAAAAAAGAATATGGTTACCAGAAGTACCGGGAGTGGAAAGGGACTTGCTGTTCAATTGTTCAATGAGAATACAGCTTCAGTGTTGTAAGATGAAAAAGCTTTAGATATCTGCTGCACAACAGTGTGTACATGGTTAACACTACTGTACTGTACACTTAAAAATGGTTAACATGGTAAATTTTATAGAATATTATGTCTTTTGCCACAATTTAAAAGCCCTGTGGAATTCTGCTAAAGAGAAATTTACAACATGAAATGCAAATATGAAAAAAGGAGGATTGAAATTTTATAACATAAGCATCTACCTCAATAAATTAAGAGAGTAAAAAGAAAACAAAAAATGAGAATAAAATAAAATAAAGAAAATAATGATAGCAGAAATTATTGAAATTATTTTACTAAAAAGTAAAAAGGAGTCACAAAGGCAAACATTTTGGAAAAGACTAATAAAATTTATAAGCTTATAGAAAGACTGGTTTAAAAAAGAGAGAAATAATATAAATAATCATTGTCATGGATATAAAATATAGATCCTGAAGACTTTGAAAGAGGGTGTGCTGAACAATTTTATGCAAATAGATTTGAAAATAAGACAGGGAAACTCTTTCAAAAGCTGACATATGAAAACAAACATGACAAGAAATAGGAATTGAATAGTTATGTAACTGAATTCATAAATAGAAATTGATGGGAGCAGACTCTTCCTGGGGTTTCTTCAACAAGGTTATCTTTTCAAGTATGTTTGCACAGCCAGCAGCTTTGGAAGCTAGGAACAGTGTCTCACTGCAGAGAGAGATCAAGGGCAGATTTATTTCCTTATTATGAAAATGTCTCCCTACAGAGTTCAAAGTTTGGTCAGGTTGGCTAGCACCTCCTTAAAACTGATGGAGTGTTCCCTAAACTCACTAATCCTCAGCTGTGACACAAATCACTGTGTGCCGAGTAGCCACTTGGCCCAGCCTCTCTATCACTCTCTTGGGCCTTGAAGGAAGGAGCTCATGCTGCCTGCTGTGTTGTGATAATAAACTGTCAAAACCCACTTGGGCTTGTTGTTTGCTTACTACAAACAACAATGGATCTATAGAAGTATGGCAAATACTCACTGTTGCTTAGGGACTGCCTGACTTGACAAAAACCTTCCCATAAAGCACATGTAGGTCCAGTTGCTTTCATGGAGTGAATTCTTCCAATTATTTAAGAAAGAATTAATGCCAGTATTAAGCAAAACCTTTCAAAGAATAAAAGAGAAAAAACATTTCCCATCTTGTTTAATGAGGATGTCATAACCTTGATACCAAAGCCTAAAGGATCTTAAAAGGAAAATTACAGGCCAATCACTCTCATGACCATAAATTTAAAAAACTGAATGTTACAAATAAAATCCAGTAATATGCACTAATGATAATATACCACAAGCATTGAGTTTAATTCAGAAATTCAAATTGCTTAACACTGAAGATTAATTAATATGATTTACTGAAATATGATAAAAAAGAGATGATAGGACCATTTCACTAGATGTAGAAAAATCATCTGATTAAATTCAAAATCCATTTAAAATAACATACTTAGCAAACTAAAAAAAGATGGCAACTTTCTTACAAACTAAGAAAAGATGGCAACTTTCTTAATCTGATAAAAGTTGTTTTCAAAAAGCCTATAGCACACATCAAATCATCTTTAAAGGACATACCATTTTAAACATCACCACAATAGCATTATCTCACCTAGAAATATTTTTCTCCTTATATCACCAAATATCCTACCAGTATCCAAATTTCTCAAATGTTTCATGGGTTATTTTCCTTACAGGATCCAAATTAGACCTGTCCATTTCAATTGATCGATATTGCCAAAAAACTTGTGAAGAGTCTGAGATGTTACCCTACTTGCATGCTAACAAGGTTTCATAAATTCATGCCACAGTTCATAAATTTTAGCAGAAGACACACGTCAGAAACAAAGAACTTTATTAGTCATGGCACAGTAAGCAGTATATGGTTCATCTTAGTGTTGGTTTGTTCCACTACTCGGTCATACAGGGGCAGAGTGGAGTGTCCAGGTGGATGTGCACACAGTGTGCTTGAGTCACATGAAGAAACTCAAGCTTAGGAAAACTTTAATTTTTTTAGAATGGACTGTAAGCAAACCTGCCAGCCTTGGCCCTAGAGGGAAAGATTATCTTTATTATAGTATACAGACAGCAAACCTCTGTTCTACTCTGGAGGGATGAACTATCACTGTCTTCTATATTTGTTTACTATAAAAAATGTCTTTGAAAAATAGTCTAGAACCAAAAGGTGGTTAATACCTCTGCTCATGGGACATGAAGAAACACAGGAGACCCAGGGAGAAGAGTCTCCCAACAGATGGGTTTGTTAAGTATATTTTGATATATAGGTTCTCCTTCTATCTCTTTTACACCCCCCCTCCACAAATTATTTATTGAAGAAATTGGTCCAATAGAATGTTATCAGTCTAGAATTTGCTAATTGAATTCCTGTAGGTTTCTTTTAAACAGTCCTCTGCCTACTGTATTTCTGGTAAATTAATAGTCTTGATCAGATTCACATTTGACCTTTTACATGAATACTTTATAGGTAGCAGTATGTCTTCTGTCAGGAGACACACCATGACTGGATGTGTCTTTTCTGTGAAGTTAGAAGCCACTGAAGATCATTAATTCTCTAGGGGTTACAAAATGGTGATATTCTAATTCTTTAACACTTCTTTCATTTATTGGCTGCAAACCATAAAAAAAACCTTTCATCAATTTTTGGTTATTTTGATATTCAGTTCACATAGGAAAGGGGGGTTAAATGCTTGATTCTTTTCCTTTATTTAATAGCTTTTAAGATATCTGTTCGTGTCCTAGTGTCTTCCAAAGGCAATCAGCGAAGTGTCATTATAAACTCATAGAATTAAATGTATTTGACATTGCCATTATTGGCCACATTATTATAATTTCAAAGAGGGCTTTTTTATAGAATTTAAAATGTGACTCTAAGATACGGAAGTGCTAAGAGCATAGAATACATACTCATGAGCAAAAATAAGGAGGAAGGACTTGCTTTATGAAATAAAAGACACGGTTAAATAACAAAATTAAGACAGTGCATTATTGGTGCAAGAATTGGCAAATACACCAAAGCAATGAACATATAGTCCCAAAACAGACTTATGTTTATAAACATTTGCCTTCAACAAATGTGGTATTAAAGGGAGAAGACAATTAAAAAAATAATCTATAATTGGGTATCCAGATAGAAAACAAAATGATACCTGACTCATACACCACATACAAAAATGCATCTCAGATATATTGAAGTTCTAAATGGAAAAGAATAATAAAGTTTCTTCAAGATTATTAAGAAGAATATCTTAATGAACTCTAGTAGGAAAAGATTATTTGGATGATACAAAAAGCATACATGTAAAGGAAAAGATGGATAAACTGGATTATATTGAAATTAATAACTTTCATTGATCAAAAGACACCTCTAAGAGAGTTAAGAGGCAAGCCTCAGAGTAGAAGAATATTTTTGCAATACATACACTCTTCAGAAGGCTCAATTCAAAGATATATAAAGAGATCCTAGGCATAAACAAGAAAAGACAATGCAAATAAAAAATGTACAGTAGCCTTGGGATTTATAGGAAAGCCATCTAAATGGCAATAAAGAAATGGTAAGATGTTTAACTTATTAGTGATCTAGAAATGCAAAACAGAACTGTCGCTACAAACTTAGAAAAGAATGACAGGGCAAAGAGTGAGTGGGGTGTGAGCTACTGGAACTCTCACACACCACTCATGGGAAATAATATGCAGTCACCTTGGGAAGCAATTTGGCAGTATCTGCTGTGACTGAGGATGAGAATAATTATAATTAGGGTTACCAAATAAATTTTTATCCAAACTAGAATATTTTTTGAAAGAGTGGAACTAAAAGTAATTAAAATTACATAATGTTTGAGATATGTATTGCCTAACAAGTGATTTTTTTACATTAGAAGACCTATAAAAATACTTCTATTCAAAAATCATTTGCAAAAGCATTTTTTTCTAAAAAGTAAAAATAATTTTAATCAAAGACTCATTTTATTGATCTATTTTATTAAATGGCAATAAAACATATAAATAGTTGTAGATTTATAACATACACTAAATTACAAGGATACCAAAGTAAGAACTTCAGAACATTCGTTACAGCAGGATGCTTTATCCTTTATTTTCACATATATTTCAGACCCACCTACCAATGTGCAGTTTTCCATGTTTCCTGTAAACCCTACCATACTGACTTCAGACACCTCACAGCTTTAGCACTGGTCTGGGACAACTAGCCTCAACACTAACCATTCGGCTGGTGAATGCATATTCCCACCATCACCCAGGGCTGGGAGGAGCTTGCTTCAGTAGCCACCAATGTCTAAGCACACTTTGTTTTATCACTGAGTGACCAATATGCTACCCTTGAAAGGGGCATGTTAGTTTTACTGTATCTGAAAATGGATGGAAAAGAGAATTGGGATATCAGTGGTTATCTTTCAGACTAACCACTGTCAAAGTGAGAACCGTGTTTACTGCATGTGTTCCACACAGTCCGAGATGAAACCATGGCAGAAACTGGCCGTATAAGATGGAAGTCTACTAAGCCCTCCTTGGCTTATTTTCATGCAAGTTATATTCTGAGAGGGAGAGAGAATGAAGGTAAACATCTTTTCTTAACTCATTTAGTGGCAAATTCTGAGCTGAATTACTGTGAAATTCTCCATAGTCTCTCTCATGTAAGAATATTTATTTGTTTTCAGCAGTAATGTTAATATGATTGATTATGGGGTTATTATTCTAGACCCTTCTGAAATGATATATAATATATGTAGAATACCATTATGTTTATAAAACAGAGAAAATTTGGAATTTTCAAGTACCTCTGGCCTCAGGGTTCCAGGGAAAGGATTGTGGACCTGTGTAACTAATCCCTCACAAGGAAATGGGAAGGAAGAATACATTTGTCCAGATTTCAAGAGTATTAAGTGGGTGTTAGGGACTGAATAGTGTCTCCTACAAATTCGTATGTTGAAGTCCCAGCCCTTGGTACTTCAGAATGTGACCTTATTTTGAGATAGTGTCTGCAGAGGTAATAAGGTTAAGATGAGGTCCTTGGGGTGGGTTTTGTTGCAGCAGCCCTAGGAAATGAATACAGGGGGTATGTGAGTACTCTATAGGAAACACAAGGGAGGGGAACATTAGTGTGCTTTTGGCTTCGAGTAAAGAGTATAAGAAAATGGTGGCTTAAAAATTACAACTGGAGATAAATAGTTCCAGGGTTGTTTCAGTTATTGGAGGCATGGAGTTCTACTTAGGGCAGTCTCAGCGGCTGCTTCTGAGTTCTTTTGGTGAAGCCAGGTCACGTGGCCATTCTCAGCAGCAAGGAAGGCTGAAAGAGCGTCTGCAGCCTGTTCTGCTATCACACCCATTCTCAAGAAATGAACTAGTGCATATATACTGGTAAACAGGGGAATGATGTCAGTGTAATGTGGAAATTGTGTTGGTATAGCAAAAGAGCAGCATATAGCAATGTAGGAGGAGAGAATTAAAAACCCTCCATAACAAGGGCCAAAGCCTTTAGCAGTACTGGCAGAAGCCCAGTTAACTTTTTAAAAAGAAAAATAAAAGTGCGTACCTGTACCCAGGGGCACCCTCTCCAGAGAGGCAGCTCCAACCCCTAGCTAGGTTTATACAGCTCTAAGCTGTGGCTGGTTCCAGTTCTGTGCCCATTTTATTAGTAGCCTCCCTGGCTCAGAACTCCATAATGTTTTCTATTTTGTTTTTCTTTTTAAAAAAATCTTTTATTATAGTACAATGTATATAGAGAAAGATGTATGAACCATAAGTGAATATTAGGGAGAGTTGGGGAGTTAGGAGGTAAATGTGTATTTTTTGCAATCACTCATCTTTATCTTTGGGGGAAGGGACTTACTATAGATGACAAAAGTAAGTTAAGATCATTACTCTTCCTTCAATAATAATTTTCTGGATTTGAGAACAAGATCTTTAGTGGGCGAAGAAAGTTTTTGTAGCTTTTTATCAGTGGCATTGGTAATATCTTCTAGTTTTTTGTCTAATTAATTACTTAAGGATGGTCTTCCTGCTCAGTCTTCTCATTTCGACTAACAAATTGCTTTACAAACAAACCTTGATACTTTACTAAAAGAGTGTGTTGATCCTCTGGAATTTTACAGTTCAGAAAGCAATAATCTGTGGGACACATCTCCCAGTCACACGGAGCATGCTGTGGGTTGAGAACTGAAACAACATAACCCATGTGAAGTCTATGCTATTTTAATGCATTTTGATTATATTCTCAGTGACCTCATCCATGTTGAACTGCATTCCTAGGGCTGTTCAGGTTATATTTTGAAATACCCATTTTTCTTATTGTTAGTGATCTTGCCAAAAGCTGCACAAGTTTTTAATCATCTTTAACTCCATTTTTCCTATAGACCCTGTCATTCCTAATCTTGTAGAAAACAAGGATTTCCAGTAATGATGTTTATAGCAAAAACAACTGAACCTGACCTTTTCCATCTCTGTCATAGGAACATGGCTCTGCCAGCTGCAAGTAGTGGAGGGACATGATTTTTGGGTAGAGGACAGCAATGTCTGTCTCACACCACATATGAACATAATTAACTTTGCTGCCACAGGTTCAGTATTTAACATGATGATGGTGGTTTAGACAAAAAGTAAAACTTGCTACAGCCAAATGTGGAGACTGACAATAAAATTTAATTGGTATTATATTGTCTTTCAAGTGCAGTTTGTATTGTGACTAATAGATTTGTGTAAGAGGCATGTGGAGGCTTTGTGGCTCCTCCTTGGAATCCTGTGGGTGTGAGAGAGGGGAATGAGTAGCTGGTCAAATGGGTTAACAAAGCATTTTTGTTTATATACAGCAGATTTTTGAACAGCTGTACACTACAAAAGCTGCTTAGAAATGTGGGCATCAGTATTTATTGGCTGGTAGTTAGGCATTCCAGGGCAATTTTGGAGTGGGAAATAGCTGCTAACACCCAGGCAGGCCACAGACTTCCAAAAGTAGGTTTCCTTGCAGGAGCTTGGGGCATATTGACAAACCAGGCCAGCCTGGGAAACAGGAGTCACATAATGCCCCTCCATCTGACCTACCTCCAGGCACTAGAACCTGTACTGCTGGGCCACAGAGGAGTAATCAGGAATTCTTCAAGGGTACTTCTCCATATGCAGCCAAGAGAAAAGTGATCAATCATATTTTAAATAGTAAAATACCTTTCACATCTCCCTCACTAGTAGTCTCTCGATTCTCCTTCAAGATCACCAATGACAGTTACCTCACTTACCACAGAATCTATAGTATGTTAAGAGAATGGGCTCTGGAGCCAGACTATCTGGGTTAAAATCCCAGTTATTCTACTCAAGCAACTATCTGACCTTGACCAAGTTACTTAATACCCTGTGTCTCAGTCCCTTCATTCAGAAAAGGGAGGTAATAGTAGTATGTAGCATAAGCCATATATATATATATATATATACCTGTATATATATATATATATATATATATATATATATATATATATATATACAAGGTCTGTCCTGGAGGTATCCAGCCATGCAATATGAAAAATTAAGACATTTATTGAAGAAGATACAAGATGTAAGAAACATTGTACATGGGACAATGATGCCTCAGTCCCCTTCAAAGTAGGCACCTTGGGACCTCACATAGTTCTCCCAGTTGCCATCAGTTGCCCTGTCAAATTTTCCTGAATCTCACTGACAGTCTAAAATCTTCCTTTTCAAATGTGATTTTAGTTTTGGGAAAATCCAGAAGTCACAGGGTGCCAAATCTGGCTGTAGAGGGGCTGAGTCACCTGGGTGATTTGATGTTTTACGAAAAAACTCTGTACAAGATGTGATGCATGAGTGGTCGCATTGAAGCTGCCAATCACCATTTGCCTATAGCTGCAGCCTTCTGAGTCATCTGAATAGTTTCTATGGAGGAATGTTCAAGCTTAACTCAAAATGCTTGATGCAGAGTTGTTGCTCTACTCATTCAGTCATTTGAATGGGATGGCCACACAGTACACATACTCACTTGACAGCATCTACTACCCTCACTGACTAGTACAGTGAAGTTGTCATTGTTCACAATGCACATTCCAGTTCACTATTCTTAGCTGCCAGGTTATTGATGTCATGCAAACCATTCGTGTTATATTCACAATAGCTGAACTTTTTCTGAACAGTGTGTCTGTGTGTGTGTGGTCATATAATATATACAAGGTTTATATATATCATCAGAACAAGTACTTCAAATGCTTCAGATAGAGTTGACTTCGCCTCCAGCTCCAGGGAAGGGCATGTGATTTAGTGTTGGCCAAAGTGGCACGTTCCCCCGACCATGTGCTTGGTATAGAGTTGGACATGAAACCTTATCAGAGCCAGTGGGAGATAAGTGTTTTGCCAGGTCTACTGGGAAAAGCACAGACATTTTTTTCATAGGATATGGACCTGTGATGGTGTAATTCTGCAGCTACTGGCAGTAATTTGGCAGCACCTAGAGAAAAAAAGCTGCGGCATATATTTGTTATTCTTTTTAGCCACTGAGCATCTTTGAAGAAGTTTTCTATATTAAAGAGTCCCCCAATTTACGAGACCACCTGCCTCTATAAAAGGTGGATTCTTAGCTTCTTAGTCTTTCTTGCCTTGAAATATGTGTGTTCTATCTTTCTCCAATCAGATTCACACTTACCAGATTTTTAATTAGAAACCAATGAGGCAAAAAGAAAGACTCCATTCTGAGAAGGCAGTGACAGGTGTATCACATTTCTAGAAGCACCAATAGCAATGGTTCTAGCAGGCACATCAGTATCTGGGATTGGTACTGCTGGGTCCAGTTGTTCTGGCAGTGGTGTCTCCAGTGTGCTGGATCTTCATGTGATTTAAGGTGTGTTTCTGACAACATCTCCAAATCTGGTTCTGAATTCTTTCTAGAAATACTGTAAGTTAGTTGAAATCTCTTTATAATTTTTTTTGCTTAAATTAACCCTAGTTTTTTAAAAAAATTATTGATAAGAGAGAGAGAGACAGGAACATCAGTTTGTTGTTCCACTTACCTATGCATTCATCAATTGCTTCTTGTATGTGCCCTGACTGGGGAATTGAACCCACAACCTTGGCATATCAGGATGACACTCTAACCAACTGAGATATCCATCCAGGGCCATAGTTGGTTTTCATTGCTTGCAACTGAGAATTTTGAGTAACATAATTAAAAAGAGAGAAGAGGTTCAGGAGATAGAGACCAGGTCTTGGTGGCATGTGGGTTCCTGAATTTACCCACAACTGAGGTGTTCTCCAGGCATCAAACAATCCCCTTGATGTTTTAAGTTTCATGACCAAAGAATTCTCCTTTTCCTTAGGCAAATTTGGGTTGGGTTTTTGAAACTTGCAACAGAGATATTTCCAACAGTTACAATATTGTACTTTATTCTTATATCCCTTGTTTATCTTTTTATGATTTTGTGATAAAATTAAAAATGAATAATACTTTAAAAAAACCAATCCTTATTATTCTCATGGAGGCTATTCATTATTCTATTAATAAGGCCAGGCATCTGTTTACTGTTTTTTAAAATTTTTTTCCTGCCCTGTCTGGTGTGGCTCAGTGGATTGAGCACCAGACTGCGAATCCAAGGGTTGCTGGTTTGATTCCCAGTCCAGGGCACATGCCTGGGTTGCAGGCCAGGTCCCCAGTGGGGGCCATGTGAGAGGCAACCACACATTGATGTTTCTCTCCCTCTCTCTCCCCCTTCTCCTCTCTCTAAAAATAAATAAACAAAATCTTAAAAAAAATTTTCCCCTTGTTTTGATTCCAGAGAGAGTGGAAGGGAGGAGAAAGAGAGGTAGAGAAACATCCATTGAGAAATAAACATTGATCAGTTGCCTCTGACTGGAGACCAAACCCAAAACTCAGGCATGTGCCCTGACTGGGAATTGAACCCACAACCTTTCAGTTTGCAGGGCAACACCCAACCAATTGAGCCACATCAGTCAGGGCTGTTTGCTCTTTACTACCAAATAAAATCAGAACAGATTTTGACACTAACTTTTTTTCTCTCTTATGAATACTTAGGTTGTTTTAGCTTCTTGTTTTCTTTTTTAAAACTTATTCATGGGAATTAGAATAAAATGCATGATTTTTCTATCTGATTTCTCAGTTTTATTAACTTAAAAACAATCTTCATACTTATTATTCACATTTCGACATCAAAAATATACACAGTTGCATACACTCTTATAATAATCTGCCTACATTTCAGTGTAGAAACAGAAAATACATATGCACTCAAATTGATGGTCTCCTCCCAGTGAAAGTGCTTCTAGACTCCGGAGTGTAATTTGCTGAAATGTTTGACATCAGGTTCCTTTTTTTATGTCATTATAATTTCTGGCACATGTATTTTATATCTTATAAATGTTGGCAAAGATATTGCTCCACCTTTCCAAAGTTATTGCTTCTCAGTGTTTGTGAAATATAATTATGTGATTTTAAAACTTTTTTCAAAACAAGTTCATGTGGGTCAATGAGTTTACATACTGGCATGTGATTTGGATGTTTATCAAACCAGTTAACCAAGATGAAACCAAAATAAAAATGTCAACTTATTTGAATGGATATGTCAGGGTTATTTAAAAAAAATGTAAGAACATGTTGATATAATGTACTGACACAAACATAACATTGGACTTATTTTTATTCTTTGTGTTTAAAAATGTAGTTGATCCTTAACTACAGTAAATAAATGCATGAACATTGTTAAAAGGACTAAAAACTATAAGAAAATTATAAAAGAAAAAAGTATTTACAATGTTACCATAAGATTAAACTACTATTTTTTAAAAATATATTTTATTGATATGCTATTACAGTTGTCCCATTTTCCCCCCTTTATTCTCCTCTGCCCTGCACACCCCCTCCCACACATATTCCTCCCTTTTAGTTCATGTCCATGAGTCATACATATAAGGAACTGCCTTTTGACCCAGTAATTGCACTGCTGGGATTATATCCTAAGATCCCTGAAACACTAATCCAAAAGAGCATATGCACCCCAATGTTCATAGCAGCACAATTTACAATAGCCTAGTGCTGGAAGCAACTTAAGTGTCCATCAGAAAATGAGTGGATCAAAAAAACTATGGTACAACTGCACAATGGAATTCTATACAGAAGAAAGAAAGAAGGAGCTCCTACCCTTTGAGACAGAATGGATGGAACTGGAGAGCATTATGCTAAGTAAAATAAGCTAGGTGGTGAAAGACAAATTACCATGTGACCTCACCTTTAACTGGAACCTGATCAACAACAACAACAAAAGAAAAAACAAGAAAAAATATAACCAAAGACATTGAAATTGGGAACAAGCTGACAGTAACCAGAGGGAGAGGGGAGGGGATATTGAGGGGAAAGGGTGAAAGGTTTACAGGAACAACTATAAAGGACACAAGGGCAATAACAAGTGGGGACAGTAGAGCAGGGTGGGGAAGGCTGGGGTGGTGAGGAAGGGTGGGGAGAAAAGGCAGAAAACTGTACTTGAAGAACAATAAAAATCAAAAGTATTTTTTTAAAAAAAGGTTCTCTCCTAATCTTTAATCTTGAGTAATGTAATGATAATGTGCCTTGGTGTGTGCTTCCTTGGGTCTAACTTCTTTGGGACTCTGAACTTCCTGGACTTCCAGGAAGTCCATTTCATTTTCCAGATTGAGGGAGTTCTCCTTCATTATTTTTTCAAATAAGTTTTCAATTTCTTTCCTTTCTTCTTCTTCTTATGGCACCCATATGACTCTGATGTTAGAATGTTTAAAGTTATCCCAGAGGTTCCTAAGCCTCTCCCCATTTCTTTTTTTGAATTCTTGTTTCTTCATTCAGTTCTTGTTGAATGTTTATTTCTTCCTTCTGCTCCAAATTGCTGATTTGAGTCCCGGTTTCCTTCCTTCACTGTTGGTTCCCTTTATTTCACTTTTCATAGCCTTCACTCTTTCCTGTACTTTGCAATCATACTCAACCAATTCTGTGAGCATCCTGATTACCATTGTTTTGAACTTTGCATCTGATAGATTGGCTATCTCTTTGTCACTTAGTTGTATTTTTTCTGGAGCTTTGATCTGTTCATTTATTTGGGCCATTTTTTGTTTTGTTTTGTTTTCTTGGAGAATCTGTTTCAAAGTAAGGGGCAGAGCCTTAGGTATTCACCAGGGCAGGGCAACCTATGTAGCTGCACTGGGGCACTGAATATGGGGGAGATGTCTGAGAGGGAGCAATGAGGTCTGCTAAGCTCTTTGCCAGCTTCCAGTCCCCTGCACCGCTATCCATAAGCAAATTGGGCACTTCTGGTGCTGATATCCAGGTGAGTGGCTTTGTGTATGTTCTGGGAACCTGTGGGTCTCTCCAGTGAACTCTCCTGTGAGGCTTGGAGTTTCTCCCATTGCTTCAAAGTCCATAGGTTTTTTCAGCTGGAGGCTTTGAGTCTTTATTTCCCTGCACTGGAACCCTGGGTTGGGTGGACTGTCTCACTCCCCAGTTGTTCCTCCCAGTTTATCTGCACACAAATGTAAGACTGCCCACTCCACTAGCCTCGGTCTTTCACAGTCTGCCAGCCACCACCTCACCCATCCCTGTCCTCCAGCCACCACCTTGCTGGAGTGCTCTCCATCCCAGCTGTCTGTCTCTACCCCTCCTACTGATCTGGATGAATGTTTGTTCTTTAACTCCTTGGTTGTCATGCTTCCATACAGTTTAATTTTCTGGCAGTCTGGTTGGTTTTTGTTTTTAAATTTGTTGTTGTCCTTCTTTTGGTTGTGTGAGGAAGCACAATGTATCCATCTATACCTCCCTCTTGGTTGGAATTCAGATTAAACCATTGTTATTTTGGAATAGTGTCTTTAAATCTTTTAAGTGGACATAAGTATTTTTATATATTTTTCTTTTTGAGATAATTATGTTCATAAAAGTTTTCATAATGTTTTTTAATTTATTATAAAATAATTTTAAAGTATTGATTTTGCATTTTCTTCAATTCTGATAAAATTAGT
Organism: Phyllostomus discolor; assembly: GCF_004126475.2. Classification (NCBI taxonomy): domain Eukaryota; kingdom Metazoa; phylum Chordata; class Mammalia; order Chiroptera; family Phyllostomidae; genus Phyllostomus; species Phyllostomus discolor. Next base: position 100,554,264 of record NC_040903.2, read on the forward strand.
TGATTTCCCAACATCATTACTTTGGTTTTGTGTATAGGAATATACAGAATTATGGAACTATAATCCTAATTTGTAATCATTATAGATGTAGAATAAAGTCTTAATTTTTATAGTCTTATTATATATTTGGTGTTGTAAGATTTTAAAAAATATAAATAATCTCACTTAATTCTCTAAATTACCCTGAATGGTATATAACAAGAGAAGTATTAGCATTATTTGGGATTGTGGGAAGAAGTAGGATAGAATATATACTATAGTAGTCCCCCACAGTGCATTCTTGAAACTGCAGATAGTACTGAACGCTTTCTGTACTATTTTTTTCTATATATATGCACATAGCTATAATGAAGTTTAATTTATAAATTAGAATAAGAGAATAATAATATCTAATAATAAAACATAGCAATTATAACAATATACTGTAATAAAAGTTATATGAATGTGGTCTTTCAAAACACCTTACTATACTGTACTCACCCTTCTTATGATGATGATGTGAGATGTTACAATACCTACATGATGAGATAAAGAGAAGTGAATGATGTAGGCATTATGTAGTGTTAGGCTACTGTTCACCTTCTGATGATATAGTTGCAGACTAATATGTGGGTAGCATATAGGGTGTGGGTACAGTGGACAAAGCGATGATTCATGTACTGAGCTAGACAGAATGAGACTGTGAAATTTCACTATGCAACTTAGAATGATGCACAATTTAAAACTTATACATTGTTTAGTTATGGAATTTTCCATTTAATATTTTCAGATGGTAGTCCACTGATGGTAATCGAAGAAGCAGAAAGTAAAACCACAGATAAAGGAGGACTACTGTATAGGAAGACAGAAGACCTCGCCACCCAAAACTGATCCTCTCTATAACTGTGATGATTACTTTTTTGTGTCAACATTGCTAGACTATATTGTCCAGTGTTCTGTAAGGGTATTTTTTAGATATGATTGACATTTACAGTCAGTTGACTTTAAGTAAAGCATATTATCCTCTATAACAGGAGTGTCAAACTCATTTTCACCAGTGGCCACATCAGCCTAGTGATTGCCTTCGAAGGGCCAAATGTAATATTTAGGACTGTAAGTTACTCCTTAACTAGGGGCAAGGAGCTTCGTGCTGCCACTGGGTAGAAACAAGGTGCTGGGCTGGATAAAACAAGGTGGAGGACTGGATTCAACCCATGGGGCTTGTGTTTGACACCTATTTTCTTTTGTAGTGAAAATATCCTCTATTTTATAAATTGATGATGATGGTAGTTGGTAGTTGTTTATTCTGTCTTGTTTTTTAATCTACCAGATGAAATACAAAGTTTGCAACTTTAATTCAGTTACCAAATTTGAGAAAATTTTGCTAGTTAGCACAATTAAACAATTCTAGGAGCCACTGCCTTAGATGATCCCTTTCAACTATAAAATTCTAAAATTCTAAGGTAAGATATTAGAGATTCAGAGAAGCAAAATACTCACCTAGATAGAAAATTACAAATTAAAAAATAAAAAAGAAACACAGAATATTATGAAGATAAATAAATTATTTGTAGATGACCATTTTGGGTTATTAATACCACCTACCATTCTGTAAACATGATAGAGGCCAGTTTACTGTGGATTCATAAAATATGATGTTTCTGTTCTGCTGGTGAGCCTTTCAGCTTCAATTCCTGGCAGAAGTTAACATTTAACATGACCTTAGTTGAGCCTCTCAATTTCTTGCATGGTTAGGTAAAAGTGATTATGTAAAGCAGCTTAATTATTCTCATTTATTTCTATTTGATGGAGCAGAGTAACCAGAAAGCCAGAGCCTGTGGAAAGAGAGAGTACATTCCTTTTTCCTTTTCCTTTCTAGAAGCCTAGTCTCTTCATGCATGGACAGCACAAACATCTAAGGAAAGTGGGTTTCCCCTATAGTTGGTTTTAAAATTCAGCCTTGCCACTTGCTAGGTAGTAAAAACAAATCCGTAGTCTTTTGATAGATTACTCTTCAGTGGATATTTGGTGAAATTATAACTATGGTGACTTACTTGTAAGCAAATAATGGGTAAATTTAAAGAATTGTGTAACCAGATTCAAATCAGGGATTTAGTGTTTGCATTTGGGTAGAGCAGTCTGTCCTAACCCTTTGGGGATTATACCCATTCAGGGAAAATTCAAATTAACTCACTTAGATATAATATTCTTGAGGAGAATCATTAAAATCTTTCCCCTCTTATCATACATTAGAGAAAAGATTTATAAATTTTAAGTAGAGTTTAAGGTATTTTTCTAAACTAAAAATACATGTACTTTTAAGTATAGCATTATATTCTTGGGGTCTTCCAAATATTTCCCTTTAATTGTGTGCTGAATTCTTCACTTTTGTTGATCTGATATAATTACATATAAAAGACAAAGCTTATCATTATAGATCTAGATATACATTGATAAAATGTAATTAACACTGTTTGAATGTTTCAAGTTTCATTTTCTTGTTCATCAGCAATGCCTCATCTTTTCACAGAGCTTCTGTTTTTGTATATGTGACATAAATAGGTTTTAATTTTCTGCTTTATCTTTAATAAAAATATGAGCAACAGAAGATGTGTTATTTAATTATTCCTTGTCCCCATTCTCTTGCCTTGCCCAGGATTTCCCATCATATTCTCTTCATATTCAGGAACAAATAGAAACACTTAGTATCAGGGCACAAATGTATTCACTACTCACCAACAGAAATGATTTTTCTCTCAACCAGTACTGTAGAATCAATAGTTCTGGCTACATGTTGTCTTTGTCTGAATCTTGCTTTTTAATGTTTATCTCAGTTATATTTCCATTAACTCTGGCTAAGTTGTGGGTACCTTTGCCAATGGATACTTGTAGATGTAAATAAAGTTGACTGGAGCATAACTAGAAGTGATATCAAAGTGAGTTACTTGTCTGGTACTTCCAGGTGCTGTAACATTCATGATTTAATTTCCCAGAATGGGTTAGATTTATCAGCATTTAAAAGAAAAAGAAATGTTATAAGATTCCCAGAACCTGGCCCTAAATTTTCTATTTTCAGCCTCCTTTTTTTATGGCAAGGGGCTTTCATGAAACAGGCAAGACAAGAAAGTGGTGAAGCAATCAGCTATAAATAGTAGAGACTGTTTGTTTGAAGACAGTATGTTCTGTAAAAAACTGAATATTTGGATTCTTGCAAAGAACTGTGTGTAGTTTAACTCAAATTTGCAAGTGTAGATGAAAAAAGAAAAGAAAAAGAAAGAAAAAAAATAACCAAGAGAACATACTGGTGTTTAGTGTTCTGTTCTGTTTTGTTTTCATTTTACTCCCAGGATGGGAAATTTCCATTTTGTCTAAATTGTATGCTTTTGCAGGGTTGCCTCACAAACCCCATTAATGCCCATTCACTCACAGAGCATCAGCAGTGTGCAGAAACTGAGGCATGGCATCATAAGTACAAAAGAAGCATATTCCCACTGTAGCCAAGCAAAAGAGAAAGACAAGAGAACTGAAAATTATAAATTATAGTCCACTGTGATAAGTGATACTTAGAGAGTGATGTGGGAAGAAATGAGAGGGCTTAGAGTAACTGACACATCCTGATTTGCCTGGCAGTTATCTGGTTTTAGCACTGAAATTCCTGTGTCCTGGGAACCCACTCAACCCCAGCCAATCTCAAACAGTCAGTCCTTTAGTGAGATGCCCAGTTGGGAGTAATTGGGGGTAACTATGGGGCAAAATAGCATGTAAGGAAAATTCCCAGAGGAGAGAAAATATTTAAGCAGTATCTGAAAAGGCTGAGGTAAAAAATGGTGGGTGTGATAGGCTGAGTAATCACTTCAAAGATATCCTGATTCTAATCATAGAAATCCCTGAGTGTCACCTTTTAAAGTAAAAGGGATTTTGCAGATAGGATTAAAGTATCTTGAGGTGAAAGAATATCCTGAATGATCTGTGTAGGCCATAAATGCAATCCTAAATCTCTTTATAAAATCTCTTTATAAGAGGGGCAGAGGGAAATTTGATAACAGAAAGGAGATGTGACAGTGGAAACTAGAGGTCAGAGCACTGTGCAAGGATGGGGCTGCCAACCAAGGAATGCATGCAGCCTCCAGAAGAAAAAAGGGAAGGAAATGGATACTTCCCTAGAGCACCTAGAAGGAATCAATCCTCTGACACCTTGACTTCAGTACGATGAGGCTGATTTCTAATTTCTAGTCTCCAGATCATAAGAGAATAAATTAGTGTTGTTTTAAGCCACTAAGTTTGTGATGATTCATTATAGCAGCAATAAGGAAATGGATACAGTGGGGGATGCAGAGAAGGGCATTCTAGACCAGGGAAGCACGTCCAAGTTAGAGAGTAAGGGCTGTTTGGGATACTACAAGATGGTAGTCTGGCAGTTAAGCAGCAAAGCATGCGTGGAAACACAGGAGGGGAGGAAACTCCAGGGGGAGACAGGGTCTAGATCCTAAATGACCTTGTAGCTCATAGTAAGCTTTTCGTCCATCTTGAAGACAGTGAAAATATATTTAATGATTTGAAGCAAGGCCATAAGGATATCATATTTGTATGTAGGAAAATCTTTTTGGTAGTAGAATGGGAGGTGAATTACTGAGAGGAGGAAGAAGATCCGAAGAAGCAGTGAAATCCATTTCTAATGATTTTCCAGGCAAGAAAAGATACAATAGTAAGAGTCTTGATTGCCAATGGAGATGGAAAGCTGCGACAGTTTTCAGAGATTCTTAGAAGGTGGATTATACATGACTTGGTGACCCCCTAGTCAGGCAAAAAGAAGGTTGAAATTTTCATCTGGGTGCTGTGGAAGATGCAGCTGTCACAGCTGAGATAGAGAATACAGGAGGAGGAGTGTGTGTACAGGCTGTGGGTGGGAATGATGTGTTAGCTTTTCAACATGTTGCATTTGAGGAGCCAGTGATATGTACAAGTTAAATTTTAGGAGGGCAGCTCCTAAAATTTCAATTAAAAATTTCAAAACAAGCTTTGAAAAAGGAAATTTCTCATTTGGGGCCTGAGGGCAGTGAGGGGAGTGAAAATGAACCAAAGGCAAACTCACCACTAATGCAGACTTGCTCCTCATGCATGGCCTTTTTTTTCTTTCTCAGCATGCCTAGTGCTTTTAAGAGCATCACTATCCAGTGCGTTACAGGTTGTGGTTCAAATAAAAGTCTCAGCTGAGCCACTCCTTTTGGTCTCTGCATTTCTTACCTTGCTATTCTCTAGTTTGTCCTAATGCTACCATTCCTTAAACTGATCATGCTGCGTTTCTGTTCAGAATTCCTCCATAACTTCTCCTGTGATGGTTCCAATCAGGCTCCCACCTACTGTTCACCAAGTCACCACTACTCCTGCTTTCTATCAGAAGATAGAAATTATTAAAATAGATTATTGTTTAAAAAGCTAATACCAGTGCCCTGGCTGGCATAGCTCAGTGGATTGAGCATGGACTGTGAACCAAAGTGTCGCAGGTTTGATTCCCAGTCAGGCCACATACCTGGGTTGCAGGCCACAGCCCCCAGCAACTGCACATTGATGTTTCTCTCTCTCTCTCTTTCTCCCTCCCTTCCTTCTCTAAAAATAAAATTAAAAAAATAAAATCTTTAAAAAAAGAAAAAAAATGTTAACACCAAATAATAATGAGAAAAGTAATTATGAGATTTAAAAGTATTATACTCTTTAATAATAGAGTTTGTTAATATTAATGTTACTTGTGTAAAGCTCTTTCTGACCTTGTACTAGTGGGGAAATGGTGAGGCTTCGAGTGTATGCTAACTCCAAATGAAAGTTGTCCAAAAACTCCATATCTTGTTTGATAGGTTTAAAGACAGTTTTTTGACCAGCTTTTGGTGATGTATGTGTGCAAGTATGTGCTTGAAGGTGTTTCAAAGGAGAGCACACTAGCCTTGTTTCAAAGAAAGTATTCAGGCTTGTCTTTATCTTGAGTTCATTATTTATAGATGAAAATGCTGATTCATAATAACTTATATAAATGTAAATACTACCATATTTCCACTTTGGTTCTTGAATTAGAATGAAATCGTCTTTCAATAGGAGCTTGCTTTGTGCATTGTCATTTTTCTTGTCCTCTTGGGGATCAGGGTGAAATGGAAATGTTTAAAAATGAGTGCATCTTTGTTCAGTTCAAAATTTAATGCCATCTATCATCATGTGAATACATAATATTTTAGCAAAAAAGTCTAAGGGCAGTATTACATCACAAAGATACTATTTCAATACTTTAAAATCAACATGTAAACCTTAAAACAGCTATTTTTGCTTTCTTTTTAAAATATATTTTATTGATTATACTATTACAGTTGTTCCATTTTCCCCCCTCCATTCCCCTCTACCCTGCACACCGTCTCCCACCCACATTCCCCACCTTTAGTTCATGTCCATGTGTCTTAAGTACTTTAGCTTCTACATTTCCATGCTATTCTTGTCCTCCCCCTGTTTATTTTCTACCTACCATCTATGCTACTTATTCTCTGTACCTTTTCCCCCTCTCTCCTCCTCCCACTCCCCTGTTGCTAACTCTCCATGTGATCTCTATTTCTGTGGTTCTGTTCCTGTTCTAGTTGTTTGCTTAGTTTCTTTTTGTTTTTGTTTTAGGTGTGGTTGTTAATAACTGTGAGTTTGCTGTCTTTTTACTGTTCATATTTTTTATCTTCATTTCCTTAGATAAATCCCTTTAACATTTCATATAATAAGGGCTTGGTGATGATGAACTGCTTTAACTTGCCCTTATCTGAGAAGAACTTTATCTGCCCTTCTATTCTAAATGAAAGCTTTGCTGGATAGAGTCATCTTGGATGTAGGTCCTTTTCTTTCATGACTTGGAGCCCCTTCTTGCCTGTAAGGTCTCTTTTGAGAAATCAGCTGACAGTCTGATGGGAACTCCTTTGTAGGTAACTGTCTCCTTATCTCTTGCTGCTTCTAGGATTTTCCCCTTTATTTTCATCTTGGCTAATGTAATTATGATGTGCCTTGGTGTGTTCCTCCTTGAGTCCAACTTCTTTGGGACTCTCTGAGCTTCCTGAACTTCCTGGAAGTCTATTTTCTTTGCCAGATTGGGGAAGTTCTTCTGTCTCATTTGTTCAATTAAGTTTTCCACTTGTTGTTCTTCCTCTTCCCCTTCTGGTACCCCTATAATTTGGATGTTGGAACTCTTAAAGATGTCCTGGAGGTTCCTAAGCCTCCCCTCATGTTTTTGAATTCTTGTTTCTTCATTGTTTTCTGTTTGGTTGTTTCTTTCTTCCTTCTGGTCCACTCCATTGATCTGAGTTTCAGTTTCCTTCCCATCACTATTGGTTCCCTGTGCATTTTCCTTCATTTCACTTAGCGTAACCTTCATTTTTTCATCTAATTTGTGACCAAATTCAACCAATTCTGTGAGTATCCTGATCACCAGTGGTTTGAACTGTGCATCTGATAGGTTGGCTATCTTTTCATCCCTTAGTTGTATTTGCAGTGGAGCTTTGATCTGTTCTTTCTTTTGGGCCAATTTTTTTCTCATCTTGTCATGCCTATTACATATGAGGGATGGAGCCTTAGGTGTTCACCAGGGTGGGGCACCCCAGTGACTGGGTTGTGATGCTGTATGCAGGGGCAGGGTCTGAGAGGGAACAATGGTGCTTGCTGCACTCTCTGTCAGACTTCAGTCCCTTCTGCCATTTCTCCCAAGCAAACTGGGCCTTTCTGGTGCTGATTCCCATGTGGATGGGCTTGTGCACATTCTAGGACCTGGTGGGTCTCTCTAAGGAATTCTCCTGTGAGGCTGGGAGTCTCTCCCGGTACCTCAACCCCCACTGGTGTTTTCAGTCCATACCTTGAGGCTTTATTTCCCCATGCTGGGTCCTGGGTTGCACAGTCTGTCTCGCTCTCCAGTTTCCCTTTGTTTATCTGTGCACGAATGTGAGACCACCCAGTCAGCCAGCCTCCTTGTGCACAGTGCCTTGCTTCACAATCACCACCTTGCTGGGTCTGCCCATTGCCAACCCGCACCCAGGGTCCACCAGCTGTTGTCTAGCGCACCCAGGGTGCTGTGCATGCCTGGTGCCACTACTTTTTGTTCCATGAACCCTCTCTGCCCCACCGTCTGACTCCGCCCCACCTACTGGTCTGGATGAACATGTCTATTTTAACTCCTTGGTTGTTGGACTTCCATACAGTTCAATTTTCTGTCAGTTCTGTTTTTTTAAATATATTTTATTGATTATGCTATTACAGTTGTCCCATTTTCCCTCTTCACTCCCCTCCACCCTGCCCACCCACTCCCACCCACATTCCCCCCCTTTAGTTCATGTCTCAGCTCTGTTGTTTTGTTTGTTTGTTTCTAAATTGTTGTTCTTATTTTGGTTGTGTGAGGAGGCACAGTGTGTCTACCTATGCCTCCATCTTGGCCAGAAATAAAAACAGGTATTTTAATCAACGTTATTTTACTTTTGACTGTTGGAAATACATTTCTGTGAGATTCTACTTCATTTCTCTCCACTGGAATCAATCTTTGTCTCCTGTGTTTTTAAAAAGTATCCCATATTATAAGTATTTTAATATTTACCTTATTTTTTCTTTTAGGGAGATAAACCCTTTAAAGTCAGGCCCACGGCATGTTCAACTTTGCATTCTCACAATGCCTAGCACAGTAGCTACACATAGTTGTACATTCCATAACTATTTATTGAACTCAACTACTTGCTATTATTCTTCCTCATGGTAAAACTTACCTCACATTTCCCAATGCTCTACTCTGCCTTTTTTTTTTTGTCATATCTAAGTATTGAAGTCATTGGATATAAAGGCATACGTTCATCATGTGAATAAAAATCTAATTCTGTGGCATACCAATGTTCCTTTATGAAATTTTCACTATTGTTAAGATCTTTTCAAAGTGATGGGAAATTCCACAAACATTTTTTAGAAATTTGACCCAAGAATTCTTATTTAATTTCTTTAGGATTCTTCTTGATGATCAATGGAGAAAACCTGCATTTGCCGAAAAGATGATGCATAACCTCCTTTAATTTGTAGATTGACTTTAAAAATTCCTTAAAACTTTCTGTGTACATAAAGTGATTTACACAGTGCAGTGTGGAGTAGTTCAGCCAGTCTAGTTATTTAATGTAGTCACCAGTATATATCAATTTGCTTGGGGACTGTTATGGACTGAATTGTTATGTTGAAGTCCTAACCTCCGGTACCTTTCTTATAAAGTGACTTTATTTGGAGACAGGTCTTTCCAAAGTTCATCAAGTTAAAAGGAGATCATTAGGATGAGCCTTAATCCAATATGACTGGCATCCTTCTAAAAGGGGGAAATTTAGACACAGAGACAAGCACACGTAGAGGGAAGATGGACTTGTGAAGATGGGGAGTTGAAATGATACATCCCTAGGCCACCAAGTTGCCAGCAACCACCAGAATGTAGGAAGAAGCAAGGAAGGATACTTCCTTATGGATATCAGAGGGAGCATGGCCCTGCCAACACCCTGGTTTCAGACTTCTGGCCTCTGTCTGCAACAGGAAGGCAGTCAACTTCTGTTGTTCCAATCTACCCAATTTGTAATGTTTTGTTAGGGCCACCCTAGAAGACCAGTACAGGGCCTTATATAATGTTTGCTGGTACCTCACTTTACCAAATTCTTTTTGACTGGATATATTTTTTATATTAGCAGTTTCAAGTTTAAAGAAATATAGAAAAATGTAAATGTTTCTGGTTTGTACAGAAAAAAGAATAGGTTTGGCTCTTAAATGAATAAAGATTCAAAAACAGTAAAACCTTCTGCTAAACAAAACTAGCAGTAAAGCTAGTACCACCTATCTTACTGGGTTACAGCTACGAGAACTTTTTTAGATGTGATTAGCAGCTACTAGATGTCTTCTCAGAAGCAATGGAATATTTTTTTTTATGTAAAATGGAGAGATCAACAATCTTAATGATCACTTAAACTAAGATTACTTATGATCACATATATGAAAAAATGAATTTTCTTTACCTCTGTTTCATGGTATACTTCAAAATTGAAACTAGTTGTTTAATATGTGTTCCTTATAATATCAAATGTGCCAAAAGATCAAGTACCATGTCTGACTTGTTCCTGGTGCCTTGTTTCTGGCTGTATCTCAGTGTCAAGGAATGTACTAGGCATCCGATGATTGTGGGAAAAAGGAATGGAGGCTAGGAAGAGGATGGGTGAGATAGGAGGGGAGAATCAAATGACAATTTCCTTGTTATTCTACTACAGTATATGGGTAGTATTTTATTTCTAATTCCTTTAAAAATAATATTGAGTCATATTTTAAAATTCTTTTACTTTTTGGAAATTAAGATATTTTTATTTTCTCAGGATGGGATTGCAAGCCTGTGATATGGTCATTCCATTAGAATATTAGTTGTTTTGGCATTAGTCTTTTTATTTTGATTTTTGAACATTGTATTCTCATCTCTATTTCCTCTCCTGGCCAACTTTCTTGTAAATGTCACCACAAGGGAGATATGATGGAAATTAATTGTAAACAAAAATAATTGTAAAGAAGCTTTTGGTAGATCAATTTGCTCTTTGTCTTATTTACAGAATATATTATATCAATGTCTAGGAATCAGAAAACTTGTTTGTATTCTGTCTCTGACATGCTTTGTCATTGAATGAAACTCAGCACAGTTTTCTCTTTGGAATTAAAATTCTCAATAACTACTTTATTCAGATTGTTTGACAACTATTCTGAAATGATATGGACATCTAGGAATAAAAATTTCTGTCTGATTAAGAATGCTATATTGATTGCCTTTCTATATAAAAACTTATTCGGCAGGGTGTTTCTTCTTGACATTAAAAGAATAAAGCAGGTGCCCACATTCTCCACTGGAAACTGACTTTAAGATAACAAAAAAAACACACATATTTTATGATTACATTTGTATGAAATGTCCAGATAGACCAAATCTATAGGGACAGAAGGTAGATTGGTGGTTGTAGGGGTAGAGGGAGGGCAAATGGGGAATAATTGCTGATGGGTATAGGGGTTTCTTCTTGAGGTGATGAAAATGTTCTAAAATTAGTCATGATGGTTATATAAACCTGTGAAAATACTAAAAACTACTGCATTTTATACTTATAGAAGATTTTATGGTGTATGAATTATACCTCAATAAAAATGTATATTTAAAAAGACAGCCCCCCAAATAAGCATGTTGAGAATCTCAAGAAAATAGGCATATGTATGCATACAGTTTTCTACCATTGAGGTTGAGTGTGCTCACGCAAAAGAAGAGAAGGAGGTGACTTGGTGCCATGGACACTGTAGTCCTAGGCCCTGCCTTCAGGGCTTCCTTAGACTTCCAGGCACCCACAGCATCAGAGAGTGTTTGTGCCTCCTTAGGTGAGCAGTCTCCTCTCATAGACAGGGTAATGGACAGAGTGCCCATTTCCTTGCCTGCCCCCTAACAACATCACTTGCATTCTTGCCCTGTGAGAAAGCATATGTGGCTACCTCATAGCCTATAGGCCTAATGCAATGTAGCAGCTGCATCTCATTATGTAACCTTAATGAAACCATTACATGTGGTCCAGTCTAAGGAGGACAGTTCTCACCTAAATGTATTTGAAAAGGTATTCAATTAATATGTTGAAAAGCACTGAAGTGCATACAATCTACCTACTTTTGCAAATACTTCTTGGATCTCCATTCTTTCACATCTCACATCTTTGACACTCATTTGCTAATTCCACTTCCCCCTCTCTTGCTAGGTCTTTTCCTTCCTCTTGACTCTTGGGTTCTGTAGTCTTCTGTCAATATTTGCAGTGTTTTCCAATTTTATATTCCAAAAGACTAGAGAAGAGTTTGGCAAAGATAGACCAACTTTAGTGGAAATAGATACAAACTAGCCTTATAAATTATGATTCACTTGACATTGGGAGGTGGGAGGAGAGCCTGAATACTCCTTATCAATACTTTTTATAGTAACTACTTTATAACTTTAATATCTCCCACCACAGGTTCTAGTGTTTGTGCTGCTTTTCCTGTGCCATTCAATGTGTCCTATCCATTTTTCACAGTACCCTAGCTACATGTCCAAAGCAAAAGTATTGTTTGGTTTTGGTTGCTGGTTAGATTACACCTTTTTAGTTCTCCCATGTCTCTGATCTCTATTTCACTCCATTGTCTTCTTCTTGCATACCAATTTATTGTATTTCTGCAGATTCAAGCTGTGTATCCTCTGCCCCTATTCTGCATTTCCTGAATGCTGGGGCAGGGATGGGACTAATAGATAAGACAGGGGTAGAGCAGAAACAGTGAAAAAATAAGGGAAGATGTACCAGTTTAAGCAGGGATGGGTCAACATGCAAACAGGGCAGAGAAAAGAAGGCAGGGATGGAAGATTTGCTGCTGAGGAAGATCATCTAGACTGTCCATAGGCTCCCAGAACAATTGAAAGAGAAAGGCCCTACAAATGACTTGATGAATGGAAGCATCATTGGAATAGTCACAAAGCCTTTCACAGGGACTGGCTTAGAAGATGGCAAAATCATTTAAAATTTTATATTAGGTTGTGTTTAAGAAAGAGTTACTTCTATGACCTTATATCCATGTCTCCTTCAGTCTGTCCAATTGACCTTTATATCTGAAGTAAGGGTTGACAGTCATCACCAATTATGCAGATTTGCCATCTCTCTTTTTTTAAACACAGTACACTAAAAGACTAGACAAAGAGCTAAGGCACTACACATTTCCAAAATACGCATTGCTTAAAAACTATCTAAGAAACCTAAATGTTCTACCATTTTATCTTCTCATGCTAGCCATTCAGAGCTGTTTCTTGATTTAATGGAAAAAATATGTCAAGAGCTTCAAGTAGACAGCAAAAGAGCTTTCAGAGATAAGCTTCTCAAGAACCTGGACAAGCAAGCTCTTGTCTCTTCAGCTCTGTCAAAGGGCTAGCTCTCTGATACAACAAATCCGTTTTCATATTCTTTGCTTTCACATCTGAAGCTAATGTCTTTTCACCTTCTTTTACATACCCAAATCTCTCTATTCTTTAAGGTTGATTAAGTTCAAACTCTCCCAAGATTCTATTTGCCCCACTTCACATTAATATTTATGTTCTCTGAACTTCTATTGAATGTTTTGATTCTTGCATTATTTCTGACTTAGTGTAAATGTGGGAAGACATAAGTGGGGCAGAACTGAAGAATGAAGGACTGAGAGAGGCTTTGCAAATTTGTATGGTCGACCTCCCTTAATTTTACCCAAGTTTTTTTTTTTTTTACATGAAGTGACAGCCTCTGCCTAGCTTTTAGACTACTCTAACTGTAGTTATTTCCTCTTCTTAAGCTGTTAAGATATTTACTCATAAAAATGACCAGTGGAGCATTCATCAACTTAATGGGTGCTGTATGAAGTTAAATATAAAACAAGCAAAGATCTAAAACACAGCAGTAACCATGAAAGAATAAGTAAGAAACAAAACTAAGGTGAATTAACTCCAAAATTCAATACATCTATAGAGACCACATGGTTTGCATATATAAGTGTTGAAATATTTTCTGAACCACCAGTTAAAAACATATTTGTGTGGCAGAGCAAGCAAAGAGGTTTGCTCCCCATGTCTTTCTTTATATGTCAAAGTCCAAGGCGGAAGGAGGAGCCCACTGAAAGACTGTGTTACTTTTTGTTTTGGTAGGTGGCATTCACTAACCAAAATGACAACAAACATTTGAAAATGAGGGCTTACTCTATGGCATCTATTCAAACCTCTCAAAAGCAGGGATGTTTTCCTGTCTGATGTGTAAACCACCCAAGCACAAATTAAAAGCATATGCTTCATGGTTGTCTGAGGATATTTATAGCTCAGTGTGTATGCTTCCTGGTCATCTCTTAACAGCAGAACGTTTTGAAGAGGTAGTGAACATTTTGCAATAATGAATGCTCCATTCTAGCATATTTCCACTTCTCTGTTTTGAAATTAGACTACACATTTTCTTTCCTCAGTGGAAAAAAGTATCCTTGCAAAAGGAACTTGAAATATTTTCCATACTACATCTGTCCTAATTACATGCTCACAAGGTTTGGTATGTTAACCACAACCAGGAAGGATGATTTCAAGATTATGTACTGAACTCCCTCCCTTGTTAAATTCATACATTTCAGTGTAGTCTCTTCTTCAGAGCAATATGGCACATTCACACAAATAAAATGTAAAATATTAGGGTTTACACTGAAGAGTATAAATATACCATTTGGATTTATAAATCTGTTCCACCAATATTTATTATGTGCGATGTGCATGGACCAGGTATTATGAGTATTCAACAGAGAAACACAATTGTTGCTCTTTGGCTTCATGAACATAACATTGGGAAGAGTGTCTCATTTCATGTACATGGAAGGTGACAGTAGAAAAGCATACAATAATTGTTGCCTGTGTGCACACAGAAAATGGTAATTCAGGAGACAGATTTTAGTATAGGCAGAAATTGTCATTCTCTAATACTAAACACAATAAGGGCAATTTCATCCAGGAATATATTATGGAATAATGGGCAATGAGAATGGATATATGTACACAAAAATGTCAATATCATAAAAGTGATAAAGCCCTGGACTAGGAGTAGTGAGCACAAAAAAAGAGTGAGATCCTACAGAGAGGTGATGAGCCCACATACAATTGTAAACAACCCTTTCGTTTTCTCAGGCAATCTTAAAGTTCTTTTTCTATAAAATAATAATCATTCTCTGTTCTTAATCCTAAGTGACACTATTTCTTGAACAGTTTTCTTCTAACTCTTCCTTTCCTTCTTTATACTCCACCTCTCTCCATGAAGTACTTCCTACTAAACAAAGGAGAGGTGGTAGTGAGGCCATCTCTACCCACAAACACGTGATTGAAATAAGCATGTCCTCAACTTGCTTCTCTCCACACCATGCAAAATAATCTTCCCACCTTTCTTAAACACAATATAATTGTGGGGGATGGGGCAGTGCTAGTTTTGTGAGGTTTTGCTGCTTAGTTGTTGTTCCCCTTTTCTGTCTGTATTATGGTTTCTGTCCAAGGCAATCAGCATTTCTAACCAATATTTGAAACAGAATCCATTAAGCAGATTAATGCTTCAGGTGATGATTGAAATTATGATTAAATATAGTGCCTTGGACATGTTAAAAGGAAGTTTTATTTATTTGTAAGTCATAGCAGAGTTTATTAAGACAGTTTTTAATCCTAAAGTAGAATGCAGGTGTCCTCTTTTTAAAAACTGTGACATTTCAGATCCTCTCTTTACCAACTCAAACAACTCAGAATTTTTGTGCCATAAAAATGATTCTGTAGAAGCAAAAAAATTTGGTAAAGTGGGAGACACAGAGAGAGAGATAGAATCTAGAAGGATTTAAAGGCACATATGTTACAGTAGAAACCTAAAAATACCTACAAATTACCTAGAGACTTCAGTGACCACCAATGCCTCTATTCCTAAACACTGAGATGTCCATTCTGTTTGTTCTCATCAGAAGTTAGGTTTCTGTGGAACACAAAATTGCTCCTCCACTCTCCATTTCTTGTTGGCCAACAAGCTATACCCCAGAGAGATCTCCAAAAAGGATTGCTCCCTGCATCACTTCCCCTTTTTTATTTCACTGAATAGAAAACTGAGAAAGTTCTTATTTGAACTTATTTTTCTCTGAGTTTAATCTTTGAAAGTTACTAGTAAGAAATCCCTGCCAACTGAAAAATTAAAAAGCTTGCTTTTTGGGTTGCACTTGTACAGGTCTCGGATTCGCATTTGGAGTTTTATGTCCTGTTTTTGCTTCTTCTGAGATATTTGGTCACAGGCAACTTACTTAACTTGTTCTTGCCTCTGTGTACTCATCTGTGAAATGAGAATAAAATAACAAACTACAGAATCATTAAACTCACCAAAGACTGAACTCTAGCCCCTGTCTCTTATCATCTTATTACTTGTCTTCAGAAAATATGGATTACTCGGGGACACCTTGGACCCAGTGTTAGGGAGCCCTATTTTCCTGAGATGATCAAGATCTAAAGATCAAGTTGCTAACAATTCTCAAGACACACAGGTGGCATCAGTGTGAATTACTAGGAACCACCTTCCTCCCATTGCACAATGGGAAGCTCTATTAGTGAGAAACAAAGACCCTCAAAGATGCCTATTTTAAATCATGAATTCACCTTGGACACTGCTAGCTCTGTAAAGAAAACTGTTAACATGTGTTCTTGGCCATACCTCATTCAAATCATTGGTATTTCTGGGTTCACAACTCTCCCTCTACAGAATTTTCTCTCTCATTTAGAATGACCCTACCTCAAAATATCCCTTAGATTAATCTCTCTTAATCTTTTCCTTGCTTATCAAGACTTCAAATCTGCAAGAATGATAGTGTTCAGTTAATCAGATTAAGTAGCTGAGATTTATATATCACTTGCTGTGTTCCAGATACAGTGCTTTATACATATTAATGCTTTGAATCTTTCCAATAGCCCTTGGAAGAAGGTATCTTTCTACGCACCATTTTATAGATGAGGCAACTGTGGTGAAATTTAGC
This sequence comes from Phyllostomus discolor, assembly GCF_004126475.2. NCBI lineage: Eukaryota > Metazoa > Chordata > Mammalia > Chiroptera > Phyllostomidae > Phyllostomus > Phyllostomus discolor. Next base: position 100,570,833 of record NC_040903.2, read on the forward strand.
AATGTGCCCAAATCTTACAGCTAGTAGGTTGTAGAGCTGGGATTTGAACCCAGGCAATTTGGCTCTCAAGTTCTTCTCTTAAACTCTGTGGTATACAGCTTTCTTATTAATCATGATAAGTACTATTTATTTTGTGCTTCCTTTGTGCCTGTCACAATTTTAAAGTAGCTTAGTGTAATATTTTGTTCATTCTTCACAAAAATCCTATGAGAAAGCTTTTTGCTACCAGTTTTTAGATGAGAAAATTAAGGCTTAGAAAATTCTTACCTAAAGTCATATAGTTGCAAAGTGACAGAACCAGTATTCCCCAAAGCCACCTGTGTGTAAAATTGTTCCAGGTGTATGTTCTTAGCTTCCTCCAAAATGAATGGAAAATTCCATTTGAGTTATGTGTTATTTTTTATAACCTCATATCAGGAAAATATCTTTAAAAATAATCTGAGACAAAAAAATTTAATCAAATATTTACCCTTAATTCATAATTGGTGAGAGAATACTTTCTCGATAGGGAAGAATTGGTATGTTTACAAACAAAAGTTTGGGTTGTGTGTTGACAAAGGTGAACTATGTGTTTTGGCTGGAGACTGTAGGGTGGTAGTAAATCTTGCAATTACACAGGAAATAAGGCTGAAGTGGTAGGAGGCCCTTGAATACCTTGTCTGGAGTTGTAAGGATCTCTGTAGTTTTGAGGGATCCACTGAGAGTTCTGTGGGGAGCCAGGGCTTGGACAGACTTAGGGAGATTTCTGGGATGGTGGAAACTAATGTTAGAAAGCAGATGTAGGAAGATGAGGGAACACCCTATTGCATGGTTCTCAGATATTTCCCAAAAGATGTTCAATATTTGCAGCACTGCATTCATAATACCAGTTTTATTCATAAAATTCATCATGTGGAATAATAAATAGTAATAAAAAGAAGAACAAACTGCTGCTATACACACAATTGAATGAATCTCAGACATAAGTCTGAGTGAAGAAGCCAGACAGAAAAGGTATATGCTAGATCCCCATGACATGAAGCTAAAGAACAAGGAAAACAAATCTGTGGTGAGAGAAGTCAGAATAGGTACAGCTGTGGGAGCAGATGGAGTTTTTTGACTGGGAAAGGGGGTGGAGTCTTCTGGGTGTTGAAAATAATTTCTCTTTTGATTTGGGTGGAGTTACATGGCTTTTATACACACAAACATGTGCCTACAAATAAACATAAAAATCCAAGGAGTTCCATACTTACAAGTTGTATACTTTACAGTACATATGTTATACCTCAATAACAAGATTTTTAAAAAGATTACCATAAAGTTCAATCAACTCTAATAATAATTGTAGACACACCTCAATGAAGAGTTCTCTTTATTTCTCTCTAATTTAAAAACAAAAACATTTTTTCTTCTCCTAGTTTAGATTTCCTCCTGGTTGGTTGAGTGATCTCTCTGTGAGTCACCAATTCAGTGGCAAGGGTGGTGGGGTTCAGGGAGAGGTGGAGAAATGAGGGAAGGCTTCCGAGGCGACGAGGTAATGGAGGACAGGAGAGGAAATGAATCAACCTCTCTGGCTGTGATGCAGTGCAGGCTGCACCACTCTGCTTTTCTTCCTTTTACAGGGATTTCAACATAGCTTCCCTGTTTCTATTTCCCTTCACCATTGCCACTGTGACGTGTGAATGAAAGTGAGGCAGTTCACTCTAATTAGCCCATCTTCACATAAAATAACCAGGGACTTTTTTTTTTTAAATAGAAGCTAATTGGTAATTGACATGTAGAGCATACAAAGGGGGCTTGTAGTAACTATACCATATGAATGCCTACAAAGGTGAAAATGGAAAGCAAGTATTGCACAATGATCTCTATGGAAATTGATGGTTCTGAGATGAGTGCATGGTTTTCTAAACAAGCTGATACATAGGCAGACTCAGATACATTTGTATTTTTAACAACCAGTGAATTTGAAAATTCTTTCTAATTACAACAACCTGCTAGCAAATTCTACATGTAAGACAAAGCCCTGTTGCTTTGGGGAAGCCACGATAAATGTGGTATACAGTTCTTGTCCCCAGGAGGGATACAATTTAACAGGGTTACAGGGAAGACCAGACTGGTGCCACAGAGCTGGCTGACAAGAAAATACATATAAATATCAAGAGAAGGTACAGGCTTCTTGTGAGTTCAGTGACAAATGGGTGGGATTTCAACAAAAAGAGATGAACAAGGACCTTTGGGGAGAGAAGGGAATAGTGATATCAGTAGCCACTATTTCTGTGTTACGCAGTACCAGGTGCTATCATACACTTTCTCACCAAATCTTTACAAAAACTCTGTAAAGTAGCTCTTGTTCATCTCATTTTCTGATGAATAAACTGAAGAATGAAGAGGTAGTGACTTTCCCAAGTCAGAAGACCCAGGACTCATACCAGGTCTCTCTGACTCCATGGCCTTTCTTTATAAAAATAAATATGCCCTAAAATTAAGAATATGAATACTTGAGCTGGACTGACAGTGAATCCCTGTCTCTTTATTTACTGGTTGGAAGACTTCTTGCAAATTATTTTATTTTTGTGCGTGACCTTTCTTTCTTTATCTGTGAACCAACATTCAAAATAAAAATGTACTTTAGGAAGTATAAATAAACTCACATGAAGCATGTAGAACAGCTCCAATACATATTAGCAGTATTCAAGTGCTTCTTACTATGATTTTAAAAACAATTTATTATAAAAATTATGTACTCTATAAAAGACCAACAAAAGATCTAATAAAAGAGTTTGGCATACTTGCTAGAATCAAGACATAAAAATCAATAGTATTCCTATTTCTTGTAGAGATCAATATAAAAAGGAATTAGAAAATAAGATACAATTTAAATAGCAACAGAAGCTGTAAAGAATTAAGAAATAAAGCTAATAAAAATGTGCAAAATGTTTATGGAGAATGTCTGGAAAATAGAGAAAATATCAATAGAAATGCTCTTCCACTGAGATGGGGAAGAAAGACATAGATTAAAAAGAATACAATGAATAAAGACAGTGGGGGAACATTTTTAGGGAATAGTTTGGTACAGGGTGGGATACTCATAACAGGGAGTAAGAGTAAGGAACAAAAAATCATATTGAGTAAGGGCATGGATTGCTAATTTCAGATTAAAGAATTTGCAATTAATTTAATGGGTGGCAGGGAACCATCACAGATTTACAAATAGGTAATGAGGGACCTCAGAACTGGAAATTACCAGAACCAGTAGAAAAGCATTTAAACAATATCCTGGGAATTGTCTGGGGGCTGGGGAAAGATGAAATGTATTGATTTTAGAATGATTAAAAGGAAAAATAAATTCTTTAAAAGCAATTCTAAATAATTCATCAATCTTTTTTACTACATATTCTTTCTTTTAAATGCTTTATTGATTATGTTATCACAGTTGTCCTGATTTTTTCTCTGTCTCCTTCCACCCAGCACCCCCCACTCCCTCAGGCAATCCCTCCACCATTGTTCGTGCCCATGGGTCATGTGTATAAGTTTTTTGGCTACTGCATTTTCTAAACTGTACTTTATATCCCATGGCTATTCTGTAACTAGCTATTTGTGTCTCCTAATCCCCTCATGTTTTCACCTATTCTCCTCCAACCCCTTCCCATCTGGCAAATAACTGGTAATTAACTTCTTTTCTTTTGCTGCTTTTGAGATTCTCTCTTTATCTTTAACCTTTAGCTTCTTAACTATGATGTGTCTTGGAGTGGGCCTCTTTGCATCCATTCTCTGTGCTTCTTGGACTTGCATATCATTTCCTTCACCAAATCAAGAAAGTTTTCTTTCGCTATTTTTTTCTGATAGATTTCCAATTTCTTGCTCATTCTCTTGTCCTTCTGGCACCCCTATGGTGTGAATGTTGGACCTTGTGAAGTTGTCCCAGAGGCTGCTTACACGATTTTCATTTTTTAAAATTCTTTTTCTTATTGTTGTTCTGATTGGTTGTTCTGTTGTTTTTTGCTTTCTTATGTTGCAAATCATTGATTTGATTCTTGGCTTCATCCAGTATACTGTTGTTTCCCTGCAAATTGTTCTTTATTTCAATTAATGTATCCTTCATTTCTGATTGAATCTTTTATGTGCTGCTGAAGACCTCACTATGTTCCTTGAGCATCCTTACAACCAGTGTTTTGAACTCTGTGTCTGATAAATTGCTTATCTCCTATTCATTTAGTTCCTTTTCTGGAGTTTTGATCAGTTCTTTCCTTTGGGCTATGTTTCTTTGTCTCCCCATTTTAGCAGCTTCCCTGTGTTTGTTTCTATGTATTAGGTAGAGCTACTTTGACTCCATGTTCTGGTAGCATGGCCTAATGTAGCAGGTGTCCTGTAGAGTCCAGCAGTGGTGTCCTTTTGGCATCTCTGGGCCATACTGGAAGAAGGGTTGTCTTGAGTCACACATTAAATACACAAACAGTACAATACGAAAACTGATGTGCCAAAAAAGTTTTAAGTAAATTTATTATTTTGTGGTGGGCCACATTCAGCCATCCTGGGCCACATGCAGCCTGCGGGCTACAGGTAGGACACCTCTGATCCAGTGGCACAACCTCCCCTAACACCTAAGCTGGGTACTTGAGGTACACCCTTTGTGTGGTCTGAGTACATCCTCTTGTTGAATACACATTCTTATCTGTGAATTACTCACTGTTTTTTGGAAGTGTGCTCAATTTGAGTCAATTGCTACTTGATTACCATCCAATTACCTATTATGGTAATAAGGAAGTGTTTGCACTTCCTTGCAAACTTGCAAGTTTGCAAACTTGAGTGTTTGCATTTATCTTTGTGTGTTTGGGGAATATAGCAATGCATTAAATACATAGTGACATGCTCGAGGTGAGCATGTGAATAATTCAACTCAAAAAATTTCTTGGCAGAAGTTGGAATTTTTTTTTTTTAAAGTACAATGTAAATTTAATGGGCAATTTATTTTTTATTTCAATCATTGTTCAAGTACAGTTTTCTCCCCCCTACTCCCGTTCCAGCCCCTCCACCCAACCCTCCCCCCTTCCCCCCATTACCCCCCAACCCTAGTTTTTGTCCATGTGTCCTCCAAATTTGTTCCTGTAATCCCTACCCATTCCCCCCTGAAATTCCCTCTTCTCTCCCCTCTGGCCACTGTCAGACTATCCCCTATTTCAGTGTCTTTGGTTATATTTTGCTAGTTTTTTGTTTTGTTTTGTTTTGTTGTTTAGATTCCTGTTAAAGGTGATATCATGTGGTATTTGTCTTTCACTGCCTGGCTTGTTTCACTTAGCATAATGCTTTCCAGCTCCATCCATGCTGTTGCAAAGGGTATGAGCTCCTTCTTTCTTTCTGCTGCATAGAATTCCATTGTGTAAATGTACCATAGTTTTTTGATCCATTCATTTACTGATGGGCATCTAGGTTGCTTCCAGCACCTAGCTATTGTAAATTGTGCTGCTATGAACATCGGGGTGCAAAGGTTCTTTTGTATTGGTGTTTTAGTGTTCTTAGGATAGAGTCCCAGCAATGGAATTGCTGGGTCAAAAGGCAGATCCATTTTTAGTTTTCTGAGGAAGTTCCAAACTGCTTTCCATAATGGTTGTACCAGTCTGCAGTCCCACCAACAGTGCACTAGGGACCCCCTTTCTCCACATCCTCTCCAACACTTGTTGTTTGTTGCTTTGTTTATGATGGCCATTCTGACTGGTGTGAAGTGGTATCTCATTGTGGTTTTAATCTGCATCTCTCTGATGGCTACCGATATTGAACATTGCTTCATGTGTCTTTGGATTTTCTGTATGTCCTCCTTGGAGAATTGTCTGTTCAAGTCCTTTGCCCATTTTTTAATTGGGTTACTTGTCTTCTTAGAGTGGAGTCGTGTAAGTTCTTTATATATTTTGGAGATTAAACCCTTGTCTGAGGTATCATTAGCAAATATGTTTTCCCATACAGTTGGTTCTCTTTTTATTTTCATACTGTTTTCCTTAGCTGTGCAAAAGCTTTTAATTTTGATGAGGTCCCATTTGTTTATTCTTTCCTTTATGTCCCTTGCTCTAGGAGACAAGTCAGTAAAAAAGTTTCTGCGTGAAATATCTGAGATTTTCCTACCTACGTTCTCTTCTAGGACTTTAATGGTGTCACGCTTTATATTTAAGTCTTTTATCCACCTTGAATCTATTTTTGTATAAGGTGTAAGTTGGTGCTCGAGTTTCATTTTTTTGCACGTAGCTGTCCAGTTCTCCCAACACCATTTGTTGAAGAGGCTATTTTTATTCCATTTTATGTTTCTGCTTCCTTTGTCAAATATTAATTGACCGTAGAGGCTTGGGTTTATTTCTGGGCTCTCTGTTCTGTTCCATTGGTCCATGTACCTGTTTTTATGCCAGTACCAGGCTGTTTTGATTACAGTGGCCTTGTAGTATAGTTTAGTGTCAGGTATTGTGATTCCTCCTACTTTACTCTCCTTTCTCAAAATTGCAGCAGCTATTTGGGGTCGTTTATGGTTCCATATAAATTGTTGAAGTGTTTGTTCTATGTCTGTGAAATATGCCATTGGTACTTTAATAGGTATTGCATTGAATATGTAGATTGCTTTTGGTAGTATGGACATTTTAATGATATTAATTCTTCCAATCCATGAACACGGTATATTTTTCCATTTGTTTGTGTCTTCCTTGATTTCTCTCCTCAGTGTTATGTAGTTTTCTGAATACAGGTCTTTTACCTCTTTGGTTAGGTTTATTCCGAGGTATTTTATTTTCCTTTTTACTATTTCAAATGGGATTTTTTTCTTGATTTCTGCTTCTGCTGTTTCATTGGTGGTGTACAGAAATGCCTTTGATTTCTGGATATTGACTTTGTATCCCGCTGTTTTACCAAATTCATTTATTAGGTCAAGCAGTTTTTTGGTGGAGTCTATAGGATTTTCTATGTACACTATCATGTCATCTGCAAACAGTGACAGTTTTGTTTCCTCCTTTCCGATTTGGATTCCTTTTATTTCTTTTTCTTGTCTGATTGCTGTGGCTAGAACCTCCAGTACTATATTGAATAGAAGTGGTGAAAGTGGACATCCTTGTCTTGTTCCTGTTCTTAGTGCAAAAGATTTTAATTTTTGCCCATTGAGTATAATGTTGGCTGTAGGTTTCTCATATATGGCCTTTATTATGTTGAGGAATGCTCCCTCTATTCCCACTTTACTGAGTGTTTTTATCATAAATGGGTGCTGTACCTTATCAAATGCTTTTTCTGCATCTATTGATATGATCATGTGGTTTTTGTCTTTGCTTTTGTTTATGTGATGTATTACATTTACTGATTTGTGAATATTGTACCATCCTTGCATCCCTGGAATGAATCCCACTTGGACATGGTGTATGATCTTCTCAATGTACTGTTGGATGCGGTTTGCCAGTGTCTTGTTGAGGATTTTAGCGTCAATGTTCATCAGCGATATTGGCCTGTAGTTTTCTTTCTTTGTTGTGTCTTTATCTGGTTTTGGAATTAAGATGATGTTGGCCTCATAAAAAGAGTTTGGTAGTCTTCCATCTTTTTGGATTTTTTGAAATAGTCTGTGAAGGATAGGTGTTAGTTCTTCCTTAAATGCTTTGTAGAATTCTCCTGTGAAACCATCTGATCCAGGGCTTTTGTGTGTTGGGAGTTTTTGGATTACTGCTTCGATTTCTTTTGCTGTTATTGGTTTGTTGAGGCTTTCTGCTTCCATTTTATTGAGTTTTGGAAGGTTATATTTTTCTAGAAATTTGTCCATTTCATCTAGGTTTTCAAATTTCTTGGCATACAGCTCTTTGTAGTAATTTGTTACAATCCTTTGTATTTCTGTGGTATCTGTTGTAATCTCTCCTCTTTCATTTCTGATTGTGTTTATTTGGGTTTTCTCTTTTTTCTTGATGAGTCTGCTTAAAGGCTTGTCGATTTTGTTTATCTTTTCAAAGAACCAACTCTTGGATTCATTGATCTTTAGAATTGTGCTTTTAGTGTCTATGTCATTTAATTCTGCTCTGATCTTGGTTATTTCCTTTCTTCTGCTTGCTCTGGGCTGTCTTTGTTGTTGTTCCTCGAGTTCTTGTAGACGTAGGGTTAGGTTGTTTGTTTGAAATGTTTCTAACTTTTTTAGGTGGGCCTGTATCGCTATGATCTTCCCTCTCAGGACTGCCTTGGCTGTGTCCCATAAGTTTTGGGTTGTTGTGAGTTTGTTTTCATTTGTTTCCAAAAACCGTTTGATTTCTTCCCTAATATCATTCTTGACCCATTCATTGTTTAATAGCATGCTGTTTAATCTCCATGAATTTGAGGGTTTTGGGTTTTTTTCCTTGTGGTTGGTTTCTAGTTTCAGTCCCTTGTGATCCGAGAAATTGCTTGGTATGATTTCAATTTTTTTGAAATTGTTGAGGCTTGTTTTGTGTCCTATCATGTGGTCAATCTTTGAAAATGTTCCATGTACATTTGAAAAAAATGTGTATTTAGCTTCTTTGGGATGGAGGGTTCTGTAAATATCGGTAAAGCCCAGCTCGTCTAGGGTATTGTTCAATGCCACAATATCTTTGTTGATGTTTTGTTTGGAAGATCTGTCCATTTTTGATAGAGGGGTGTTAAAATCCCCCACAATAATTGTGTTGCTGTCCATATCTTTCTTGAAGTCCTCTAAGATTTTCTTTATGTATTTAGGTGCTCCTACGTTGGGTGCATATATATTTACTATGTTTATGTCTTCTTGGTGAATTCTTCCCTTGAGTATTATGAAATGACCTTCTGGGTCTCTCTTTATGGTTCTTCTTTGGAAGTCTATTTTGTCAGATATGAGTATTGCTACCCCGGCTTTTTTCTCCTGTCCATTTGCTTGGAAAATTTGTTTCCAGCCCTTCACTTTCAACCTGTGCAGATCTTTTATCCTGAGGTGGGTCTCTTGTAGACAGCATATGTGTGGGTCATGTTTTCTTATCCAATCAGCTATTCTATGTCTTTTGATTGGAGCGTTTAGTCCATTTACGTTTAAGGTTATTATTGATAGGTACTTATTCATTGCCTTTTATGTACGTGTGATCCTCTCTGACTCTCTCTTTTCCTTTCTTTCCTTAAAGCAGTCCCTTCAGCATCTCTTGCAGAGCTGGTTTAGTGGAGGTGTATTCTTTTAGACTTCTTTTGTCTGAGAAGCTTCTTATTTGGCCTTCTATCTTAATTGAGGGCCTTGCTGGGTAAAGTAGTCGTGGTTGCAGGCCTCTGGTTCTCATTACTTGGATTATTTCTTGCCATTCTCCTCTGGCTTGGAGTGTTTCCATTGAGAAGTCAGCTGGTAGCCTTATTGGGGCCCCCTTGTATGTTACTTCCTTCTTCTCCCTTGCTGCCTTTAAGATTCTCTCTTTGTCTTGAAATTTTGCCATTTTAATTATGATGTGTCTTGAGGTGGGCCTCCTTGGGTTCCTCTTGATTGGGACTCTCTGTGTTTCCTGTATTTGTGTGACTTTTTGTCTCATCAAATTAGGGAAGTTTTCCATCATCACTTGTTCAACTAGGTTTTCTATCCCTTGTTCTTCTTCTTCTCCTTCTGGTATCCCTATTATACGGATATTATTACGTTTCATATTGTCTTGCATTTCTCTTAATCCCTCTTCATTCTTTCTGAGCCTCTTTTCCCTTTCTTGCTCTTTCTGGGTGTTTTCTTCTATTTTGTCCTCTAGCTCGCTGATCCGATCTTCTGCTTCATCTATCCTGCTTTTCATTCCTTCTACTGTGTTCTTCATTTCAGAGATTGTATTCTTCATTTCCTCTTGGCCCTTGTTGAGAGTTTCTATTTCCTTTTTTATGCTGATGTAGTTTTCATTGAGTTCATTGTAGCTTCCCTGTAGACTCTCGTAGCTCATTGTGAGCTCATTGAGCTTCCTGACAATCACTGCTTTGAATTCAATATCTGATAGTTGAATTGCCTCTGTTTCATTTAGCATTCTTTTTGAGGCTTCCTCCTTTCCTTTCATTTGGGGAGTATTTCTTTGTCTTCCCATTGTTTGTGAGACTCTTCTTGTTCACCTCAGCTTCTTATATTGATCTGTTCTGGCTCCCTGGGTTTATGATGTGAACTTCTTTAGTAGAGTAGCAGTGAATTTCAGTGGTACTGTTTCCTTGACCCCCCCAAGCTCGCTGGTCTTGGGCTGTTGTTTAAGTTGGCTTTGTGTTTGCCTTTGGGTTCTGATTGTTGTTGAGTCTTTCTTTGGTGGTTCCTTCCCACCAGCTGGTTAGATGTGGGTCACTCTGTCCACCACCTTCTATATTTTGTTGTGCTGGTGAGGGCAGGTTGTGTTGAGGCTGGCTCTTCTGTGTGTACAAGGTTTAAAGAAATCTTGTTCAGTTGTTTGTATTGGGTACTGTCTCTACTGTTTAGTTGTATCTCCAGATAAGCCCTGGATTGAGGTTTGTGTGGTTACTACTCCCTCCTTCACCTTCTTCTGCTGTTATCTGTTAGTGGTTCCTTAGTTGTTGGGTTTCCTCTTCCAGTGGGTATCCTGGTGTTCACCTCCTCCACCTATTCTTTTTTGCCATCAGATGGAGGGGGAGAGCAAAATGGTTTAAGACAGCAACCGAGAATTCTATGCTATTTACAGTAGTAGCAAGTAGGGAAGATATAGGAGATCCTTTCACTATGTATAGTGTTAACCGTGGTCTTCCACCCAGCTAGCTGATTTTTAGAAAGGATGGAAAGAAGATAAGACTCTTGTTAGGGGAGGAAGGATTGTGAGTTGGATCTATAAAGCAGAGAGGCTGTGGGCGGTCAGATTCTGGGGTAAGGTGAGAGTAAAGGATAGTAAATAGGTGTAGTGTGTGAGAGAATAGAGTTAACCACTACAGTAATAGAGTTCAGGAAACTTTGAAATGGGCTACGATCTGGGGTGGGGGGGTGTTGTGAAGTAATTACAATTGCATGGAACAGCAGTTATTTACAATAATATTATGGCAACATTCATATGACAGAGTCTATGAAATCTAGGTAGTAAGGATATGGAGTAAAGAACATTGAGTAGTATGCTGATAGGACACAGGTGAGTTAATGGACAGTAGATTAGTAATACAGTATAGAAAGAGATATCAGGGGAAAGCTGTCAGGTCATACAATAAAACCAGCCTAGCAAAGCAGGCTATACAAAAATAAGAGGGATATAAAAATATTGTTTAAAAAAAAAGATGTAGGAACACTGGAAAATAATAATAATACAAATATGCAGTAACTTGCAGGTTCTCTGTAATAGCAGAGTGACATTTATCTCACTGTCCCAGCTGTTGTGATGCCCCTTCTTTGGGTTCAACTTTGGTCTTTTCACCGATCCAGGATTTTCTCTCACTTGTAGGTATTTAGGAAAAAATTTAAAAAAGAAAAAAAATAGAAAAGGCAGACGAAGGCAGGAAGAAGAGATAAAATTTGGGGACAGGAAGGAGGAAGGAATAAAACAAGAAATCAGGTAAGAGAGGAAAAAGAAATCAAAAGAGAATAAAAACAATAAAACTTAAAAAATTAAAAATTGTTAAAAAAATAGAATCAAATTAAAAAGTCTCTTGATTTCCAAGTGGCCAAACCGGTTTTTCTGCTCTTGCTGGCTGAGGCAGTCTGAAGGATGACTTGTTTGGCTTTTCTTCCTAGGCCCGTGGGGTTCGCACTGGCTCCGCGGCCCGTCCGCCGCCCGGCGCAACCCGTGCTCCGGTGAGCGGGCGCGGACCGTCTGCTGCCTGCACGGCCGTCTGCCGCACGCGGTGCCCCCGCGGGCGGGCAGGCACGGCCTGTCCGCAGCCTGCGCGCTCACAGCTGGGGAGCAAACAGGCCAGAGCCACTGATCACTTCAGGAGAATTCCCCAAACAGTGTCTGTGTCCATCCACTCCTTCCTCTTGGGAAATTCCTCCCGACCGAGCCCGCTGCTCTCCAGTGGCCCGGTTTCTCTCACCGCCAAAGCTCCAGCCAGAACGGTGACCCTGGGAGTCCGGGTCCGCAGCGCGACTCGGCTCTGGCGTTCACCGCCTCCAAAGCTGCTCGCCACCCGGTGTGCCCGCCAGCACCTGGACTCCTCCCAGAGCCGCCCAGACCTTGCTCGGCTGGGGAGGGAGCAGCCGACCTGGCTCTCTCCCACTAACCCTATGGCAAACCCAGCCGCGGCCCCCGGGCCTGGGGCTGCAGCCCCGGGACCACACGCCTGTCCCGGGAGCCTACCTTGATGCAGCGATCTGTTCTTTGTTCTTTCGGTTCTGCCACAATCCTTGGTCCTCCGTTCTCAAAAATGCTGAAATATGTTGGTTGCTTGCCTTTCCACTCCAAAGATCTGTCAGGACTCTCTCCCCTGAGCAGAGGAAAGCCAAATCTGCTCCTTCCTACTCCGACGCCATCTTAGATCCCCCGGAATTTTTTAAAAAGAACTTATTTTTTTTTTATTTTGGGCACCACAGTTATCATAAAACAAACTGGCTAAGTAAGATTTTTGTAGCAGTAGTTAACAGTAACTTAGGCAGAGTTTTAGGACTTAGTGGAATAAAAAAACACATGGCTGAAAATCACCAGAGTCCCACAAATACTTTATGTTACAGCAGAGAGCCACCTGTTTCATAGTTACAATTTTCTAATTATGAGGAGACAAGCAAGGGCTGAATTTTGATATATTATATAATTCCAAAAGTGTGTTCACAAGTGAAATACTATGTATGAGTCACTTCCATTCCCAGAGAGCTAAAAAATTTTATAATTATATCTTGAACCTAAAGAGTCTTCAGATATGTACTTCTACCATATTTTGCTGTGTATAATGCACACTCACCTTTTGTGTGCATTATATATGGGATTATCATACCCATTGTATATAATCATTATACCCATGTATAATGCTCACCTTTACTTTTCCCTCAAAAATTTGGGCAAAAAAGTGCACATTATATATGGCAAAATGTGGTATTTCTATAATTTTATTTAACTTTTTCTTTTTTAAAATTCATTTTTATTGTAATTTTTTCCATTACCATTTGTCCCTCTTAAATCCTCCTTGCTCCCACAATCAACACATTGTTGCCCATGTTCATAAGTCCTTTCTCCTTTCTGCTTGACCATGGAGACTATTATGCTAAGTGAAATTAGCCAGTCAGGGAAAGAAAAATACCATATGATTTCACGCATATATGGAACCTAATGAGCAAACTAAACTAACACGCAAAATAGAAACAGACTCATAGATAGACAAAAGTTGAAGTTTTCAAAACGTAGCAATACTAAGGAATAATATTAATAACATTTTAATTTAATAGAATGGAATGTGAAAGGCAGTGGTTACATAAAGGCAGAATGAGAAGGAAAAGGAAAATGGAATGAGTACTGTATGCTCCATGTTACATGGGATTAGCTAATTTAATTCTGACAACAATAGAGTAGCAATTATTACTCCCATTTCATAGATTAAACAGGTGTTGTCAAATTTCCTCTTTATTATTTATTAAGCATCAACGCTGGGTAAGTAACTTAACTTTTTTGAACTTCAGTTTCCTTGTTGATTAAAATGGGGGATACAAATTTCCAAGTGCCAGGGTTATTGTGCTGAGTCAAATACAGTAGCACACATCAAATCTTTAGCCTAGTGCCTGGATCCTGGCAGCTAATACATGCTGATTTACCACATGCCAGGCACTGGGTTAAGAAATTTAAGTCATCATCTCATTAAATATTCACACAAACTTTATGGTAGTGCTCAATTATTGTTGTTCTTCTATGTAATAATACATTTAATGATTATTTTATGGTAGTTCAGAGAGATTGTCATATGCCCAAACTCAATAATTTAACAAGTGGCAAAACTGATATTCAAATTTAGCTTTGTTGGAGAGGAAAACCCAGAAACTTTTATGAATACCCCACATCAGAAAATGATAGAAATGCTTAAAATTACCTTGATATTTTTTCCCTATCGAACTTCTGATATGGACTCTGATGCAAGAATAAGACATTTGCTAGGCATAAGATTTACATGTTTATACTTAAAAATAGACTAAGATGTAAACATGATATAGGTTGGGAAAATGCCTATGTGAAAACAACCAGTGTTGTGATTGGAGGAGGGACTGTAGAGCAATGGCTCTTGAGTGTCCATGACTGTGCTTACCCATTCTCTGTGGCATTAGTACAGAGCAGTGACCCAGAAGGAGGATTCAGGTGACATTAGAAAGGAGATAAAGTGAAGCAGGTGAGGACATAAACACTTGTTAATTTTACATTCCACATCTAAGTTATAAACCAGCTCGCCCCAACCATGTGCATGTGACACAATGATAAATATAAAGGCAGCATCTAACTTAATTTTATCAGGTGTTCCTGTGGGTAAATCCATTATTTGGGGGGTGAAGACTTTGATGATCTGTTTGGGGTGCAGGAATGGGGAAGGGAGCTCTGAGAGAATGTTGAAAGGACAACAGAGCTTGCTCAATTATCACTGGGTCTGTTGCAGAATTTAGGGTTCTATTTTCCTATCAGTTTTGTAAGTTTGGGGACAGAGCTGAACTGCTAGAGGAGATTTTGAAGACTGTCTGAGGGGAGGTTTGAGCTGGGGAAAACAACTCAAGTTGCATCTGAGAAGGAATTTACAGAAAAATAAAAACATCTAGTGGGAATTTTTACTATGCTTTTTTGCTGTGTTGCATATGATATCAGTTTCTGACTATCTCCCATGAAATCTTCAGTAAAATTTGCATGTTGAGAGCTACTGCTCAAAAGAATGGGGTTTTTTTGTTTGTTTTTATTTTTGTTTGGTAGGAGAATGAAGAGCTTGGTTCTACTTTAAGGTGAGGAGAATGTACCAACACTACAATTTCTTTTTAGCCTATAAAAATGATAGTTTTACACTGGAATTTATCTGTAGCACTCTCAGCTCATTAACTATTTCTCTTAGAGAATTATTTCTGTTTATACAATATTTTTCTATTTCTGACACTATGACACTAGTCCTCTGGGCTAATTGGGGCAGGGTGGGCAAAGTGCTGAGTCAGAATATTAAGTGACTGACACAACAAAATGTGGCACAACTATAATGTGGCTAAATAAACCCTGATTGTATCCGGAGGATGTGGCCTCTTAGAGTGAGTTCTGCTTTATTTGGTAAACAGATCAGGAGTTTGCAGTGTTGGGGTGTGGTGCTTCTAATGCCCAAACCTCTTTAACTGAGACTTTTTGTATTAGAACTGGAATAAGCTTCTTTTAGATCTATTAACTTGTCTGAGTTAGACCCCCCCAAAGATTACACTAACATATGGAAATTCCTTAGATTAGCAAGAGTAGATCTCTTTTGGGGATTGCTCTCACATAACATCAACTACACTTGCCCATAGGACTAAATTAACACAAGAAGAGAATCCCTCCCCTTTACTTTCCTTGCACTGTCCGCTGAGGTATTGGGGTGGACATTGAATGTTCTGTTGTTTTCTGTTAAATCTACAGCTGGCGAATTTGTGATCTATCCTCTCAGTGGTCCTCCTTTGGTGACTTGGCCTTACCTTGGCTCTTGTTGACATTGCTAGTCCTTGAATCTCTGCCATGTCATTTACATAGTCATCAATCCAAGATACATATATCCTGGATCACCATGGCTGACTTTGGCAAGATTTCTAGTCTTCTGATCTACCATCTCTTCTGTTCTACTCTGGGGCACGTTGGAGTTGCTGAATTCCTCTCATGTGCTTGGGATCTAGGGGAGGAGCACGAGTGCTAACTGGGCTGTCTACCAGTGACAGCAGCGCACTGCATCTCTGGCACTTCCTAGGAGCACCTTTTACACTGTTGCCCTGTGAGTCTTTATGTCTTCTTGGTGGTTCCCTGGAAAGCCAAGCAATTGTTGCTTCTGCTCTAGTAACTGTCCACCCTGTCATGAACCTTCTGTGGGTTCCCTAGCTCTGTGCCTCCCTTGCTGAAGTTCAGGAAAGTCTGAACCATACAAGTCTGACCTCCTGTGTCCTTCTTCCTCTCACCAAAGTCCTCCTTGTCTCCTTCTCTGTCACATGCAACTGCACATTTGTCTACTCATTTCATCTCTCCTACTCCAGCCTTATTCTTGGTTTTAAAAGTATATACAGTATGGAGAAGAGGGGAAGAAACCTAGTTTACTAATAGAAGAACATACATTAGGAAAAATTTAAAATTTATTATACCTGTTTCATGGTCAAAGCAGATGAAGGAACTAATAGCAGATGAGAAAAGAAAGGTTCATCATTCTCACATACTTTATTTACAACAGTCTAGTAGGAAAGATGCCCTCATTAACATTCAGAAGGAAGACTGAGAGTGAGTGATATAATAGAAACAAAGTTTTGGGAGAATTGGAGAGGGAGATGTCCACTGTGGTTGAAGAAGAGTGGGAGTGGGGAATTTCTGGGAGCAGAAAGGAGAGGAGAGGGAATTTCTGGGAGCAGAGGACAGATAGGACAAGGGAGTAGGGCAAGGCAGAGAGGAAGATGTGGTGACACCAAGGTAGGGCAGAATGACAGAGTATGGGGGTCCGTGGTGTGCAGTAATGTGGGATAGGTGACAAATCTGGGAGCCCGATTTGATGCTAGGCTCTCTGAGTTCTGTATTGTACTCTCATCAGAAGAGGAAAAGTTGGCAAATGCTTACTAACCCAGGTGACACTTTATCTGCTAGTCTTTCATCTCTTTCAAATACAGTCTGTTTACTTGTCCAATGAATAATTCCCACTCCAACTTGTGTAGTAGGAGAGTTAGAACCTTTTTCTTCCAACTCATGAGGGAGTGAAAATCACTATTTAGTTGACTTTCATGGAGCTATTTGTGGGACTGTCTGGTCTGACTATAATAAAGGCTCTTTTCTTTTCTTGTTTCTCACAGGCCAGTGTAGTTTGTGATTTAATGACCAGGCAGAGTGCTGAAATTAATACTGGTAATATTTTAAGCTTGAGTGAGTAAAAAGGAGGTAGGAATTTTAAATTGTTAGTTCTCTCTCTGTGTGTGTGGGCAGCTTTCTGTCTTCTTGGAAAAAGTTTAGACCAGACAAAATCTTACAATCAGTTAAAAAAAAGTGTAAAAAAAGAAAATGCCCCTACTAAAACTTTCTATTTCCTTTTAACACAATTAAATTCCTAATGACTTTGTATCCTTTAAGATGATATATCCAAAATAAAGTGATGGTTTGTGCAGATTAATTTACTTAAAAAAGAAACTGTGATTCTGGACTTAGATATCTAAGCAGGTATGCTTGACCAAAGAAAGGTTCACAGTCATGTTTTTCCCTTAATGCCTTTGAAGAGAAGTTTTAAATTTTTTTTCTTAAAAGAGAACAAGAACAAAGAAGAGACATCCAAATGTTCTTTATTTCTGGGAGAACTATTCTTTATTTCCTAATGTCTGTTAAGAAAGCAGGGTGGAGGGTGATAAAGGAGAGAAAAAAATGGGGACAATTGTAATAACACAATCAATACAACATACTTAAAAATTAAAAAAGAAATATTCATCAAATACAGAATATTCATTTCAGCAGAATGAGGGACTGGACAGGATGGACAGTCATTGCTATGAGAATGGAGGTTTTCCAAACATGGATGTTTTTGGTGATAGACTGTGTTGTAGAACTGAGTGAGAGATTGTAAGGGCTCCCTCAACTAATTCCTCCTTTTAAAATACCTATTCTTTTGCTAGTTGCTTAATTTTTTTAAAATTTCTAACTTCAAATTCTCTGCCACTTAATTTTTATTACCTGATTTTATCCCAACAATAACACGAAGTTCAATATGATTATCCTCCTTATGCTTTTGATGAAATTTTGATTCACAGAGCCTTAAAAAGGGGCCAGAACTGGGATCCAAAACCAGGGCTTTCTAACTCAGAACTACAAGCCCTTACTATTATCTTCTACCCTGTCTTCCCCAAGGCATCTATGCATATATATAGTAAAGGCATTAGTGACTATTAGTTCATGATAAAAATGATTTGAAATCTTTTAAGTTAGCAAAAAATAGTAAGCCTTTCTAAGGTGCCTTCAGGAATCTCCTGTTTAACACACATACAGTCCACTCTTCCATCAAGCATGACCACCAGAATGAATCCAGTCATTTTATCAGGCTTTTTTCTTTTCTTGATATGTTCTGACCCTGTTCTGACCATTATTGATCTCCTCGGTCATTCCCATAGGTCATCTCTACCCATTTGATAACCTACCTTCTGGTTTTCTTTTTTCTCCCCTAACATATTATTTATATTTTTTCCCCAAATGTGGACATGAGCCACTTCCTTACTTCCTCAAAACATAACTTCTCCCAGGTAGTAGCATTTAGAAAATGTTTCAAAAGTCTCATGAATTACAAAGGGAAATTACAATGCAGAGAAGAAGAAACACAGTGAAACCCTATATTAGAGACCAATAGATTCAAGTCCAAGGTGTTTGCAACTTTTAGCGGCTCACATCTTCAAAGAGAGCCATATATCGCTGTGGCCCACATGCCACTGGGGCGGGCCAGGTACCATTCAAGATGAGTGTGCCTCTTTCCTGTGTTCCAGGTTTTCCACTCCAGAGGGAAATTGTCTGTCCGTGCCCACCCTCAAGTTATCATCTTCATCCTCATCATGATCATGCTGGGTTGCAGAGCCCACACAGAGGAGTCCTTCCTACAGGAAGACCCCTCAGTCCTCCACTTCTCCTCCAGCAGAGGGCTTGACACTCACTTTTGCATAACCAAAAGACCCATTATGTTTTGTGCCAAGCCAGTTTTTTTCCAAAGAGAAGTCTCCCACCCAACTGGAGCAGTAGAAAACTGTCGATACATTTAAATGTTTCTTCTGCTTTTTTCAAAAGTATAGGAATATTGAAGTGCAGGCTCTGAGAACCTCAAAACACAAATGGAAAGTGTTTTCCTTTGTTAATCCTTTAGGCAAGGTTAATACTTTAGGTGTAACACATTATGAAATATTCAGGTTATTGTCTTTTGCCTATTAGTGTATGAAATGACTTTCTAGTGTTTCTAAATAGGGGGAGAGATGCAACATTTGCTGCCAGTGGGTGCTTTGTAGAGTCCTTGGTACTCGACTGCCTATGGAAAAAACACAGAAACTTTCCTGTTGAAATGTTTCAAGAGTGATTGTCATAAGATTTGTACCCTGGATTTGTCAAGAGACAGTTCCCTTATCTGGATTAGAACACAATACTCTTTTTTTTTAAGATTTTATTTATTTATTTTTTAGACAGGGAAGGGAGGGGAGAGAGAGAGAGAGAGAGAGAGAGGGAGAGAAACATCAATGTGCGGTTGCTGGGGGTCATGGCCTACAACCCAGGCATGTGCCCTGACTGGGAATCGAACCTGCAACACTTTGGTTCACAGCCCGGGCTCAATCCACTGAGCTATGCCAGCCAGGGCAGAACACAATAGTCTTAATAGAAATGTTTGAATGATTCTCGAATGGGTCAACTTGGTACTGTCAACTGGGCACAGTTTCTCCTTTTAAAATTTTATTTATTGGTATATTTTCATTTGATAGTACAGTAATTATACTTCTTGGATTAAACCAATCTTTTACTCTGTGACTTTGAGCAAGTTGCTTAATCTCTCTGCATCTCAATTTTCTTGTTTGCTAATTGATAGTAACAATACCTGCCTCATAAAATCATTGCAAGGATTAGATGGAATAATAGGTGTAAGGTCTCCACCCAGCACTTGATGCACAAAGTGTTCAGTCATTGTTAACTACAGTTATTAGTATTAGTGATATTAGCAGTAATTTTACCTGATACAAGTCACTAATTATTTACTCTATCAATATGAATGTCACTGCTGATGACCAAAGGATGTCACACTTAGCAGAGTTAATATTTTGAGTCTCAGGTGTTGAAACATCTGGATTCAAGTCTTGGTTCTGCCAGTTGCAAGCTGTGTCACTTTAGCAAATTACTCAGCCTCTCTAAGCCTCATTTTCCTCATCTGCAAAATGAGGGTGATGATTGCATTTGCCTCACAGCCTGCTAGGAGGATTAAATGAGGTAATCTATGTAAATAACTTGGCATAATGTCTGACACAGAATAAACCCTCAAACATTAGCTTCTTCTCTGTTTATTTTTTCATTTTTTTTTTTACATTATTATTCTCATTACCTGACTTTCACTACTGTGAATAGTGTCCATATCCTGAAAGAATTGCCTCTTCCAGGGTGCAGAGAGGCATCTCAAAGTGTGCAGGGCTGAGAAACACTTGCAGGTCAAGAAATGGGTATCTAGTTAAAATTCTCAGACAAGTGTTTTGCTTCAACCCAAAATGACAAGTTTAGGCCAAAGAAAAATTCTTGAGGAAAATACTAGGGGAACTCTTCTCAACGTTCACACAAATAGTCAAGGATGTGGCTTATTGCCTCACCTGAAGGGTGGGTTTCCCTGCCTTCCTGGACTCCAGTCAGTGCTGAGTCACAGCTGTGTCACCCCCTCTTCCCTGCCAATGCCACTTCCTGAGGCCAGCGAGGATTTTCCTCAGACAGCTGCTGGGGCTGTAATGACCTTGTTTTATAGGGACACCAGAGCGAGTGTGATGTTGTGAAACACAGCTCCAGCCTAGGAAACTGGGGATTTGGCTTCTAGCCCTGACTTTAGCTTGATATGTCAGTTGACCTTGGGCAAGTCATTAACATTTTTCCACTGCAGTTCTTAAAATGTAAAGTAGAAAGAACAATGTTTATACTTCTGAACTCCTAAGATGATTGTGGAGAGTCCATAACACAGAAGCCATTTGAAAATGTTCAAATTTAGACATTTAAAATGTTATTTAAAATACCACTTAAATATAAATTTTATACAATAAGCTATTATTTGCCTGTGTGACATGGTTTAGTGTGATGAAGAGAGCTGGGCTTTGACATGAAAAGAGATCCAATTTCAGTTCTGATATCTGCTAATTTGTGAGCTTAGGTAAACCTCTTTCTTCAAGTCTCATTTTCTTCCCAAGTAAATCAATCTTCCCAATATTGAAGATGGAAGAAAATATACAACACTTTTGGCCTATTATGCTTTATTATTTTAAGAAATGCATAAAAAAGATTTGTGTGGTGTATGGAGAAGGTACTATGACTGATAAAGCAGTCAAAACTGGTTTGCCAACTTTCATGCTGGAGATTTCTCAATGGACGATGCTCCACAGTCAGGTAGACCAGTTGAAGTTGATAGCAATCAAATCAAGACATTAACTGAGAACAAGTAACTCTTTACCATGTGGGACATAGCCAACATACTCAAAATATCCAAATCAATAAAGTTATTGGTGAAAATGAAAAATGTGTCTTTTATTTTATGAAAAAAACAAAACAGACTTTTTGGTCAACCCAATACTTTAGTAAATCCTTACATGTATAAATATATTAATATTTAGGGCCTTGAACATACTCTTAGTAATAAAAGTTAATATCATACAATATATTATTTATTCAATTAAGAATTTACGATTATATTTTAACTCTTTTCCAAAGAACATGGAAGAAATTAGTCTCATGAGTTACTATTATCTTATGTTTCATTTGGTAGGGATGCAAATTCCTTGAATTAAAATTTATTTATTTTTTCTTAGTTAATATTAACATAGAGTAAATTTACGTTTCTGATTACTAAGTCTTTTTTTTTTTAAGATTTTATTTATTTACTTTTAGAGAGGGAAGGGAGGAAGAAAGAGAGAGAGAGAAAGAAACATCAATGTGCGGTTGCTGGGGGCCGTGGCCTGCAACCCAGGTATGTGCCCAGACTGGGAATCGAACCTGCTATGCTTTGGTTCGCAGTCCACGCTCAATCCACTGACCTACGCCAGCCAGCTGGGTGATTACTAAGTCTTAAACTTATCTTTAAATGTAGATTCTTACAGCTTTTAAAAAACTAAACTTTTTTGAGATGATTATGGGGCTCAAAGACAGTTGTAAGAAACCATACAGAGAGATCTCTTATACTCTTTACTCAGTTTTTCTCCAATGATAGTATCTTGCAAAACTATAGTATCATGACCAGAATATTGACATTAATATAGACAAGATACAGAACATTTCCATTACTAAAAGACCCTCAGGTTGCCCTTTTATAGCCATACCCCTACCTGTTCAACTGTTCCCTCTTCTTAACCCATGACAACCACTAATCTAGTCTTCATTTCTATAATTTTGTCACTTCAAGGTGTTATGTAAATGAAATCATAAGTAGTATGTAAACTTTGGGGATTAGTTTTTCCTTCAGCTTTATTCTCTGGAGATTGTTGCATTTATCTATAGTTTGTCTTTTTAATTGCTGAGTAGCATTTTATGGTATCGATATGCCATAGTTTGGTTAACCATTCAACTGGTGAAAGACATCTGAATTGTTTCCAGTTTTTGGTTATTATAAATTAGGCTGCAATAAATATTTGTTCAGGTTTTTGTGTGAACATAAATCCCACATGTGCAGTTGCAGAGTTGTATAGAAGTGTAGCTAGCTGTATAATAAATATATCCTTGTGTTTTTTCAAAATTGCTCCACTATTGTCATTTATTTGCCTTTCCATACACATTTTAGTATAATATCATTTATTTCTATTGTGCAAATAATCTTGCTGGGATTTTTAGGGAGATTTGACATCTTTCCTACATTGCATCTTCTGAATCCATGATCACAGTATATCTCTCTATTTATTAGATTCTCTTTGACTTCTTTTGTCAGCATTGTGTAGTTTCATCATACAAGTCCTGTACATTTTGTTAGATTTATACCTAAGTACTGACTACTTCATTCTTTTTGACCAATTGAAAGTGGCAATGTGTTTTTCATTTCAGTGTGTATGTGTTCATTACTAATATAAAAAACACAATTGATTTTTGTGTGGTGATCTAGTATTTTGCAACCTTGTTCAGCTAATATATTAGTTCTAGAAGTCTTTTCGCAGAATCTTTGGTGATTTCTACATAGACAATTATGCTATTTGTGAATTAGGACAGTTTTACTTCTTCTCTTCTGGTCTTTATGTCTTCTATTTCTTGTCTTATTTTCTCTTTCTCACCTTATTTACATGACTAGAGTTTCCAGCACTCCATTGAATAAGAATGATGACAGCAGATACCCTTGCCTTATGCCTTAGAGAAAGCATTCTGTCTTTTACCTCTAAATACAAGATAAGCTCTAAGGTTTTTGTAGGTGTTCTTTAATAATTTGATGAAGTTCCCCCTCTATTCCTGTTTTCTGAGAGTTTTTTTTTTATCATGAAAGGACATTGAATTTTGTTAATTGCTTTTCTGTATCAATTGATATGATCATATGATTGTTTTTCTTTTTTTAACATTTTTGTGTTGTTGTTCAAGTACAGTTGCCTCCATTTTCCCCTCACCACTAGCTCCCCTACCCCAGCCATTCCCACCTCCCACCCTCCATCCTACCAGACTTTGACTTTGTCCATGTGCCTTTATACATG
Organism: Phyllostomus discolor; assembly: GCF_004126475.2. Lineage (NCBI taxonomy): Eukaryota > Metazoa > Chordata > Mammalia > Chiroptera > Phyllostomidae > Phyllostomus > Phyllostomus discolor. Next base: position 100,594,240 of record NC_040903.2, read on the forward strand.
TTCCTGACAACCCTTCCTCCTTTTGCCCCATTATCCTCTCCCAGCTCCCCTCTGGTTACTGTCAGTTTCTTCTTAATATTTCTGGTTATATTTTGCTTGTTTGTTTGTTTTGTCGATTAGGTTCCACTTATAGGTGAGATCATATGGTATTTAGGCTATGAATATGGTACATTAAAATGATGATTTTGAAGTACTGAACCACACTTGTATACCTAAAATGACCCCACTTTTTAATGATGTTTATTTTTAAATATATTGCTGAATTTTATTTTCTAATATTTTATTAAATATTTTTGCATCTATATTTATGAGGAATTATGGGCTATAGTTTTTTGTTTTTTGGTACTATCTTTGTCTGGTTTGGGTGACAAGATAATTAATATCAACTTCATAAAGTAAATTAGGAAATGCTATATCCTCTTATGTTTTCTGGGGAATATGTGTAAAATTCATGTTAGTTCTTTTTAAAATGTTTGGTAAAATACTTCAGGGAAATTGTAATTTCTGCTTCAATATCAAACATTACTTAGAAATTATGAGGAGAGAGTGAATTTCATATTTACCCATATTTTTGCTTATTTCATTTTTCTTGCTCCTCATATTCCAGTATTCCTTCTTTTATTGTTTTCTTACTGTTTAGAGAACTTCTTTAGAGTCATTATTTTAGGGTATGTCTTCTGGCAGCAAGCCCTCTTAGTTTTACTTCATCTCAGAGTATCTTGATTTCCTCTTTACTCCTGAATGATCTTTCACTCACTGGGTGTAGGAATCTGTATTGACAGTTACTTTTTTTTAATGCTTGAAAAATATTGTGCCATTTTCTTCTAGCCCATAATTTCTGATTAGAAATTGTGCACCATTATAATTGCTTTTTATATTTATAAAGGTGACTATTCTCTCTGGCTGCTTCCAAGAAATTTTTTGTCTTCAGTTTCTGAAAGTTTATGATTTGACTTAACATGGATTTATTTGAGTTTGTCTTGGGTACGACTCATTTATTGTATTTAATCTGAAGGTTTATGATCTTTTGCCAAATTTGGGGGTTTTTCAAGTGTTATTTCTTTAAGTATTTTTTTAAGTTCAATCTTTCTTCTCTCCTTCTGAGACTCTGATGACACCAATGTTAGGTCTTTTGGTATAGCTCCATCCAATGTTTCCTGAGGTTTTATTTACTAATTTTTTCTATTTTATTTCTGTTGTTCAGAATGAGTAATTTACATTATTCTATCTTCTTGTTCACTGATTCATTTTTATCTCTTCTCCATTCTATTTTTGAGCATTTGATCTGAGTAAGTGTACTTTTTAATTCTAAAATTTCATTTGTTCCTTTTGTCTTTCTTTGCTGAGACTTTCTCTTTTTTAATTTGTCTCAGTTGTGTTGGTAATTGCTCATTGAAGCATTTTTATTATGGTTGCTTTCAAATCTTTGTTAGATAATTCTAATATCTCCGTTACCTTGGTGTTAATATCTATTGATTGTCTTTTTGCATTCCGTTTGAGACTTCCTAGTTCTTGATATAGCAAATGATTTTTTTAAATTGAAAAATGAGAGATTTCATATCATGAGACTCTGGATTCTGGGTCATTTTCAGGCTTTCTGTTTTAATTGGCTTCCCCTCCCTTTTAAAAAAAATAGTTACTGGGCTTTTATTTTTCCCCAGAAGAGAAAACATCTGCCTATTACCGCCACGTATATGTAGAAGTCCAACTTTCCCACATGACTTCCATTGGGAAACACATAGATATAGAGGGCTACAGGCATGGGCACAGACATAGACATAGACACAGATACATGTATTTGTATGTGTATGTGTGTGTGTGTGTATACATATATGTGGAGGGAACCCCAAAATCTGGAATTATCTTCTGGAGGCGGCCCCTTATAGTATAGGCTTCCTCCCACTAGGTGAGTGTTCTAGGAATCTATCTGTATCAGTGTACCAGCTGGCATTGTTGTGAGAGGCTGTGTTCAACTTCAGGGAATATTTTTTTAACTCTTTCAACACATTTGCCCATTTTGTGATGGGTGATTTACAAGAAAAATTACCCACCCTATGCTGTGTGTTCAGTAGTTCTGACCAAAACTGTCATGACCTCTGGGCCCCACCCTCCTTATTTGCCTGACTTGTCTGTTTCCAAGGATGAAAAAAGTCCTCAAAGGGATATATTTTGCTGATGTAGAAGAGGTAAAACAAAAAATGGCAGAAGCACTAAAAGGCATCAGAATCGATGAGGTCAAAAGCTGTTTTGAGCAGTGGAAAAAAGTCTTTTTAAAAAAATATTTTATTGATTATGCTATTACAGTTGTCCCATTTACTCCCCTCTACTCCCTTCCACCCCGCATACCCCCTCCCACCCACAGTCCCCCCATTTAGTTCATGTCCATGTGTCATACTTATAAGTTCTTTAGCTTCTACATTTCCCATACTATTCTTACCCTCCCCTGTCTATTTTTTACCTACCGTCTATGCCACTTTTTCTCTGTACCTTTTCCCCCTCTCTCCTCCTCCCACTCCCCTGTTGATAACCCTCCGTGTGATCTCCATTTCTGTGATTCTGTTCCTGTTCTAATTGTTTGCTTAGTTTCTTTTTGTTTTAGGTGTGGTTGTTAATAATTATGATTTTGCTGTCATTTTACTGTACATGTTTTTTATCTTCTTTTTCTTAGATAAATCCCTTTAGCATTTCATATAATAAGGGCTTGGTGATGATGAACTGCTTTAACTTGCCCTTATCTGAGAAGCACTTTATCTGCCCTTCCATTCTAAATGAGAGCTTTGCTGGATAGAGTCATCTTGGATGTAGGTCCTTGTCTTTCATGACTTGGAATACTTCTTTCCAACCTCTTGCCTGTAAGGTCTCTTTTGAGAAATCAGCTGACAGTCTGATGGGACCTCCTTTGTAGGTAACTGTCTCCTTATCTTTTGCTGCTTCTAGGATTCTCTCCTTCATTTTTACCTTGGCTAATGTAATTATGATGTGCCTTGGTGTGTTCCTCCTTGGGTCCAACTGCACCAGGACTCTGAGCTTCGTGGACTTCCTGGAAGTCTATTTCCTTTGTCAGATTGGGGAAGTTCTCCTTTATATTTGTTCAAATAACTTTTCCACTTCTTGCTCTTCCTCTTCCCCTTCTGGTATCCCTATAATTTGGATGTTGTGACATTTAAGGATGTCCTGGAGGTTCCTAAGCCTCTCCTCAATTTTTTTTAGTTCTTGTTTCTTCATTGTTTTCTGTTTGGTTGCTTCTTTCTTCCTTCTGGTCCACTCCATTGATTTGAGTTTCAGTTTCCTTCCCATCACTACTGGTTCCCTGTACATTTTCCTTTATTTCACTTAGCGTAGCCTTCATTTTTTCATCTAATTTGTGACCAGATTCAACCAATTTTGTTAGCATCCTGATCACCAGTGCTTTGAACTGTGCATCTGATAGGTTGGCTATCTCTCCATTGTGTAGCTGTATTTTTTCTGGAGCTTTGATCTGTTCTTTTGTTTGGGCCATTTTTATTTGTCTTGATGTGCCTGTTATGTAGTGAGGGGTGGAGCCTTAGGTGTTCACCAGGGCGGGGCACCCCAGTGGCTGTGTTGTGACACTGTATGTGGGGAAGAGGTGGGAGAGAAAACAATGGCACTTACTCCGCTCTCTGCCAGATTTCAGTAACTTCTGCTACTTCCCCCAAGCAAACTGGGCCCTTCTGGTGCTGATTCCCATGTGGGTGGTTTTGTATACGTTCTAGGACCTTGTGGGTCTCTCCAACGAACTCTCCTGTGAGGCTAGGAGTCTCTCCTGGAACCTCAAACCCCACAGGTGTTTTCAGTTGGTGTTTTGAGGCTTTATTTCCTTACACTGGAATCCTGGGTTGCACAGTCTGTCTCGCTCCCCAGTTTCCCCTTGTTTATCTGTGTGTAAATGGGGGACCACCTGGTTCTGCAAGGCACCTTGCATGCTGCACTCCTCCGCAATCCACCACCTCACTGGGTCTGCCTGCTGCCGTCTTGCATGCCTGGGGTCTGCCAGCCACCGCTTTTATTTTTTGCCTCCACCCCTCTCTGCCCTGGCTGCCCGACTCTGCCCCTTCTACTAGTCTGGATGAATGTGTCTACTTTAACTTGTTGGTTGACAGACTTCCATACCATTCAATTTTCTGTCATTACTGGTTGTTATTTTATTTCTAAATTATTGTTGTCCTTATTTTGGTTGTGCGAGGAGGCACCGTGTGTCTACCTATGCCTCCATCTTAGCCAGAAGTGGAAAAAAAGTCTTGATAGGTGCATTGCATCAAATGGAGAGTGCTTTGAAGGTGACTAAAGCCTATACAGGTAAGAGTGAATATACAATTTTTTATAAATAACTTTTTAGGGGTCCTCTCTCATGTATGGATATGTGTAGGTACATGTGTTTGAGACTCTGAAGATGTTGGGGGCCCTTCTTCACCTCTGAACAGCTCTGGCTCCCCATGTAGTCTCCAGTGACACCATGAGTGGGCAGCATGATTACAACAGGGTAGTAGTGAAAATCTTGACTCTCCACTAGTCTCCTTTGGTGCCACCCTAGCAGGTCAAGGGATGAGTCCTTCATTTTTGCTGCTGGGGTTGAAAGTTGAGAATCACCCCAGAGTCCCATTGATACCACGGGTGGGGGGTGTAGGGACTCCTTAAAGGCCAATGGGGGTGAAACCCTGGCTCCCTACTTGATCTTCTCTTACACCACCCTGGTAGAGAGATTAGTGTGTCTTATTACAACCTCTCAAGGGTAGCAATCCAGGCTTCCCACTCAGTCTTTGCTTGTGTGAGTAGGAATGAGGTGTCAGTTTTTCTGTGGTGTTTGGTTGGAGTAGACTGAATTTCTGTTTTGTCAGATTGCCTCTTTTTTCATCCTTTGGTTAGAGAGAGGACTTTGTTTGGGCTTATTTCTCTGTTCTTATTGACCTTTTGGTGTTGCTGGCTTCTGCAGCTCTAAGTCTGGTACATATGAGACAAAAAGAGAAGCCAGGGAAATTATGATCATGCTGTTTCTCAGGTCCCAAGACCCCCAGTCAGTCTTCCTAATTCTCCCTGTCTTTGAGTCTCTTTATATTTGTTTCACATATAATGCCCAAAGTTTTTAGTTGTACTCAATGAGAAGAGTAGGGAAAAGTATGACTATTCCATCTTCCCAGAAGAAAATATCCCATGTATTCTTAAAATAAGTCCCATGAAAATGTTCAAAGATATAACTTGATCATCTATTCTATCCCTTTCACTTAGTTTTCCCTTAACACAAAGTGTTCCTAAAGTGGTTGAGATGGGGATTTACAAGTCCCAAATGTGTTTTTAGGATGTTAACAAATCTCACAAGTAAAAGGACAGAGAGGTTTAAGAACGGTTGTGTTAAGTAGTTTTACTTACTGCTGATTGTTTTTTGAGTCTTTTAATGTGTTAGTGTGTATTCCAACTTTCCAAGGCAATGGATTCTTGAACAAGAGACTAAATTGATAGATTTGTTATTTTAGAGAAGTAGGCAAGTAGTGAGGTACAGAGTAATATAAATAATGAAGCAAATTGTAATTGTTAAACATTTTTATTAAGATTTAAGTAATGTTTTCATGCTACTCACCAACAGGCAGAAGTATATATTAAAATGCATGAAACATAGTAGAGAGTTTAAATTTCTTTGTGGGAAGATTATTTGTTACACTAGCATGTACCACTCCTGGTTACACTCCCCGACCCCATCCCTATCTGTGGAATATCTTTTTAGTTTTCATGGATTCATAAAACGCTTCCTGGGCTTTAACTTGTATATTTCTTAATGAACTCTACATGCACTTAATGAGGTGGAGAAGCTGAGGGAGTAATGATTACTGAATGGAAATTAAAGGTACATTTGAAGGGTTTCAAATGCACTATACTGGGTTTCAAGAAACAGTAAACAAAGAAACAGTGGAATGCTCTGGGTAACCTTGTAGAGAGGCACTATTTTTAGCCATCTGTTAAACTAGTCAGTCTCTACTTTGATTTCAGTAAAGACTTGATCAATACACAAGATTGGTCAGAAGTAATCAAATGCATTATCTGTTTAAAAAGTAATTTCTTGCCATGATATGTTTGAATAGCTGGGTAAAGAAAATAATATGCTTCCTTTCCTTTGGTACAAGTTGGAGAGGGGTGAAGAATGCCTAAAGTGGAGGAGGAAAGAGAGGACCCCCTGAGGAAGGATGTGGTGAGATGTTGTAACTGAAGAAATTCCATGTGAAGGAGATGACAAATTCTACATTGTCATTGTCCACAAGAGCACCCATTTGTCTGGGCCAAAGATTACATGTTTGCGTTGGAGCACTATACATGCCCCTTTCTAAGTTCAAAAACATTTTGAAAGCAAAAGAAGACTGTTCGTTCCTTTCCTTAAATTATAGCTTTCACTTGGCTTATGAACCCACTTGTAAGTATGTTTTCCATACCATCTGGTTCCTGTTCCTGCCCTTGCCTAAAATCACAGGGAGAGGGCTTAGAAACAAGTCTCCAGGCATTTAGTGAGCTTGTGGCCATCACGTAGCGGTTTCTAAACTTCCTAAAGCCATCCTCTCTAAATGGATCTTAGTAGTCAGGAAGAAATAATCCAAAACACCTTACTGCAGGCCTTGTCTATTTTTAATTGTTTGACTGAAAATTTTCAAATATATAAAAAATACATAGGGTAGTACAATGAACTTCCATGTACCCCTCAACCAGCTTTAACAATGAACAACTTTTAGCCAGTCTTCTCTGTATCTCCATCTACTTGAGTTCCCACCCAGGATATTTTGAAGCATGTCCTGGACATCATATTATTTCATTTATAATAATTTCACTATGTATTTCTGAAAGACAAAGAATTTTATTAAAATAACTGCAATACCATTTTCATACCTGAAAAAACAATTTATTAATTTAATGAACTATACAGTCAGTATTAAATTTTCACAATTGTCTTTTATCTTTACAGTTTGTTTGAATCAGAATCCAAATAGTGCCCATATACCTCCATAAATCTCTTTTAATCTATAGGTTCTCTGTCTTTCTCTCTTCTCTTTCTCTGTGTAGGTTGTTTAAAATATAGGTCATTTGTTTGATTTTGCTGATTGTATCTTTGTTGTATGATTTAATATATTTCTGTGTTCTGATAGAGCTAGACTCTAAACCTTCATCAGATTCAGATTTGATTTTTTTTGGTCAAAATTATTTAAGTGGTTCTGTGTACTTTCATCAAGATGTACATAATATCTGACTTCTGGCCAAGATGGAGGCATAGGTGGATACACTTTGCCTCCTCGCACAACCAAAAGAAGGACAACAAATTTAAAAACAAACAAATGAAAAAGTAAGAACTGCCAGAAAAATCGAACTGTATGGAAGTCCAACAACCAAAGAGTTAAAGAAGAAACATTCATCCAGATGGTTAGGAGGGGCAGAGATGGGCAGCCATGGTGGAGAAGATGTATGGGAAAGTGGCAGCTGGCAGAGTGGGCAGTTCTACATTTGCATGAGGATAAACCAAGAGGATCAACTGGGGAGAGAGACAGACTGTGCAACCCAGGGTCCCAGTGGGGGAAATAAAGCCTCGAAACCTCTGACTGAATAAATTTGTAGGGGTTGAGGTGGCAAGAGAAACTTCCAGCCTCATAGGAGAGTTCATTGGAGAGACTCACAGGGTCCTAGAATGTACACAAAAACCACCCAGCTGGTAATCAGCAGCAGAAGGGCCCAATTTGCTTGTGGGTAGAGGAGGAAGTGACTGAAAGCCAGTCGAGAGCTGAGCAAGCAGCATTGTCCTCTCTTGGACCCCTCCCTCATATACAGTGCTACAATGCAGCAATGTGGGTTGCCCCACCCTGCCGAATACCTAAGGCTCTACCCCTTACTATGAAATAAGTCTGATGAGACAAAAAAAATATGGCCAAAATGAAAGAACAGGTCAAAGCTCCAGAAAAAAAAAATACAACTAAGCAATGAAGAGATAGCCAACATATCAGATGCAGAGTTCAAAACACTGGTAATCAGGATGCTCACAGAACTGGTTGAATTTGGTCACAAGATAGAGGAAAAAGTGAAGGCTATGCAAAGTGAAATAATGGAAAATGTACAGGGAACCAAGAGTGATGGGGAGGAAACTGAGACTCAAACAATGATTTGGAGCAGAAGGAAGAAATAAACATTTAACCAGAACAGAATGAAGAAACAAAAATTCAAAAAAATGAGGAGAGGCTTAGGAACCTCAAGGAAAACTTTAAATGTTCCAACATTTGAATCACAGGGGTGCCAGGAGAAGAGGAAGAGCAAGAAATTGAAAACTCATTTGAAAACATAATGAAGGAGAGCTTCCCAAATCTGACAAAGGAAGTAGACTTCCAGGAAGTCCACGAAGCTCAGAGAGTTCTGAAGCAGTTGGACCCAAGGAAGCACATAGAAAGGCACATCATAATTAAGTTACCCAAGATTAAAGATAAGGAGAGAATCTTAAAAGCAGCAAGATAAAAGGAGAAAGTTACCTACAGAGGAATTCCCATAAGACTACCAGCTGATTTCTCAAAAGAAATCTTGCAGGCAAGAAGGGGCTAGAAAGAAGTATTCCAAGTCATGAAAGGCAAGGACCTAAATCCAAGATGACTCTATTCAGCAAAGTTTTCATTTAGCATGGAAGGGCAGGTAAAGTGCTTCTCAGATAAGGGCAAGTTTAAGGAGTTCATCATCACCAAGCCCTTATTATATGAAACGTTAAAGGGACTTATCTAAGAAAAAGAAGGTCAAAAATATGAACAGTAAAATGGCAAAAGCTCAAAACTATTAACAACAAAACCTAAAAAAAAAAAACCCAAAATGATCTAAGGAAACAACTAAAACAGGAACAGACTCACAGAAATAGAGATCACATGGAGGGTTATTAGCAGGGAGGGGGTTGAGGGAGAATGGGAGGAAAGTCACAGGGAATAAGAAGCATAATTGGTAGGAACAAAATAGGCAGGGGAGGTTAAGAATTTTATAGGAAATGGAGAAACCAAAGAACTTATATGTATGACTCATGGACATGAACTAAGGGTGTGGGGAATGATGGTGGGAGAGGTGGTTCAGGGCAGAAAGGAATAAAGGAGAGAAAAATGGGACAACTGTAATAACAGAATCAATAAAATATGTTAAAATATGTACATAATACCTGGCTTTGTCTCTTTTATGGTGTTATCAGGAATTGATGACCATTGTCTAGGTTTATTAATTCACTAGTGTTGCAACATGGTATTATATTATCCCATTGAGTTTTAATCTCCCTTTTGGTAGTGGAATGACTTATGTCGTACTCTTCCTTCTCCTAACAAGGATCAAGGCCCTATTCATTTTTCCTTAGTCACAAAAGAATTCTCAGGTTTTCACAAATCTTCAAATACTTTGAATTTATGTCAATAGATTTTTACTAACAGTTTCTTAACACTTTTACATGAGTTTATAATTAATGTCATGTGTTCTTAGAATATAAGAAGCAGCCCTGGCTGGTGTGGCTCAGTGGACTGAGCACGGGCCTGCGAACCAAAGGGTTGCCAGTTCAATTCCCAGCCAGGGCACATGCCTGGGTTACAGGCCAGGTCCCTGGTAGGGGGCACATGTGAGGCAACTATGCACTGATGTTTCCCACACTCTCTTTCTCTCTCACTTCCCCTCTCTCTAAAAATGAATAAATAAAATCTTTAAAAAAACTAAATAAGACATTGTGGGTTTTTTAAGATTTTATTTATTTATTTTTTTAGAGAGGGAAGGGAGGGAGACAGAGAGAGAGATAGAGAGACATCGATGTGCGGTCGCTGGGGGTCATGGCCTGCAACCCAGGCATGTACCCTGACTGGGAATCGAACCTGTGACACCTTGGTTCACAGCCCGTGTTCAATCCACTGAGCTACACCAGCCAGGGCCAAGACATTGTTTAAAAAAAGAATATAAGAAGCAAAGTTATTAATATATTTCTTCTTAATAATGTGGTACATTAGTATTTATAAGTCATAAGAAAAGTTCATGAATTAATCAATTCAACCAGTAGGCATGAAAACAACTTATTGGCTATTGGTCGGAGAGTTAGTTAGCATTCTTTAAAAGTATTATTTGGCAAGATCCTCTGAAAATTAAAAATGCAGAAAATGCTAGGAGCCAAAAATTCCACATCTAAAAAATTTATCCCATAAATAATTTCCAGAAAATTCCCAGGATGAGTGAACAAACTATTTGTTAAAATACTATTTATAATAAAAAAACTGAGAGAAAAAACCTTGATTTTCTTTATCAGAAGAGTGAATAAGTAGTTTTATATTTTTATTATGAACTGTTATACAGTTTTGTCAAAGCACTAAGTAAATCTCTATGTACTAATATAGAAAATTCACAGCCTATGAACTCTGCTTTTGTGACTAGGGGAACTGGAAGTCTATTACTATGAACTATATACAGTTCTACAATTAAAAAATAAAAATATATCATTTAAAAATAAAAATAAAATAATGTTTCTATAAGAACATTTAATTCACATGCAAGACCTTGTGGTTGGCAATTGTTAAATCATAAGGAATAGTTTTAATTTTAATCCTGAACAAACTAACCAATGACAATGGTAGCAGTTAGTAACTTTAGCTCCTTGGATGTCATGTCATGTTTAGCTCTATCCATGTCAGATAGGAGGAGCTCAGAACACTGGTTAGGGCATTGTGTTATATAAGGGATAGAGGAGTTCTAGTTGGAGAGTGATCAGAAATGAGACAGAGAGAGCTCAGCTAGACTTTGATACATTGGATAGATAGGATAGGTAAGATTGGCGTTCCAAAGATATAAGGGTGTGCTCAGGCAAAGGTGTGTAGACAGACTACTTTGGTTCATGTAGGGCGAAATGCAGATATGTTTAGAAAAATATATCTGGATCTTGAAGTTTGCTTTGCAGTGTAGACTTTATTCCCTAGGCAATGAGATGCCACTGAAAACTTATAGGGTTAATCAGTGGAGGAGAGACTCAAATGGGTAGAGTCAGGTAGGGTGGTTGTTCATTATAGTTTATAAGGCTGTAGGCATGAAACAATCTCGAGGCCAGGTTTGAGCAAAAAATGACAATCCCCTTTTGTACTCTGAACTGATCTAACACCTTCCTGCCAAGGGGAAACGGTGAGAGAAGAAGGCTGTGGCCTTTTGCCGTTTGCTTATTGCACTAAATAGCTATTTTAATGAAGCTCCCTTCTGTCTCTCAGCACCACTGGTCTGTAAATATTTCCACTGGAGCAAGGAGAGGTATCAGCTGACTACTTTATTCATCACAGTGACAATGTTAGCTTTCCACCTTCCTAATGAAATTCTCCAGTTTGCTGTGAAAATAGCAGGAAGCCAGCTATATTTAGCAAAGGAAAGCAACAAGTCTAAGCAGTGTGCAGAGAAGGTGAAAAATAGAAGCACGAAGTCTAATGATTAGTACAACCAACAAAACTGCTTACAATATTGCATATTTTGTAACTGGCAAAAGCAGAGTGTTTTGTTTTTTTAAACCAAAGTAGAGCCTACTGGTTCCTTTCCTATTATGTTTAAATAATGTATTGTATTCAGTCAAGGAGCAAGCTATCTTTAGATTTCAAAAGAACAAATAATGTACTTTTTGAAATAAACCAACTAGTAAGTAAAATCATACTCATATAGAGATTTCTTTTTTATGAAAAGAAATCCATCACCACACTGGTATTCTCTGAGAGACACGCATTCTTTGCTTAAAACTATACAGAGAGGTTGGGAGGAATTTACTAACTTATGAGATCAGTTCTACTCTAATTGAAAAGTTCTAATTAAGCTGAAATTATTCTTATAATTTCCATTCATAAAGGCTTCTCTCTGCATAAAAATAGACAAATCTTTTCTTTTTTAAATAGTTCATTTTTGTTGTATTTTTTCCATCACTATTTATCTCCCCATACCATCTTCCACCTCCACCCACTCCCCTCCCTGCTGCAATCACTGCATTGTTGTTTGCATTCATGAGTTCTCTTCCTTTTTTGGTTACTCTTCTTTAAAAAATATTTTATTTATTTATTTTTAGAGAGAGGGAAAAGGAGGGAGAAAGAGAGGTAGAGAAACATGGATGTGTGGTTGCCTCTCATGCGCCCCCTACTGGGGACCTGGCCCATAACCCAGGCATGTGCCCTGACTGGGAATTGAAATGGTGACTCCTTGGTTCTCAGGTTGGCACTCAATCCAATGAGCCACACCAGCCAGGGCTCTTTTTTGCTATTATTAATCGATAGTAATCCTTTAAATTTTTTAAGTTTCTGTCATTGTTCCTATGGTCTTTTTTACAAAGCAAACAAGCTCATTGCCTTCATTCTTTCTCCTGTGATTGGATTTCCAGCCAATCGGTATAACCTGACCAGAGTATATTTTTAATAGGCTAAGATAATTCCTAGTCTTTTAATACATGTCCCATCTTTGGTTCATATTGAGCTTATGTTCAACTCATCTTCCTAGATTTTAAATTAATGAATACAGTTGTGGGACATCTGTGTGTTTGATTAGAGAAGTATCTTTCTGACAACCTTCTACCGCATCTGCTTTGTGAATACTAGATCTGTGACCCAGAGTACCTGGTTGATTCTTTCAGTGTGACTGACATTAGGCATATACACAGAACATGTTTGCTCAGACCTTCAAAGGGTTGTTGCTTCTTCATCTGTGGTTTTACTCTTAGTTGCCAAAGTAAATAACTAAATTAAAAAAGAAAATTGAAAGGGTCTATGTTTACTCCCAGGTCAGTAAATGATTAGTTGATTGTTAATGTTTCTAAGGATGCTTAGAGTAATTTTATGTACTTACATAGTACATTTAACTGCAAATAATCTTTTCTAGCATTGGGTTTGATATTTTTCTAAATTATTTTTTCTTTAATGAGTTGCTGTGGTTGTTAATTTCAGGAAGTCCGCTGAAAGCTTGACAAAAGGAGAATAAATTGAAAAATCCATATAATAATGCTTAATCACTAGTTCCATTGTTCTCATTACTCTTGTCAAGCCTCCATATGTCACCAGGGACAATTATTAACTAGAAAATCATCTTTCTGAGTAATATAAAATACAAATTTTTCTTGAACACATTTCTACTCTTAAAAAATGCTAGCATAAAGTAAGAGCAAAATTTAGCAGAAACAATCGGAATAAATCTTGAAATTTTCTTAGAATAGACTTAAATTATATTTGTGTACCATTGGTAATGTTAGTGTTCATTTTAATATGTAAACCTCTCACTTCCTTTGTAACATTTTTCCAGTGTTTACATAATTATAACTGGGTGTTCTGAGGTATCCATCAGGAAAAACTTGTGTCATATTTTCACATGTGTCTAACCCCAAATCCTAAATACACAACTACTATATTTAAAAAGGAAGGGAGTTGTGTGGATCCTAAATGGATGCCAGATTGGCATCCACAGGCTGTAAAATATATGATTCTTGTCCAATTTGTAAACAACAGAATTCATCAGAATGCTCAAACATTTCATTGCCTTATTATGAAGGGTTGAACTCATAGTTAACTCAATGTACTCAGTAACCATTTAATTATCCCCTCCTGGCAAGAGCTTATTCTTGTTTAGACAAATTGTGCTCATCATTTCCTCTTCTTTCTTTTCCTTTCTTCCCTCCCTTCATCCCTCCCACCCTTCCTTCCTTCTTTCCTTCCTTCCTTCCATTTCTTTTTTTAAAATTTTCACCTGAGGACATGCTTATTGATGTTAGAGAGAGAGGAAGGGAAGAAGAAAAAGAGAGAAACATTGATTGCTTGCCTCTTTCACACACTCCAACCAGGGACCTGACCTGCAACATAGGCATGTGCCCTGACTGGGAAATGAACATGTGACTGGCTTTATGGGATGACACTCCAACCAAGACACACCAGCCAAGGTTGTGCTAGTCCTTTCCCACAAGGGCAAGTGGGTAAATCTGTTGGTGTCAAGTCTTAAATTTTATACTAGAAAGCTCTCTTTTATTATCTTCGTGTTCAGCACTCTTTAACTATCTTGTACAAGTAGTCATGCATTGTTTAATTAACCATACATTTCTCTGTACTATTTTAACTCATTTTGTTGATGAAGTTTACATGTATTTATCTTGGTTGCCCAAGAAGATGTTAACTTCTTGAGCACCTTAACGCTTTTAATCCTCCCTGGTTTTTAATTTAGGTGTTCAATGAATAACTATTAACTTTACTCTTTCTCACATTATTTAAAGCAGCTTTATTTTACCATTTGTTTTATTATTATTATTATTTGTATAAAGTGCTGTCATAAAAAATAAATTTTTGGTATAGCACAGTGTCATATTCTTCCCCCAGGGAGTAATCTTGCTAGATCTCTGAGTATAGCAATACAGGGTTTTGTAATCTTAAGAAACTGCTTTTCTCTGTTTTCCTACATCAGTTTGGAATGCTGCTTCCTGATTTATGAGGGCAAGGCAAGTAAAGAGTACTTGTTTTCATAAGACATTTTCACTCTAAGTGGCACTTCTCAAAAACACCATGTTTCTATGATTTGAGGTTCTCATATTTATTTTAAGTTACTGCTTGGGAAAGTTCTATATTATAGTAATGAAAACTAAGTCTTCTTTTAAGATAAAGTTTGGCCATAGTTGGAGGCATGAATATGTAAGTTACAAATAATTTCTTCTTTCCCTATTTTCCAATCTATTTTATATTATCCTTTACTTTACATATTATAAAAAATCATTTGCAAAAAAGTAGCGGAATGAGAACTCTAATAGTACTTAAACCTCAGCCCTGAGCTAGATGCTACATGTAGTAGAAGAAAAAGTTTGGCATAGGGAGTTCATAACACTCCCTAGAAACCAACATTTATAGGCATATAAAATTAATGAAGGAAACAAGGCGATAAATTATAGAATATAATTAAGTGTACAGTTAATAAAATATAAATATTTTATTTTACATTCACATAACTTTTTTCTCCAAGCTTCTGAAAGGAATTAAAAGAGTTCCTTTTTAATTAAATAATAAGAGCTAACAGTTGTTAACATTTGCCATGTGCCTTATGCTGAACAAAGAGCTTTGGATGCATTATTTATTTAATCCTCCACTAGAGTAATTTCTGTCTTAACACATTGTATGCGGGAAACATATTTATATGTTTTACGTTGACTGGTAGTAGAGCGTGCAATAAAAACTACCTGCAAACAATGTGTTAAAGAACACCAAAGCCTACAGAAGGTAAATCACCAGTTCAAAATACATCTCTGACTCAAATCCACAAATACCCTAAGCTTCTACCTTTTGCTTTTCAGACTGCAGGTCACAGCCCACAACTGGATCATGGGAACAATTAAGTGGGTCACAACTATAGTTATAAGAAATAAAATTAAATAGATTGTATCACAACTATATGCCAAGAAATGTGGAAACCTGAGTGAAGTGGACAAATTTCTAGAAACATATAATCTTCCAAATCTGGATCAGGAAGAAGCAGAAAGCCTGAATAAACCAATAACAACTAGTGAAATTGAAGCAGCAATTAAAAAAAACTCCTGGCACACAAAAGGCCTAACCACATGGCTCTACAGGAGAATTTTACAAAACATATAAGGAAGAACTAATCTCTATCCTGCTCAAACAGTTCCAAAAAACCCAAGAAGGGGGAAGACTCCCAAATTATTTTTATGAGGCCAGCATTATCCTAATCCAAAACCAGATAAAGACACAACAAAGAAAACTACAGGCCAACATCCCTGGTGAACATAGATGCTAAAATCTTCAACAAAATATTGGCAAACCAGATCAAGCAATACATTAAAAAGATCATACACCATGATCAAGTGGAAGTCATCACAAGGATGCAAGGATCATGCAATATACACAAATCAATAAATGTAATACACCACATAAACAGAAGGAAAGGAAAAAATCACATGATCATATCAATAGATGCTGAAAAAGTATTTGATAAAGTACAGCACTGATTTATGATAAAAACACTTAGCAAAGTGGAAATACAGGGAGCATACCTCAACATAACGAAGACCATGTATGAGAAACCTACAGCCAACATCATACTCAACAGGCAAAAACTAAAATCTTTCCCCCTAAGATTGAGCACAAGACAAGGATGTCTGCATTCACCACAGCTATTCAACACAGTACTGGAAGTCCTAATTACAGTGATCAGACAACAAAAAGAAATAAAGGTATCTAAATTGGAGAGGAGGAAGTAAAATAGTCATTGCTTGCAGATGACATGGTAGTGTACATAGAAAACCCTACAGACTCCACCAAAAAATTACTTGACCTAATAAGTAAATCAGCAAAACAGCGGTATACAAAGTCAATATTCAGATATCAAAGTCATTTTTGTACACCAACAATGAAATATCAGAAACAGAAATCAGGGAAAAAATCCAATTTCTATAGCAATAAGAAAAAATAAAGTATCTAGGAATAAATTTAACCAAGGAAGTAAAAGATGTGTACTCAGAAAACTATAGAATACTGAAGAAAGAAATTAAGGAAGACACAAGCAAATGGAAATATATATCATGTTCAGGGACTGGAAGAATTTACATCATTAAAATGTACATACTACCCAAAGCAATTTATAGATTCAATGCAATCCCTACTAAAATACCAATAACATATTTCACATATATAGAACAAACATTTCAAAAATTTATATGGAACCATAAATGACCCCAAATAGCTACAAGAATTTTGAGAAAGAAGAAGAAAGTAGGAGGGATCACAATACCTGATATGAAACTATACTACAAGGCCATTGTAACCAAAACAGTCTGGTACTGGCATAAGAACAGACACAGAGACCAATGGAACAGTATAGAGAACCTAGATATAAACCCAAGTCTCTATGTTCAATTAATATTTGACAAAGGGGGCAGGAGGATAAAATGGAGTAAAAATAGCCTCTTCAACAAATGGTGTTGGGAGATCAGGACAGCTACATGCAAAAAAGTGAAACTGGATCATCAACTTACACCATACACCAAAATAAATTCAAGATGGATAAAAGACTTAAATATAAGTTGTGACACCATAAAAGGCATACAGTAGAACATAGGGAGAAAAATTTCAGATATTCCACACAGCAATATTTTCACTGATATGTCTCCTAGAGCAAGGGATGTAAAGGAAAGAATAAACAAATGGGACCTCATCAAAATAAAAAGCTTCTGCATGGCTAAAGAAAACAGTATTAAAATGAAAAGAGAACCAACTGTATGGGGAAACATATTTGTCAATGATACCTCGGACAGGGGTTTGATCTCCAAAACATATAAAGAACTCACACAACTCCATACCAGGAAGACAAACAATCCAATTAAAAAATGGGCAGAAGACCTGAACAGACACTTCTCCAAGGAGAACATGCAGAGGGTGCAGAGACAGATGAAAGGATGCTCAGCATCACCAGCCATCAGAGAGATGCAAATTAAAACCACAATGAGATACCACTTCACATTGGTCAAAATGGCCATCATTACCAAATTTTAAAAAAAGTGCTGGCAAGGTTGTGGAGAAAAGGGAACCCTAGTGCACTGTTGGTGGGAATGCAGACTGTTGCAGCCTCTGTGGAGAACAGTATGGAATTTCTTCAAAAACCTAAAGATGGAACTAACTTCTGATACAGTGATTGCAGTGCTGGGATTATAACCTAAGAATCCTGAATCACCAATTCAAAAGAACCCATGCACACCACTGTTCATAGTGGCATTATTTATAATAACCAAGTGCTGAAAACAGCCTAAGTGCCTATCAGTAAATAAGTGGATCAAAACACTGTGGTATGTTTACACAATGGAATACTACACAGCAGAAAGAAAGAAGGAGCTTCTACCCTTCACAACAGCATGGATGGAACTGGGGAGTATTATACTTTGTGAAATAAGTCAGGTGGTGAAAGACAAATATCAGATGCTGTCACCTATGACTGGAACCCAGTCAACAAAACAAACAAATGAGCAAAAAAGAACCAGAGACGTGGAAATAAAGAACAACCTACAGTGAGCAGAGAGGGCAGAGGTGGATATGGGGGAAAGAAGGGGAACATGTACAAAGGACCCACGGACAAGGTCAGTGGGGTGGGGTTTCTCTTTGGGAGCCATCATTGGATGAGGCAGTAGAGAGAAATGGGGAGAAAATGGGGACAACTGTAACTGGACAGCAATAAAAATAAATGGACAGTATCAGAGTATATCACATATAATATTATTTTATGAAATTTCTCTATCTGGTATTTTCATGTGGACTTGTTACTCACCCTCTCACAAGAGGAACCCAAACAAAGGGTCTCCTTCCCAGTGCTGTTCCTGTCAATAGAACAAGGCTGAGTTGTATAAAGCAGAGGAGAAACTATTCATTGATCAAGGAATGGTGAAGGGCAAGCTCACATTCTAACAGCACCTTCCCCCACACCTTCTCTGTAGCCACCTGTATTTATGGCTTGGAGTGATTCTTTTTATTTATTAATTATATTTTACTGATTATGCTATTACAGTGGTCTCAATTTTTCCCTCCCCCCACCCAGTACCCCCTAATCCCTCAGGCTATCTCCACACCACTGTTCATATCCATGAGTCATGCATAGGTTCTTTGGTTACTCCATTTCCTATGTTGTACTTTACATCCCCATGGCTATTCTATTACTACCTATTTGTACTTCTTAGTTCCCTCATCTCTTCACCCATTCCTGTACACCCCTCCAACCTGGCAACCATCAAAATGTTCTTTGTTCCATGATTCTTTCTTTGTTCTTCCTGTTCAATTAGTTTTTTGGATTCAATTGTTGATAGATATGTATATTTTGCCATTTTATTGTTCATAGTTTTGATCTTTTTCTTCAATAAGTCCCTGTAACATTTCATGTGATATTGGTTTGGTGATGATGAACTCCTTTAGTTAGTTTTGTTTTGTTTGGGAAGCTCTTTATTTGCCCTTTGATTCTAAATGATATCTTTGCTGGGTAGAGCAGTCGTAATTATAGGCCCCTGCTTTTCACCACTTTGAATGTTTCTTGCCACTCCTTTCTAGCCTGCAAAGTTTCTTTTGAGAAATCAGCTGACTGTCTTAAGGGAACTTCCTTTCTAGTTAACTAACTGCTTTTCTCTTGCTGCTTTTTAAGATTCTCTCTTTATTTTTAATCCTTGGTATTTTAATTATGATGCATCTTGGAGTGGGCCTTCTTACATCCATCTTGTTTGGGACTCTCTGTGCTTCCTGGACTTACATGTCTATTTCCTTCACCAAATTAAGAAAATTTTCTTTCATTATTTTTTTCAAATAGATTTCCAATTTCTTGCTCTTTCTCTCTTCCTTTTGGCACCCCTGTGATGTGAAGTCCAACGACTGCTTGAAGTTGTCCCACAGACTGCTTACACTATCGTCATTTTTTTGGATTCTTGGTTTCTTCTTGTTCTGATTGTTTGATTTTTGCTTCCATGTGTTCCAAATCATTGATTTGATTCCTGGCTTCATCTGTTCTACTGTTGTTTCCCTGTTGTTCTTTACTTTAACTAGTGTATCCTTCATTTCTGACTGAATCTTTTTTATGCTGTTGAGGTCCTTGCTAATTTCCTTGAGCATTCTTATAATCAGTATTTTGAACTCTGAATTTATTAGATTGCTTATCTCTTATTTGTTTAGTTCTTTTTCTGGAGTTTTGATCTGTTCTTTCATTTGGGCCATGTTTCTTTGTCTCCTCATTTTGGCATCCTCCCTGTGTTTGTTTCTATGTATTAGATAGAGCTGCTATGATTCCTTGTCTTGGTAGCGTGGCCTAATGTAGTAGGTGTCCTGTAGAGTTCACTGGCACAGCCTTCCCTATCACTCAAGCTGAGTACCCAATTTTCACCCTTCTTCAGGGCTGATTATAACCTCCTCTTATAGTTGAGCCTTGATTGCTGTTGGTAGGTCAATGGAAAGGATTTACCCAGGCCAGTCAGCTGCAAGGACTGGCTTTGACCACTGACCACCAACCTCTGCCCTCCGTGGATGATCAGCTGTGTAGGGGCAGGGTGGTGGTGGTCAAGTGGGGTCTACTGCTGTTCACTGAGTGTGCAGGTCCTGGAGTTTCCTGGGTGGTACAGGTCAAGGTCAGCCCCACCTGTGTTTTGCCCAGAGCCACTCTACCTGAGCTATAAAGCAATCTGAGATGGCTGCTACTTGTGCTGGGCTTGGAGATTCCAAGGTGAATCCAAGCTGTGAATCTAGGCTGCTAATTCCTGGCCAGCAGCCACTTAGCAAGAGGTACAGGGTCTGGGGGCTCACTGAGGCTGACTGCTGTTTATCTGAGAGAATTTAGGAAGTTTTGTAGCATGAGCCAAGATTAGCCATTCATATGGAAAAGCAGCTTGGGTAGGTTCATAAGTTGTGTGGGATGGATTCTCTGGGGTTCTCCAGGGCAAGGCAGAGTTTTAGCCAGGTTGATGGAGACTCAAATATACACTGGCTTGCTGGCCCTGTGGCTTTCTGGTGGGGAGGGCTTAGAAGAGGGATGATGGCCTCTGTTCGCCTTTCTGTCTGAGAAAAAGCTGTCCCTGAGCTCTCTTCTTGAGGCCAAACACTTCAGTTTCTCCCTGCATGCCAACAGTGCCTTTGAAGCTGCTACCTCAGTGCCGGAGCTCAGAGGGAGTAAGTCTAAGTCTGTGTGAGGGTTCTTTAAAGGGAACTGCTTGGGACTCCAGAAGTTTCTTCCAACAACTCAATCCCCATTGGTTTTTGCAGCTAGAAGTTATCTTCTTGGCACTGGAACTCTGGGCTGTGGGCCTAGTGTGGGACTGGGACCCCTCACTCAGGAGATATCCATCCTGAATATTTATCCACCACATGTGGAGGTGGGACTAGCCTGTTTTGCTTTCCCACCCCTCCTACCAGTCTGGATATATGTGCTTTCTTTAATTTTGTAGTTGTCAGACTTCCATTCAACTTGATTTCTGACATTTCTAAGTGATGGTTTTTCTATATTTTAGTTGTAATTTTGATGTGGTTGTGCAAGGAGGTGAGTTGTATTTACCCATGCCACCATCTTGACCAGGAGTCCTCTTAAAATTGGAGGAGTGATTCTTTTAGCTATGCATATTTACTCTTTTGTTGCACTTTGTCCTTTTTGCACAGGATGCCCCATTACCATTTTAGACTTTGTCCTCAGCACATTGGTCTTTGCACTCAGCCTTCTCCATTTTGTTGTTGGGAATCCTTTTCAGTTCCAATAAGAAAGCATAGCTTATAACATAATTTATGTACTGAGAAATGTTAGGGTCTTTTGGATGATAGTTTGGTGATAGAGTGGGCCATGAGGTGTAGTTTAATGATTAGTATGTGTTGGAGTTAAGAAAATTTGGAAGTAGAGCTACACTGTGCTACCTGTCATAGAATTCTTTATCAGGATTATGCAATAGGTAGAAATAGAGATTTATTTTTTTAGTTAATGGATGAAGAGTTTGAGGACCAGACATGAATCAGGACTACTCCTTAAAATGAGAAATATATGGAACTGGAAATTTCAGCTTGGCATCATTGAATGACAGTAATGCAACATACCATACTAGATGCTAGATGTAATGGTCAGAATGTAAGTATATTAATAATGTTCTCCCTTCTCTTTAAGATTCCAGTCTAGAGAGTATGTAATATTGATGGGGAGAGAGATGGTGGGTAAGAGAGACATCCTTAAGTATTATGAAGAAGCAGAGTAGGTGGCACCTGATTGATTTTCTTTTGTGATTTTAAGGATATTTAGTGAATGTTGTTATTCCAGATCACCTACCTCCCTGCTTACTTAAATGCCTGAACTACTAGCAAAACTTAATTCTTGTGAGGAAGATAGTTTTGTTTTTTTTTGAGGGAGTTGCTCTTTTAAAATACAATGATTTTCAGAGGAGTAATACATCAATTTTGTAGAGTAGTCTTTAACATGCAAGAACTATTCCAAATTAGCAGTTTTTATTTGACAGCTAGGAGGCAAGATCCTGAATGTCTAGAAGTTTATTAGGTCAGGAGTAAGGATGATTTTTTAATAAGGTGCTGCAAGTTACTAGTTATGCAGAGAAGACAAGAGAAGACAGAAGCTAAGAAGGGGGGCCAGATTATACAAGTTTGTCCAGGATTGGCACTGGCTAGAGTGGTGCACTCATTTGGCTAAAGAATAGGCAAAAAGGAAGTAGAATTGGAACTTGCACAAAAGAACTTTCAGTTGGCTGGTGAAGCTTGCCTATAAGTTCTTACTCCTCTCTGCCATCTCACCTGTGTTGTAGGCCATGCATTCTTTGCTGAGATGGTATTGCACCCAAAGAAGGAATTATTTTTTGAGGAAAGCGAGTGTGAAAAAATTACACTCTTTCTATGCTTAATGTACATGTATTTACATAATATGTAAACAAGTATATGGTATATTCATGGCTTTAAAATTTCATGGGAGGAAATTAAGAAAAATATGTCTAAAAGAGTGTCCTTGGAGGAGGCAATAATAAAGAGTTTGAGAAACACTAAGGTAAAGTAGGGTAATTAGGAAGGCAAAGACGTAAGAAGAAGGTATGTGTGGGGAGAGGTTGTGAACTAAAAGGTCAGGTTTACTAGGTATAGGCAAAAAATGAGAAGACACAGAAAGAAAGGAACTAGTAATCAGTGAGCTTCAGGGAAAACATTCAGGAGAGTATGGCAAGAAAGACTTAGGGGAGCAGTGGGGAGAGAAGAAATGAACACAACAGAAATGGGGAAAGGGAATTTAAAAAAATATTGATGAGTCTATGAATAGAATTCCCTTTGACACTGATCTAAAG
This sequence comes from Phyllostomus discolor, assembly GCF_004126475.2. Classification (NCBI taxonomy): domain Eukaryota; kingdom Metazoa; phylum Chordata; class Mammalia; order Chiroptera; family Phyllostomidae; genus Phyllostomus; species Phyllostomus discolor. The sequence continues at coordinate 100,617,041 of NC_040903.2, forward strand.
AAGTAAGTAAGGGTTAGAATTACACTTTGTTTGTGTGGTGGCATCAAGAAAGTCAACTTTTTGAGATGAATAATCCATGTTTTTTCCAATCTTATGTAAAAAACTATCAAAATGCTGCTGCCATAGGTTTTCTAGTACCCCACCCACAATATAACTCCCTAAGCCCATATTATTTAGAAGCCACAATAATTAATTGTATTTTTTGAGATCAGCACCAGAACAGACTGGGTGTCATGAACCCTGGACTTTATTTAGGTTATGGAGTTTATACAATTATTCCAGAAGCCATTTAGGCTGAATGGTCTCTAGGGAGTGTTTTTTCAGTTCTTTAGAGCTGGCTCACAGGTATTAATTGTTTTGAGCAACTTTGAACACCTTTGTACACGAATGCCACCAGTCCAGGGAGGCCCAAAGACCCGGGGTCAGGGTAACTACAAAAGGAACCAGGCATCCTAAGTATTTTCTTGGCTTTAGAAAGGAGCTATGTCTTCTAATGATGTAGAGAAATGATTCTTCAGTAATCTTGCTGCAAATCATTGTCATTCTTGGGAAATGAGAGGAAGTCTACCTTGTTCCATTACTAGCTTGAAATAATAGAATCCTCCTTAAAATAATAGTACTTCTCCTATGGTCAGGGATGTCCTCTCAAAATTATTAATTGTATCATAAATAAAGTCTTTTGGTCATCAGAGAAAGTTACTCCACTGTACTAAAGTGTGAGGGTGTTTGTTAAATGGATTATAATACAAATACCAAGTTAGACTTCTCAAAAATAATGCCAGACCCTAAAGGCCAGAAATGCAAAGGAGGCTTCTGCATTAAATTAAGAGCACAAACATTCCAGTTTATTTAATAAGGAATACCTTACCAATGAATCATCTAATCAATATACAAGTTAAAGGAACAAATTATGGCTAAAATGCAATTGAGTGCTTCCTTAGTACCTTTTTTTAAAAATTATAGCAAGAACACTTAACATGACATCTATCCTTTTAGTAAATTTTTAGTGTACTCCAGTGTTGACAACTATGGATGGGATGCTGTACAGCAGATCCCTAGAACTTACTCATCTTGCATAATGGAAACTTTATACCCATCAAAGAGCAATCTCTTATTTCTCCCCCTCCTTGGCCCTGGCAATCACCTTACTACTCTGTTTTTAGGAGGGCTTTTATTTAAGACTATTTAGCTACCTTATAAAATTGGACCCTTTACTACCCTAAAGCTGAATATGAGTGTTGGTAAAGGAGTGAGAGATCTAAGAAAGCAAAGAGAGCAATATAATAGTCAAGGGCAGGCTGGCACTTCCCAGACATAGTTTGGAAATATTCCAAATTGTGTAGTTAAAAATAAATACTGTTTTTTCCCAGTTGTGAGTTGTCTGATGTGATTATGACCTTGTCAGCAAATTCTATTTTCGTTGTGACTGGAAAATTCTTTACCTCATGCTCAATTTAGGGAAATTTTAGTCCTTACTGTTCTAATTTCTTCCTTCACTAATTTGCCTTCTTCTCCTCTGTCTGAGAAGCTTCATGGAAAGTTCAACTCATTTGTCTAAGAGTTTCTTCCTCGGCATAATTCAAAAATTTCATTGTATTGTATAAATTTCATTTTAGTAATTGCTATTTCTCTAACAATTAATATTGTGCTCTATTGCTTATGCCTAAGTTTTGGGTAATATATCTGGTATGACCTCAGTATAGATGGTGTCAATATAATTGGATTAGTGACAGAAGAATTCTGAGGAACTGGGAAGAATAGCTGATATTTTCTTTTCTCTTTTATTGAATTTATTGCAGATATCTGATATTTTTAAAATGCATTTCATTTCTCTACTTTCTCCTAATACTATTAGTTAATAACAATTAAAATACAGTTTGTTTTGTTTTAAAACTCTTTCAAGATTTTTCAGAAAGTATCTCAAAATGATTTAAGGACTCTGTGATATACCCTAAATGGGCCTGGAAATTAGTGGATTAGAATATAGCAACCTCATTCTAACCCTCTCACCATTGGCATGTGTCAGATTTGAGTTAGATAGACTGTGAGTTAATGGGGTGCATTTGTGGGAGAGGAGACAGGACAAGTATATGTAGTTTCTACACATTTTTCTCCAATTATGATAGAGTTGAACTTTATTTAATGTGTAATTAGTTCCACACTCTGTGCTATAATAAAAACTATAGGAGATACAAAAGAATTAAGTGGTTCCCAGCTGTGAAGAAAATTATCATTGAAAAGATAAGATAGTGCACACCTGAAACTGCTTCAGGGAATTAAAGAAAGTTAGTTTTGGAGCTAATAGACCTTTTTAAGTCAACTGTGTGTATGTTAGCAAAAGCCTACAACATGATGAGAATATAAATTAACTTCAAGTTGTTTAATGGCCAGTATTTTTGTGACTGTCTATTGAATTACACATGGCAGCCACAGGAAGCAAAGGAAATGAGGCTAGACAGAGTGGGTAGGGGCGGTGTTAGTTTTGTCCTACTGTGTTTTCATGAAGTTTTGTACAAAGTGCCCTTTAGGATGTTTGCTGAAACCCACCTACAGGGGAAATGTTGTTTTGATTGAACTTGAGGTAAAACAAACTGCCTTGTCCCGGACTTACAGGCCTGCCTCAGGAAGCCAGCCGGGAAGGCCCTGTCTGTCGCGCTTCCCTACCTCTCACTCCACGGTAGAGGTCTTGCTTTTGTTGCCCTAACCAGCACACCTCGTCTTGTTCTCCTGAACACTCCTTATTCTTTTATCTACAAGGAAGCAAATATTTAAAATACAAGAGTTTTTATAGCAAAAAAATAGTTTAAGACAAGGTCTGTGATTTTTCTGTGCATCAGTGGAAATCTGTAGCATCTGAATAGCAGTGGTCTCTACAGGGCGAGTGCTGCTGGCCGGGTGCTGTGTGTGGCCACATGGACCCTGTCCTCATAGGGAGGACACATTGGTTTAATGCTCTGTGGTTGCTGTCTTGCAATTCTTAATAATTATCTTTGCACTTGTATTTTTTAAGGGAGATAAAATGGAGATAAGTCAATTTTTTAAAGGGAAGTCTGATAAGATAATAGAGCATGTGCTTGGGCAGATGAGCTATGCAAAAGGAAGGAGCTTTGTAATTCAGTGCCTTCAATAGCATTTTCCCTCACTTTCTGAACAAGATGCCCTGTATTTTCATTTGTACGAGGCTCTGCAAATTATGTAGCTGGTCTTGTCTCTTTCTGGATCTCTACAGTTTTCTATTCTATTAATAGTGACATACCTTTTGAGAATTTTCCATGTGGTCATGTTCATCTATTAAACTTGTATCATAACATTTTGTTGCAAACATTCTTGAGGTTACTCTGTAGGAGTCAGTTTATGAAAATTACTGTCTTTGTCAGTTTAGGCTGCTGTAACAACAGTACCATCCAGTGGGTGGCTTAAGCAACAAACATTTCTTTTTCACAGTTCTGGAAGGTGGAAAGTTCAAGATCAAGGCACCAGCAGGTTTAGTGGCTGGTGAGGACCTGCTTTCCGGTTCACAGACAGACGTCTTCCAGTAACTTCACAGGGAGGCAGGGCATGGAAGTTCCCTGGGGTCTCATTTATAAGGGTACTAAACCCCAGTCATGAGCGACTTAATCACTCCCAAAGGCCATACCTCCAAATATCAGCCCATCGGAGGTTAGGTTTCAACATCTGAATTTGGGGGCACACACTCAGTTTATGGCAATCATGAAATGATGTTCACTATTATTAGTACCTATTAACAATTCTAAAATCAAGACTAAAAAGAAAGAAGAGGTGCCAGTTGAGTACAGTTGCCATGGATACTTAAGGTATTTCTAAAAGATTTTCAGAAATGTAGCATACGCAATAGCTTCCCAAGATGACTATTGCAAAGAGATTTCACTTGAGTGCATAAGCACTGATCATAAAGAAGATAAGTTTCATTAGTATAATTATTAGTTATAATTGCAAAAAAATTATCTGTAGAACCGTAGTAAAGTTAAAACCTTGCTATTTGACTTGGTTTTACGTCATAAAAAGAATGAAATTTTGTACAGACTTATTTTAGGTTATCAACTCATGATAACCTCAAATCTAGAAAATAAGATCCATAGTCAGGTGATTCAAAGGTGTACATATATATGCCACCTCTAATTACAAGGACACAATTTTGAGAAGTCAATTTTTTTCTGTTGTGAAATTACCAAGTAAGAATAAAAGCTTCTCTGTGCCATGCTACCTAAAATACTACCCTCCCCCAAAAAGGGAATGTAGGAGTTTCTAAGGGTCAATATTTCTTCAACCTTATTATACTTAAGGAATATCTGAGAAGCCTTCAGTAATGCAAACTTCCTATGTGAACCAGCAGTTATCTTGGCTCTTTTGATTTACAAGGGAGCCCACAAATCAATACTTTTATTCTAATTTCTGGAAATACTTTCTTCATTTGCCAGAATTTTCTCTGGCCTTCTTAGGTGTTTGGTTTGGCATTTTTGCTGGTTCCTTCTCAGTTTTCTTGCTTCTAAACTTTAGTGTGACCAAGGGTGATGACCCATTCTTAGATGGCTTTTCTCTTCTATTTTCATTCACTCTTTTGGTGATCTCATTCACACTCGTGACTCCCAAACTGTCTATTTGCTGGTGATTCCCAAATTTATATCCCTGGAGAAAGTGGGGATATAAAAAAAAGACTTTATTTATCTTTTTTTAGAGAGGGAGGAAGAGAGGGAGAGGAACATCAAAATGTGGCTGCTTCTTAAATGCCCCCTACCTGGGGCCTGGCCTGCAACTCAGGCATGTGCCCGGACTGGGAATTGAACCAGCAACCCTTTGGTTCATAGACCTGAACTCAATCCACTGAGCCACACCAGCCAGGGCTAGATTTTTTTTTTAGTTATTATATTTTGGTTGTTAAGTTTTATTTTGAAGGAGAGACAAAAGTAGGAAAATGGGGAAATGAGACAAAGAAATGAAAAAAATCTAATAAAGACTTCATTATTACCTCAGCTACTCTATGGGCAAATGGAGAGTGACCCTAATGGGGGATTTCTGGGGGCCAGTATAAAATACAAACCTCAGAGTTATTCTAGCCAAGGGGTGAGGGAACTGGGGTATTTTTACCCCAAATCCTGTCAGTTACTGGTTGAAAGCTCCTGCTGAAAGGGCATTCATTTTCTGATGCTTCTAGTCAGTTTTGGTGGTAAAGCAGACTCTGGTGGCAAAAGAGAGCCTTTAAGTGAAGATGTGGGTTTCTAGAATTGGAAGTTGGGCAGGTATGCATTTCTGAAAACACTTTAGGTCCACAGCAAAATTGAAAGGAAGCTATAGAGATTTCCCATACCCCCCCCCCACACGTATAGCCTGCCTCATTATTAACATCACTCACCAGAATGGCACGTTTGTTAAGAAGATGGACCTAGATTTCCATGTTACAATCACTCAAAGCCCATAGTTCACCTAAGACTCACGGGTGGTATACATTTTATGGGTTTGGATAAATGTATAATGATGTATATGCATTACTATACATCATACAGCATATTTTAAGTGCCCTGAAAATCCTCTTTGCTCTGCCCATTCACCCCTCACAATTATCTTTTTATTATTTCCATAGTTTTGAATTTCATAGAGTGTCATATAGTTGAGATCATATAGTATATAGCCTTTCTAGATTGGCTTCTTTCACTTAGTAATATGAACTTAGCTTTCCTCCATATCTTTTCATTGTTTGATAGCTCTTCTTTGTGCTAAGAAATATTCCATTGTCTGAATGTTACCTACTCACCCATTGAAGGATACCTTTTGTTTCTAAGTTTTGACAGCTGTGAATAAAATTGCTACAAACATCCCTAGGTTTTTAAGTACACATGTTTTCAAATTTGGGGGTAAATACTAAGGAGAGTGATTTCTGAATTATATAATAGTATGCTTAGTTTCAAAAGATATTGTCAAACTGTCTTCCAAAGTGGGTGTACCATTTTGCATTCCCACCAGCAATTTGAGTTCCTTTTGCCCCACATCCTGGCCAGCATCTGGTGTTTGCTGTCAGTGTCCGGATTTTGGCCATCCTGGGAGCTACATAGCTATATCTCCCTGTTGTTTGAATGTGCATTTCCTGATGGCACATGGTGCGAAGCACGTTTTCATAAGCTTATTTGCCACTTGTGCATCTTTTTAGTGAAACGTCTGGTAAGGTCTTTGACCCATTTTTTAGTTAGGTCACCTGTTTCCTTATGTTGAATTTTAGAGTTTTTCATATATTTTGGAAAACAGTCCTTTATCAAATGTGATTTTTGTAAATATTTCTCCCCATCTGTGACTTGTTTCCAAAATCTTTTTTTAAATTTAAAAAAATACTGGTGTTCAATTACAGTTGTCCCCATTTGCCCCCTTACTCTCCCCTGCCTGCCCTGCCCACCCCTTCCCCCCATATTCAACTTCATCTCCTAAATCTCTTGGCATTGTGTTGCAGAGCAGAAGTTTTTAATGAAGTCCAGCTTATCAATTATTTCTTTTGTGGATTATGCCTTTGGTGTTGTATCTAAAAAGTCATCCCTAAGATACATAAGGTTGTCTAAGTTTGTTCCAATGTTATCTTTTAGTTTGTATTTTATATTTAGGTCTATGGTTTATTTTGAGTTAATATTTGCAAAGGGTGTAAGGTCTGCATGTAGATTCCATGTTTTGCATGTAGGTGCCCAGTTGTTTATTTGTTCAAGAGATAGTCTTTGTTCCCTTGTATTGTCTTTGTTCTTTTGTTAAAGATCAGTTAAGTTTGTTTGTGTGGGTCTATTTCTGGATTCTCTGTTCTGTTCCATTAATCTATTTGTCTGTTCCTTGACCAATATCACACTGTAGCTTTATAGTAAGTAAGTCTTGAAGTCAGATAGTGTTAGTCCTCCAACTTTGTTCTCCTTCAGTATTGTGTTCACTATTCTGGCTATTTTGCCTCTCCATATAGACTTTAAGATCAGTTTGTCAATGTCTATAAAATTACTTGCTGGGATTTTGATTGGAACTGAATTGAATTTATAGATCTAATTGTGAAGCACTGATGCCTGGACAATGTTGAGTCTTCCTATGAACAAGGAGTATTTCTCTGTTTATTTAGTTCTTTGAGCTTGTTTGTCAGAGTATTGTAGCTTTCCTCATATAGATCTTCTCTCTTTTATATATTTTGTTAGATTTATACCTAAGTATTTAATTTTGGGGGGTTCTAATGTAAATGGCATTGTTTTTAACTTCAAATCCACTTGTTCATTGTTGGTACATAGGAAAGCGATAGACTGTTGTGTATTAACTTGTATCCTCCAACCTTGCTTGTTAGTTCTAGGGTTTTATTAATTTATTTTTTTGTTTTGTTCTTTTGGGTTTTCTGTATAGGTAAGAGTGTGTGAACAAAATCAGCTTTATGTCTTTCTTCCCAGTATGAATGCCATCGCCCCCCCTTTTTTTTTTACCATATTGCATTAGTAAGGACTTCCAGTATGATATTAAAGACAGGTAGTGAGAGGGGACATTATTTTTTTAATCTACATCACAATTTTTTGCACTATTCTGATTTTAATAGAGTTACTGAACTTGCAGTTTTACATGATGCTGAGGAATGCAGGGGAGCCATATCAGCCTGCCATAGGGCACTGCCCTAGTCCCACCCTCAGCTCTATTCAAATCCTTACAAAGAGCTGAGATGAAGGCCTAAATGATAGTAAGATGTTTGCCTATGAAAAGACTGAAAGTGGGAGATCTAAGATGGCGTTGGAGTAGGAAGGAGCAGATTTGGCTTTCCTCTGCTCAGGGGAGAAAATCCTGACCAATCTATGGAGTAGAAAGGCAAGCAACCAACATATTTCAGCATTTTTGAAAACAGAGGACCAAGGATTGTGGCAGAACCAAAAGAACAAAGAACGGATCCTAAGGGGAGTGCTACAACAAGGTAGGGTCCCAGGACTAGCATGTGGTCCTGGGGCTGCAGCCCCAGGCCCGGGGGCCGCGGCTGGGTTTACCATAGGGTTAGTGGGAGAGAACCAGATCAACTGCTCCCTCCCCAGCCGAGCAAGGTCTGAGCGGCTCTGGGAGGAATCCAGGTGCTGGCAAACACACCGGGGTGGTGAGCAGCAGAGGCGGTGCCCTGGAGGCGGTGGACACCAGAGCTGAGTCGCGCAGCGGACCCGGACTCCCGGGGTCACCGTTCTGGCTGGAGCTTTGGCAGTGAGAGAAGCCAGGCCACTGTGGGGAGCGGCGGGCTCGATCGGGAGGAATTTCTCAAGAGGAAGGGGTGAATAGACACAGATACTGTTTGGGGAATTCTCCTAAAGTGATTAGTGGCTCTAGCCTGTCTGCTCCCCAGCTATGAGAGCGCAGGCGCCCGCTCTCGGGAGCACCGGTCGCACCGGCGGGGACGGGCCGGGCCGGCTCACGGGAGCACCAGCATAGGGGAGGTGCCTGCAAGGAGAGCATCCCCGCACAGCAACCCACAGCAGTAACCCTGAGGAAAGACCTGATTCCCACACCCAGGGCCCAAAGCTGAGGAGCCAGTGCGAACTCCACGGGCCAAGGAAGAAAAGCCAAACAAATCATCCAAACAAATCAGTCTGCCTCAACCAGCAAGAGCAGAAAAACCGGTCTGGCAACTTTGAAATCAAGAGACTTTTTAATTTGATTCTATTTTTTTAACAATTTTTAATTTTTTAAGTTTTATTGTTTTTATTCTCTTTTGATTTCTTTTTCCTCTCTTACCTGATTTCTTGCTTTATTCCTTCCTCCTTCCTGTCCTCCAATTTTATCTCTTCTTCCTGCCTTCGTCTGCCTTTTCTATTTTTTACTTTCTTAAATTTTTTCCTAAATACCTACAAGTGAGACAAAATCCTGGATCGGTGAAAAGACCAAAGTTGAACCCAAAGAAGGGGCATCACAACAGCTGGGACAGTGAGATAAATGTCACTCTGCTATTACAGAGAGCCTACAAGTTATTGCATATTTGTATTATTATTTTTCCAGTGTTCCTACATCTTTTTTTTAACAATATTTGTATATCCCTCTTATTTTTGTATAGCCAGCTTTGCTAGGCTGGTTTTATTGTATGATCTGACAGCTTTCCCCTGATATCTCTTTCTATACTGTATTACTAATCTACTGTCCATTAACTCACCTGTGGCCCATCAGCACACTACTAGATGTTCTGTACGCCCTATCCTTGTTACCTAGATCTCATAGACTCTGCCATATGAATGTTGCCATAATATTATTGTAAATAACTGCTGTTCCATGCAATTGTAATTACTTCACAACACCCTCCCCCCAGATCTTAGCCCATTTTAAAGTTTCCGGAACGCTATTACTGTAGTGGTTAACTCTATTCTCTCACACACTACACCTATTTACTATCCTTTACTCTCACCTTACCCCAGAATCTGACCGCCCACAACCTCTCTGCTTTATAGATCCAACTCACAATCCTTCCTCCCCCAACAAGAGTCTTATCTTCTTTCCATCCTTTCTAAAAATCAGCTAGCTGGGTGGAAGACCACAGTTAACACTATACATAGTGAAAGGATCTCCTATATCTTCCCTACTTGCTACTACTGTAAATAGCATAGAATTCTCTGTTGCTGTCTTAAACCATTTTGCCTTCCCCCTCCAACTGATGACAAAAAAGATTAGGTGGGGGAGGTGAACACCAGGATACACACTGGAAGAGGAAACCCAACACCAAAGGAACCACTAACAGATAACAGCAGAAGAAGGTGAAGGAGGGAGTAGTAACCACACAAACCTCAATCCAGGACTTATCTGGAGATACAACTAAACAGTAGAGACAGTACCCAATACAAACAACTGAACAAGATTTCTTTAAACCTTGTACACACAGAAGAACCAGCTTCAACACAACCTGCCCTCACCAGCACAGCAAAATACAGAAGGTGGCAGACAGAGTGACCCACATTTAACCAGCTGGTGGGAAGGAACCACCAAAGAAAGACTCAACAACAATCAAAACCCAAAGGCAAACACAAAGCCAACTTAAACAACAGCCCAAGACCAGCGAGCTTGGGGGGTCAAGGAAACAGTACCACTGAAACTCACTGCTACTCTACTAAAGAAGTTCACATCATAAACCCAGGGAGCCAGAACAGATCAATATAAGAAGCTGAGGTGAACAAGAAGAGTCTCACAAACAATGGGAAGACAAAGAAATACTCCCCAAATGAAAGGAAAGGAGGAAGCCTCAAAAAGAATGCTAAATGAAACAGAGGCAATTCAACTATCAGATATTGAATTCAAAGCAGTGATTGTCAGGAAGCTCAATGAGCTCACAATGAGCTATGAGAGTCTACAGGGAAGCTACAATGAACTCAACGAAAACTACATCAGCATAAAAAAGGAAATAGAAACTCTCAACAAGGGCCAAGAGGAAATGAAGAATACAATCTCTGAAATGAAGAACACAGTAGAAGGAATGAAAAGCAGGATAGATGAAGCAGAAGATCGGATCAGCGAGCTAGAGGACAAAATAGAAGAAAACACCCAGAAAGAGCAAGAAAGGGAAAAGAGGCTCAGAAAGAATGAAGAGGGATTAAGAGAAATGCAAGACAATATGAAACGTAATAATATCCGCATAATAGGGATACCAGAAGGAGAAGAAGAAGAACAAGGGATAGAAAACCTAGTTGAACAAGTGATGATGGAAAACTTCCTTAATTTGATGAGACAAAAAGTCACACAAATACAGGAAACACAGAGAGTCCCAATCAAGAGGAACCCAAGGAGGCCCACCTCAAGACACATCATAATTAAAATGGCAAAATTTCAAGACAAAGAGAGAATCTTAAAGGCAGCAAGGGAGAAGAAGGAAGTAACATACAAGGGGGCCCCAATAAGGCTAACAGCTGACTTCTCAATGGAAACACTCCAAGCCAGAAGAGAATGGCAAGAAATAATCCAAGTAATGAGAACCAGAGGCCTGCAACCACGACTACTTTACCCAGCAAGGCTCTCAATTAAGATAGAAGGCCAAATAAGAAGCTTCTCAGACAAAAGAAGTCTAAAAGAATACACCTCCACTAAACCAGCTCTGCAAGAGATGCTGAAGGGACTGCTTTAAGGAAAGAAAGGAAAAGAGAGAGTCAGAGAGGATCACACGTACATAAAAGGCAATGAATAAGTACCTATCAATAATAACCTTAAACGTAAATGGATTAAACGCTCCGATCAAAAGACATAGAATAGCTGATTGGATAAGAAAACATGACCCACACATATGCTGTCTACAAGAGACCCACCTCAGGATAAAAGATCTGCACAGGTTGAAAGTGAAGGGCTGGAAACAAATTTTCCAAGCAAATGGACAGGAGAAAAAAGCCGGGGTAGCAATACTCATATCTGACAAAATAGACTTCCAAAGAAGAACCATAAAGAGAGACCCAGAAGGTCATTTCATAATACTCAAGGGAAGAATTCACCAAGAAGACATAAACATAGTAAATATATATGCACCCAACGTAGGAGCACCTAAATACATAAAGAAAACCTTAGAGGACTTCAAGAAAGATATGGACAGCAACACAATTATTGTGGGGGATTTTAACACCCCTCTATCAAAAATGGACAGATCTTCCAAACAAAACATCAACAAAGATATTGTGGCATTGAAGAATACCCTAGACGAGCTGGGCTTTACCGATATTTACAGAACCCTCCATCCCAAAGAAGCTAAATACACATTTTTTTCAAATGTACATGGAACATTTTCAAAGATTGACCACATGATAGGACACAAAACAAGCCTCAACAATTTCAAAAAAATTGAAATCATACCAAGCAATTTCTCGGATCACAAGGGACTGAAACTAGAAACCAACCCCAAGGAAAAAAACCCAAAACACTCAAATTCATGGAGATTAAACAGCATGCTATTAAACAATGAATGGGTCAAGAATGATATTAGGGAAGAAATCAAACGGTTTTTGGAAACAAATGAAAACGAACTCACAACAACCCAAAACTTATGGGACACAGCCAAGGCAGTCCTGAGAGGGAAGATCATAGCGATACAGGCCCACCTAAAAAAGTTAGAAACATTTCAAACAAACAACCTAACCCTACGTCTACAAGAACTCGAGGAACAACAACAAAGACAGCCCAGAGCAAGCAGAAGGAAGGAAATAACCAAGATCAGAGCAGAATTAAATGACATAGACACTAAAAGCACAATTCTAAAGATCAATGAATCCAAGAGTTGGTTCTTTGAAAAGATAAACAAAATCGACAAGCCTTTAAGCAGACTCATCAAGAAAAAAGAGAAAACCCAAATAAACACAATCAGAAATGAAAGAGGAGAGATTACAACAGATACCACAGAAATACAAAGGATTGTAACAAATTACTACAAAGAGCTGTATGCCAAGAAATTTGAAAACCTAGATGAAATGGACAAATTTCTAGAAAAATATAACCTCCCAAAATTCAACAAAATGGAAGCAGAAAGCCTGAACAAACCACTAGCAGCAAAAGAAATTGAAGCAGTAATCCAAAAACTCCCAACACACAAAAGCCCTGGACCAGATGGTTTCACAGGAGAATTCTACAAAGCATTTAAGGAAGAACTAACACCTATCCTTCACAGACTATTTCAAAAAATCCAAAAAGATGGAAGACTTCCAAACTCTTTTTATGAGGCCAACATCATCTTAATCCCAAAACCAGATAAAGACACAACAAAGAAAGAAAACTACAGGCCAATATCACTGATGAACATTGACGCTAAAATCCTCAACAAGACACTGGCAAACCGCATCCAACAGTACATTGAGAAAATCATACACCATGTCCAAGTGGGATTCATTCCAGGGATGCAAGGATGGTACAATATTCACAAATCAGTAAATGTAATACATCACATAAACAAAAGCAAAGACAAAAACCACATGATCATATTGATAGATGCAGAAAAAGCATTTGATAAGGTACAGCACCCATTCATGATAAAAACACTCAGTAAAGTGGGAATAGAGGGAGCATTCCTCAACATAATAAAGGCCATATATGAGAAACCTACAGCCAACATTATACTCAATGGGCAAAAATTAAAATCTTTTCCACTAAGAACAGGAACAAGACAAGGATGTCCACTTTCATCACTTCTATTCAATATAGTACTGGAAGTTCTAGCCACAGCAATCAGACAAGAAAAAGAAATAAAAGGCATTCAAATCGGAAAGGAGGAAACAAAACTGTCACTGTTTGCAGATGACATGATAGTGTACATAGAAAATCCTATAGACTCCACCAAAAAACTGCTTGACCTAATAAATGAATTTGGTAAAACAGCGGGATACAAAGTCAATATCCAGAAATCAAAGGCATTTCTGTACACCAACAATGAAACAGCAGAAGCAGAAATCAAGAAAAAAATCCCATTTGAAATAGCAAAAAGGAAAATAAAATACCTCGGAATAAACCTAACCAAAGAGGTAAAAGACCTGTATTCAGAAAACTACATAACACTGAGGAGAGAAATCAAGGAAGACACAAACAAATGGAAACATATACCGTGTTCATGGATTGGAAGAATTAATATCATTAAAATGTCCATACTACCAAAAGCAATCTACACATTCAATGCAATACCTATTAAAGTACCAATGGCATATTTCACAGACATAGAACAAACACTTCAACAATTTATATGGAACCATAAACGACCCCGAATAGCTGCTGCAATTTTGAGAAAGAAGAGTAAAGTAGGAGGAATCACAATACCTGACACTAAACTATACTACAAGGCCACTGTAATCAAAACAGCCTGGTACTGGCATAAAAACAGGCACATAGACCAATGGAACAGAACAGAGAGCCCAGAAATAAACCCAAGCCTCTACGGTCAATTAATATTTGACAAAGGAAGCAGCAACATAAAATGGAATAAAAATAGCCTCTTCAACAAATGATGTTGGGAGAACTGGACAGCTATGTGCAAAAAAATGAAACTCGAGCACCAACTTACACCTTACACAAAAATAGATTCAAGGTGGATAAAAGACTTAAATATAAAGCGTGACACCATTAAAGTCCTAGAAGAGAATGTAGGTAGGAAAATCTCAGATATTTTACGCAGAAACTTTTTCACTGACTTGTCTCCTAGAGCAAGGGACATAAAGGAAAGAATAAACAAATGGGACCTCATCAAAATTAAAAGCTTTTGCACAGCTAAGGAAAACAGTATGAAAATAAAAAGAGAACCAACTGTATGGGAAAACATATTTGCTAATGATACCTCAGACAAGGGTTTAATCTCCAAAATATATAAAGAACTTACACGACTCTACTCTAAGAAGACAAGTAACCCAATTAAAAAAATGGGCAAAGGACTTGAACAGACACTTCTCCAAGGAGGACATACAGAAAATCCAAAGACACATGAAGCGATGCTCAATATCGCTAGCCATCAGAGAGATGCAGATTAAAACCACAATGAGATACCACTTCACACCAGTCAGAATGGCCATCATAAACAAAGCAACAAACAACAAGTGTTGGAGAGGATGTGGAGAAAGGGGGTCCCTAGTGCACTGTTGGTGGGACTGTAGACTGGTACAACCACTATGGAAAGCAGTTTGAAACTTCCTCAGAAAACTAAAAATGGATCTGCCTTTTGACCCAGCAATTCCATTGCTGGGACTCTATCCTAAGAACACTAAAACACCAATACAAAAGAACCTTTGCACCCCGATGTTCATAGCAGCACAATTTACAATAGCTAGGTGCTGGAAGCAACCTAGATGCCCATCAGTAAATGAATGGATCAAAAAACTATGGTACATTTACACAATGGGATTCTATGCAGCAGAAAGAAAGAAGGAGCTCATACCCTTTGCAACAGCATGGATGGAGATGGAAAGCATTATGCTAAGTGAAACAAGCCAGGCAGTGAAAGACAAATACCACATGATACCACCTTTAACAGGAATCTAAACAACAAAACAAAACAAAAAAAAACTAGCAAAATATAACCAAAGACACTGAAATAGGGGATAGTCTGACAGTGGCCAGAGGGGAGAGAAGAGGGAATTTCAGGGGGGAATGGGTAGGGATTACAGGAACAAATTTGAAGGACACATGGACAAAAACTAGGGGTGGGAGGTAATGGGGGGAAAGGGGGAGGGTTGGGTGGGTGGGCTGGAATGGGAGTAGGGGGGAGAAAACTGTACTTGAACAATGATTAAAATAAAAAAAATAAAAAAATAAAAAATTAACAGAAAAAAAAGACTGAAAGTTATAGTTCATATAATGGAGTCTAAAATCAAGATTCAAAAAACCTTGATAAAATAGTATTATAAAATATTACATTATGCATTTTGATTCAGAATATAAAGTACAAAGGGCAAAGCTTATCTAGGAAGGGTTCTTATGGAGCAAGCCATAAGCAAACAGAAAAACAGAAAGAGGATAACATTGTACTTACAGAATTATAAATTAAAGGCTAAGTGAGGGAAACTGATATTAACTCAACCTGTATTTTCAGCCAACCACTGCCACAGGACTTTTGTAGATCTTAAGGAATCTAACACAATCCTGGACTATATTAACAAGAGTGAGTGGCTGGAATAAGGGAGGTAACTGTCACATTATGTGCTGAGATACGTAGACAATATGTAGACAATAGAGATGTCTAGTATGGTGACAGGTCACATGAAAGGTCATTGAAAAATGTTAAGTTTGATGAGAAGAAGGGTAGAGAACATGAAAGATGTCATGTGGAAAAAGAGTGAATCATTCTGCCTAGAAACAGAAGTGCAAGATAGTGCGCTCCCTGTTAGTGTAAGTAAGCAGCGGCAAAGTGACCAGCTACTTTAGGTGCACTGGACTAGATGGCCTCTAAGTTTCCTTCCAAGACTCTATGTACCTTTGTAGGCAGAAGTAGAAAACAAAATGGTGGTATTAATGTCAAGGGGTTTAGTGTCACAAAACTGAGCTCAGCTGGTGTTTGGCTTTAATGAGATCCAGACATCAGTGAGAAAGGAAAGAGATATTTTTAGATAAGACATTTTCAGCAATTATTTTAAGAAACAGGAAATTCAGGGTTCTATAGGAGAGATGTATGCAAGCAAGAACTGGATTAAAAATTTCCAGGGGGACTATTATTTAAAGAAAAGAGCACTTGTCATTAATTAGAGTGTTCAAAGCAATGAGATGCAGGTAATATAAATGAGAGGCATCTGTTTGTGTCCTTTAAAAAATGACTTCCTATATCCTATAGGGAGATATCTCTCCAAATGAAATCATAATGAGAGGAAAGAGTCTCTCTCTCTCTCTCTCTCTCTCTCAGTCTCTCACTCTCTCTCTCTCCCCCATCTGTATCTCTCAAGTGCTGTACTTAATTTCAGTGCTTTAAAAAAAGTGAGCAAGGTTGCCATCTAGTGACTTTTCTGGTTTTTAACTTCAGAGGCTCTTGCATATGGGTCCCCAGGGCAGGGACTCTCAAACATGGCTGTGCATTTGTATCACCTGGAAAGTTTCTTAAACTATGGATTCCTGAGACCCACACGAGGCTGGAATCAGAATTTTTGGAGATGGGGCTCCAAAGGTTTTGCTTTATTTAAAAAATTTTCAGATAACTCTACCTAACCTAGTCTCCAGTGTTTGAAATTAACTTCCCTGGGGCAAATTTATGTAAAAGGTAGCATTTACCTATTTACTTAAGAACCTGCTTTCAAGCATATACAGGTTGGTGTTGCATCTTTGTGTGTCTGATGCCTAAAACAGGGTTGGCACTGCTAAATGTACCCAAAGACACACAGCCAAAATTGTTCATTGTAACACGGTTTTAATAACATGTACTAAAAATTACTTAAATATTCATCAATAGGGTATGGCCAAGAACCATGGTAAATCCAAGCAGTGAAATTCTGTGCAAGTATTTGAAAAGAATGAATAGTTCTATAGATGCTGATACCCCAGATGGATTATGGGAAGAAAGCAAGCCGTATTTTTAGCAAAGAAGTGAGTCTAATGCAGGTGGTTTGGAGTTGATCTCAGAAATACTGTATCATTGAGTAGATAAAGTAATATTTATGATATAAGGCCATAAAGAGGGCAAAGGGATCTTAATTTTAATAGGCTCCTCAAGTGATTTTAATAAAACCCAAGTTTAAAATCATTAGCACGGGCATCCTTCTAGTGACCCTCAAGTCAACCTCCTAGGCGTCTTCTAGGTCAGCAATTTTCAACCTTTTTCATCCCATGGCACATATAAACTAACCACTAAAATTCTGTAGCACACCAAAAAATGTATTATTTCTTTATTTAGAGAGATGGGAAGGGACGGTGAAAGGGAGGGAGAGAAACATCAATATGTGGTTGCCTCTCATGTGCCCCCTACTAGGGACCTGACCCACAACCCAGGCATGTGCCCTGACTGGGAATTGAACCAGGGAATCTTTGATTAGCAGCCTAGCACTCAAACCACTGAGTCATACCAGTCAGGGCCAAAAATTGTATTTTTGCTGATCTGATTAAAACATTGATATAACTTTGATTCAGTCACACTGAACAGCTATTGTTTTGTTGGCTGCTGTCATTTTTTATTTGACAATCTAAGGGAAAAGAGGTTAGTGCCCCTGACTAAATAGTCAGGTATTGCATGTTTTAAAGCAGGGGTGTCCCAGCCAGGATGTAGCCCAGGATGGCTATGAATATGGCCCAACACAAAATTGTAAATTTACTTAAAACATTATGAGATTTTTTGTGATTACATGTTGCAGTGTCACATAAATTAAACATATGTACACTCTCACTATTTGCATGCATGGCTACAGTTTTACAGTGATTTGTGGCTTCCAGTGTGTTATCTTCTAAGAACAGACAGTAGAACTGACACCATCAGATGTCACATGTGCTCGTGGTGACTTAGGGAGGCCCGGACTAGCAATAATACTTCAACTTACCATTGCAACATTAGGGGCTTACTATTTGGAAGTCAGGTGAGCATTCTTATTCCATTATTAAAGGTATTTCCACCCCTTGGAGGTACCTGACACATCACCCACCACACTTTACAATCGGCCCTCCACGTCACCCTGCATTAGCAGCCCAGAGGGCTGTGGTAGGGCCCAAACCTTGCTTTCTATTTTTCTGTCAATTAATTTTCATAATAAAAGTAAATAAAGTTTCATCTATTTTTTTAAAATCATAGCATGACTTCTACAACATCTCAAAAGAAAAAAACTCAAAAAAAGAAAAAATATGTATGAAGGAAGATTGTTCAGCGAAAATTGGGCAGATGACTACTTTTTTGTCGAGGCAGATAGTAAGGCACTCTACTTAATTTTTAGGGAATTTGTGCATGTTTTCAAAGACTATACTTTGAAAAGGCATTATATGCAAAAACGTGCTGCCAGATTCAATGCATATGAAGGACTGTGTTGTAAAGACAAAACAGTGGAACTGAAAAAAAAGTCTGTCTTCTCAAAAAAATAATTTCAAAAAGTTACAAATTGAAGAAACTGGAAAAATCTATCAAAAGAAGTTTGGATAGCAAATCTGCTAATTTTAAGTTTTATGCTTTGGCAATGCTACAAATATGGCTTAACTTGCCATTTTTATTAGAGGTATTGATGACAAATATAATGTCACTGAAGAAATGACTTCATTAGTGCCATTAAAAGACACAACTAGCCCTGGCTGGTGTGGCTCAGTGGATTGGGTGCTGACCTGTAAGAGACCATTCTGTGTGGCGTGGGTGCAGCTCCCACTAGGAGAACAGAGGACCCATGCCCACAGATAGGTTCTTCTGTGGGGAATCAGGCCTGCAATGTGCCTAGGCAGCTTTGAGTCTTGCTCTTGCTAAAAAACTCCCTCACCCTGAATTGAGGACATTTACTACAAAGTAACTTCCTAAAATCCTTGCTAAACCTTCCAAGGATGAGTATAACCAGTTCAACCACTTTTGCCTTTTCATTTGCAAATATCCCTCTTTTGTGATGTGGTTAGTGGCATTGGCTCCTTTGTTTTCTGTAAAAGGTAATCACCTAAAGCAAACCTGTGCATAGTAAATGAGGACCATCATGTAATGTGCCAAGAAACCCAATAAAGACAGGTCACAGCAAGGGCCGTGGCTTTTGCTCCCCTTGAGAGAAAAAGCCATGCTGTCCCTTTTCCTCCATGGACTCAGTAGTCCATGTGAATGTCTCATTCCATCCATAATGACACAGACACTGTAGGTCACTGTCTGCATTGCTGACCTACAAACCAAAGGATCACTGGTTCAATTCCCAGTCAGGGCACATGCCTGGGTTGCAGGCCTGTGGAGAGGCAACCACACATTGATGTTTCTCTCCCTCTCTTCCTCCCTCTCTTCCCCTGTCTAAAAATAAATAAAATCTTATTTTTTAAAAAAGACACAACTAAATCAAGAAGTTTATATGAAGCAGTAAAAAATATGTTAAAGCTATTTCCTTTGTACATAGTCAACATACCTGGTATAGTGACTGATGGTGTCCCAGCAATGGTAGGTAAAAGAAAGGGGCTTGTAAAATTAATAGACAACAATGCAATTGCCACCCAAAACTCATGTTTGATGAAGTATTACATAGTACACCAAGAAAATTTATCACAAAAGCTTTAAAAATGATAATGCCATGCAAATCATCATCAAGACTGAATTTCATAAGAGCCAAGGGATTGAATCATTGCTTATTCCAGGAATTCCCTAAAAGTATTGATGCCGACTATGGCAATACCATTTACTTTTTGGGATTAAGATGGCTGAGTCGAGGCCAAATGTTGAAAAGAGTTTGTGATTTGGAACATGTTATCAAGTCATTTATGGTATCAAAAAACAAATTTGTGCTGGGACTTGATGATGAAATATGGCTTACAGATTTGGCATTTTTAGTGATTTAACTGCTCATTTATATGAGGTAAACATACATCTTCAAGGTGAAAACCAACTTATCAATGCCATGTTTCAAACCATAACAGTGTTCCAAATGAAACTAAAATTATGGCAAGCTCAAATTAAGGCAAACAATTTTGTGCATTTTAACATGCTGGCTAAACACAGTCCAGTGCAGAGCAAAAAATATGCAGCCTTGCTTTTCGATTTGATACAAGAAATTTGAAACAGATTTCAAGATTTCTAGGAAAATAATCAATATTTTGCTATATTTGCAACTCCATTTTCAGTTGCCATAAATACAATACCTGCCAATTTTCAAATGGAGTGCATACAGCTGCATCTGACATTCAACTTAAAGAAAACTTTGATCATGTCTCTTAACTGGACTTTTATAGGTCCCATCCCATCTCCCAGAGACACATATATCTTGCTTCATAGTCATGCCTTATTCATGTCATCATTATTTGGTAGCACCTACATTTGTGAGCAACTATTTTCAAGAATGAAACACATTAAGAGAAAATTAGAACCAAAATATCTGATGACACCTTGAGAACTTGCTGAGAATGACAACTACTTCTATCAAACCAGATACTGATATACTAGTTTCTCAAATACAATATCAAACACCTCACTATTTTTATGTTGCCCTCTTTTTAAAAATATATTTTACTGATTATGCTATTACAGTTGTCCCATTCCCCCCTTCACCCTCCTCCACCTTGCACAACCCCTCCCACCCACATTCCCCCCCTTTAGTTCATGTCCATGTGTCATAGTTATAAGTTCTTTAGCTTCTACATTTCCCATACTATTCTTACCCTCCCCCTATTTTCTACCTACCATCTATGCTACTTATTCTCTGTACCTTATCCCTCTGTCTCCTCCTCCTACTCCCCTGTAGCTAACCCTCCATGTGGTCTCCATTTCTATGGTTCTGTTCCTATTGTAGTTGTTTGCTTAGCTTGCTTTTGTTTTTGTTTTAGGTGTGGTTGTTAATAATTGTGAGTTTGCTGTCATTTTACTATACATGTTTTTTATCTTCTTTTTCTTAGATAAATCCCTTTAACATTTCATATAATAAGGGCTTGGTGATGATGAACTCCTTTAACTTGACCTTATCTGAGAAGTACTTTATCTGCCCTTCCATTCTAAATGAAAGCTTTGCTGGATAGAGCAATCTTGGATGTAGGTCCTTGTCTTTCATGACTTGGAATACTTCTTTCTAGTTCCTTCTTGCCTGCAAGGTCTCTTTTGAGAAATCAGCTGACAGTCTGATGGGAACTCCTTTGTAGGTAACTGTCTATATCTCTTGCTGCTTCTAGGATTCTCTCTTTCATTTTTACCTTGGCTAATGTAATTATGATGTGCCTTGGTGTGTTCCTCCTTGGGTCCAACTTCTTTGGGACTCTTTGAGCTTCCTGGACTTTCTGGAAGTCTATTCTCTTTGCCACATTGGGGAAGTTTTCCTTTATTATTTGTTCAAATAACTTTTCCACTTCTTGCTCTTCCTCTTCTCCTTTTGGTACCCCTATAATTCAGATGTTGGAACATTAAAGATGTCCTGGAGGTTTCTAAGCCTCTCCTCATTTAAAAAAATTCTTGTTTCTTCATTCTTTTCTGATTGGATGTTCTTTTCCTTCTTCTGGTCCACTCCATTGATTTGAGTCCCAGTTTCCTTCCCATCACCATTGATTTTCTGTATATTTTCCTTTATTTCACTTAGCGTAGCCTTCATTTTTTCATCTGATTTGTGACCAAATTCAACCAACTCTGTGAGCATCCTGATTACCAGTGTTTTGAACTGTACATCAGATAGGTTGTCTACCTCTTCGTTGCTTAGTTGTATTTTTTCTGGAGCTTTGATATGATCTTTCATTTGAGCCATTTTTTTTTTGTCTTGATGAGCCTGTTATGTAGTGCGAGGCAGAGCCTTAGATGTTCAACAGGGTGGGTTAGCCCATGTCACTGGGTTGTGATCTGTATGTGGGAAAGGGGTCTGAGAGGGAACAATGGCACTTGCTCAGCTCTCGGCCAGATCAGTTACTTCTCCCGCTTCTCACAAGCAATTTGGGCCCTTCTGGTGCTGATTCCCATGTGGGTGGGATTGTGTACATTCTAGGACCCTGTGGGTCTCCCCACAGGTGTTTTCAATGAGTGGTTTGGGGGCTTTATTTCCCCGAGCTCCATCCCACTCCCCCTTTGTTTCGAATGGTTTATTTGCACATGAATGTGGGACAGCCCAGTCCACCAGCTGCTGCCTTGCGTGCCACTCCCTGTTCCATAGTCCAACACCTGGCTGGGACCACCAGCCCCTGCCTTGCCATGAGTCCTCTCGCCCCTCCTACTGGTCTGGATGAATATGTCTTTTTTAATTTCTTGGTTGTCGGACTTCCATAGAGTTTGATTTTCTGTCAGTTCTGGTTGTTTTTTATTTTTAAATTTGTTGTCCTTTTTCGGTTGTACGTGGAGGCACAGTGTGTCTACCTACACCTCCATTTTGGCCTGAAGTTCTTATGTTGCCCTCTTTTCTTTTACTTTATAATAATTTTCAAAAATCAATGACATTTTATTACTTATTTTGTATATTTTCTATATTAATGATCACAAACGTAGGACCTGCTTGACAATTTTAAAAGATTATTGAGAGGGTTGCTGCATAATTAGGGTTATTTTGTGAGGACTTCTCCGCTTATTTGTGGTGGCGGATGTCATGAAAATTATGCAAAGACCTTTTTTTTGCTCATCAGTTTTCACTAGTGTTTGTGTATTTAATGTGTGGTCCAAGACAACTCTTCTTCTTCCAGTGTGGCCCAGAGATGCCAAAAGGTTGGACACCCCTGTCTTAAGATTCTTGCAGCACACCAGCTGAGAGTTGCTGCTCTAAATTTATGGCCAGATCATTTGCTGTGTTAACCTGGCATGTGGGGATGCTTGCAGTCTATGATAAAGAGAGAGTGTGATCTTGTGGATTATTTCCACCAACAAATAATGAAAATAATGATTTAAAGTGAACTACAAGACACCCTTCCAACATGAACTTTTAGACAGGCTCTTTCAAAACAGAACTTGTTCCCAGCATGTAGGTGTGGCTTCCTCAGCTCACCACCATGTG
Source organism: Phyllostomus discolor (assembly GCF_004126475.2). Taxonomy (NCBI): domain Eukaryota; kingdom Metazoa; phylum Chordata; class Mammalia; order Chiroptera; family Phyllostomidae; genus Phyllostomus; species Phyllostomus discolor. The sequence goes on from NC_040903.2 coordinate 100,640,038, forward strand.
GGAAATGATGTGAGGGCTGTGGAGCTGTGGTGAGCCATCAGGTCACATACAAATCAGTCATTTTAACAGGATATGACTGCAACATATGTCTCTGTGAAAGAATAGAAAGTGTGACAAGGAAACAAAGAAGGAACCAAAGAAGCAGTAGTTGAAAGTGCAAAAGGAGCATAGGTCACAATGGGCTGACTTGAAATGTGTTCACTGCCTTATGTGTTCCCCAAAAGTTTGGGTCCTGGAAAACTATCTCCTATTAACACATCTGCAGTTAATAGAATTTGTGAGTTAGTAATCCATGAGTCTGTGGTGTTTTACAAAGTCAACTTTGGTGGACTGCTCTATGTTGGCGTTCAGTCTTCATAGAGACCTGGATTATTGAAAGAAAGGAACTCTTTCCAGGAAGGGCCCCTCAGGGGGCCCAACATGTTTTATAACAAAGGGAGGGACAGTGGGTAGTTATCAATAAAAGAGTGGGTGTGGACGCTTCCCCCAGACCTCCCCAAGCCTCAGGGAAGCCACCCTGGCTCTCCAACACACGGTTTTACAGGGATAGTGCAGTTTTGAGTAAGTGAGGAGGCACCATTATTTTAGTTGACTCTTGTCTGTTCATCTATTACCTACTAAACACATGTGAACGTAAGTCTTGGATTAGTCTGCATGCATTTCTTTTCCAAAATAATGTTTATAGTCCTTCTGATCGTAAAAGAAAAGAAAAATTCAGTATATACATTTACAAAGAATATAGAAAAATGTAAGGGAAAAATCACATAAGTATCACATTTTCCCTTCCAATCCTTTTCCTAAATATATATTTATACATACATTAAGAAAATTTATATCATACTTTATATTCTGTCTGGTATCCTGTTCCATTTATGTATCATCTCATCACATTTACTAAATATTTTTAAATTTAAAAAATTTATTATATAAATCTACCACAATTTGTTCAACCTAATATTAAAGGATATTTAGTATTTTCCAAATTTTTCTGTATTATAAAATCTTGTTTGTTTTTAAAAAATTAAATCTAAATGCCACTGGTATTTCACCATCATTCATAATATTAGCTGTTTTTAAGAAGCACATTCTTTATCCTATTTAGAGCATACCATGTCTTGGTATTCCTTGTTTACTAATAACTTGAATATCAGAAATGGGTCTTGAGTACTTCAGAATAACAGTTTGCATCCTTCCAGTTTCTCGGTCCAAAAGCGTAAAGTTGTTTGTACCCCTTTCCTTTCTCTTGAACCCTCACACCAGTCACCAGGAAACCTTGTCAGCACCTGCTTCCTCAGCGCGTGCTTCCTCACACACACAGAATCTGACCGCTGCTCCCCTGCCCCCTCATCTAGGTTATGGCAGCAGCTTCTTGACCTCACTGTTTTCACCTTTGCCAGACTACATTCTGTTCTCCATCATGGTAGCCAGACTTACCCTTTCAAGACAATTCAGACCATCCATATTTTTTGCTCACAATCTTCTTTTGGATTTCCATTTCATTCCTTAGCTTACAAAGCTCTGCCTTCTTTGCTTCTGTTACTTGGATTTGAGCAGATCTATCACTCTCCCCTTGCACATCCACTCAAACCATCTTGGTTTCCCTGCTGTTCTCAGTTCACCAGGGTGAGTGCTGCCTCAGAGCCTTTGCCCTTGCTGTTTATTCTGCCTGGAATGCTTTCCCCTTCATATTCACATAGCTAGCTTTCTCACCTTCCTCAGGTTTCTGCTCATATGTCACCTCAGTGCAGCCTTCTCTGATCATTCTATTTAAAATGGCAGTTCCTATCACCCTTCCTGCTTGATTTTTCCCCACAGCTTTTATCACCACCTAACATGTGTTTTTTCTTTATGTCTGTATCCTGCCTGTCTTTCTCCCATTAGCATGGAAGTTCCACAAGGGCACCCACTGTACCTGTGACAGTACCTGGCACAAAGACATTCAACTGATTTCAACTGAACTCATGTTTGGTGAATGAATGACTTTTTTTTAATGGGAGTGGAGTTACTGATGTGATAAATTATAGGACTATAGCTCATAATATTAAACTACTTTTGTACTTCTAGGATAAACTCTCTTTTGTCATGCTGAATGACTCTTTGAAAGTATTTTTGCAATTACATTTGCTTGGATTTTTCTAATCTATGTGCATAAATGACATCTGTAATATGATTTTCATGGGGTGTTTTTTTTGACAGTTTGATATCAAAGTCATCTTAGCTTCATCAAATGAAGCAGGCAGCTTTCCATCTTTCCCACTGTTTCTAAAACGGTACACAGAGTGTGTATCATGCCAGTTATCTATTTGTTGAAAGTATGAAAACATACACTGTTGGGCCCTGACAATTTTTATGGGTAATTTTTTTACATTTTTTACATTTTCCAGTTTCTTTATGGTTAATGATATATTTAGGTTTTAAGGTTTTTCCAGGATTTGCATGTTTCCAGAAAAGACTACTTCATAGGAAAGTTTTAATTTATAATAATAAAATTGTTTTTGTTATTATCTTATATTTTAAATGTCTCTCTATCTGGTGTTATATTCTTATATCATTAGCAGTTTTCTTTAAATATTTTTATTCCTCCTTTGTCCCTGTGAGATCTTTCAGAGGTGTCTCTATCTTATTTTTTTAATTGTTAAATTAAAATTCTTCAAATTCTATGACCATTAACCTAACAAATAGTAACAATCTACTTAAAATTCAAACGTAGCAATAACCATTTTTCTAAATAGGGAGCATATATGTTATTCTACACAATCCCCATGAATGTATACAGTGTTGATCATTTAATAAAACAAGACCAATTCTGCTCTTCTTCTCCTTGTTCCCTATAGTCTAAAGTGTATATGTTCATGTGGGTCTCCTTGCAGATCTATGAAGCCACTTGTCACTTTTGCTTTTTTTCTCATCTCAGTTTCTGGTCTTGAGATCTGGTATTGAAGGTTTTTCTCCTTTTTTCTAGATTTCCTCCTAAGTCTTTTCTAATCCTCTATTTCCCACTCTTCCCCTTCTGCTCCCCATCTCCCTTTTCACAACTTTCATCTAGACCCATCTATTTCTCCTCTTTTTCCTTCAGGCCACCTAATGCCATATTTTAACTCCTAATTCTAGCCATCAGTATCTTGACGAGTTTACCTTATTAGGAGTTGTTTTTGAAACCTGGACTTCTAGGAAAGCATTGTAGTGCCTTTGAAATTAATGTGATCTTCAGTGCCTACTTAGTTCAAAGCCCATCATAAAGACTAAGTGAGGAGAGACTATTATGTGTCTTCTGGATGATAGCCATTGCCCTTGGAGTCTTTATCACTAGCCTTCTGCCCTCCAACTCCACCTCCCCGTCCCATCACCACTTCCCCTTTCTCTGAGGAGTGAGCCCTCTTAAGCTCTAAAATACTGATAGTGTCATTGAAGGTCATCAACTGTCAAGCCCTCATGGGCTTGTTGGGACTTACTATCTGCAGCCCCTCTGGATGTGTGAGATCTTAAGGAAAGTGGATTTTACTATATCTTTGCAGTTTCCATTAGCTAGAGTTTATCTCTTTCCTCAGAACTTCTATAGTTCTTTTATTTATATTTCTACTGTTGAACTTACCACCATCTACCTTGTATCTTTTTTATGTCTTTCTCCTTGACTAAAGTGTCATCTTAATAAGCATCTCTCCTCTTCTTCTTTTAATCCCCATGGAATTTTGAAAAATGAGATCATCCAGTACAAGTTTTTCAACTGGGCTGCACGTTATACCAAACAGAATCAGATATATTGCCTTACTGGTTGGGGTGTCAGGAACTGTTAATTAGGGCTGCAAAATCAAGGTAGATATTTACAAGCAGAGAAATTTATGAGGGTGGGGTTGGAGGGAGTAGCAGGCCTTGGAAATAAATATCAGAGCCTGGAGGGATCTTTTCTTTTCGGGCACAAGGTGGCAGACTATGCCCATTTCAGTCACTGCATATAAGGCAGGTTTGTTAGGCTGAGATTTTCTGCCCTTTTTTGGAAATGTATGTTTACTTAAAAAAAAAAAAAAAAGAACAAGAAGGAGAGAAAGGAAAAAGGAAGCTAGTCAGCTAGATGGCTGAAACCCGAGTTCAGCCAAAGCACAGGCCCTCTGCCGGGCGGCAGGGTGTTTCCAGGTCCCTGCTCCTTCCAGTCTGGACTCGCCCCTCCACGTCTGCATCTCACAGTAATACGTGTCCGACTTTGAAACATTGAATTTTTTTTAAAAGGATAAAGAAAATGTGAATAAATATGCATGAACACTCAAGCCGGCACAGAGGAAATAAAATCTGACCAGAAAATTGAAATGCAGTTTCTCCACTAGATAGCAGATGAGGACAGATGGGCTTTGGAAGGTCCAGCTGTAATTAACCAAAGACAGCATTCATTTTCTTTAGCAGCTCATTTTCTTCCCTTTAAAATGCCAAGTGTTTTTCCTGTGTTCAGACCATTCACATGTGTAAGCCTGATTTAATCTGGGATACAAGAAGCAGGTTGATTTCAATTCACTTAAATGCAATTTAAATTCCTATGTCATTTTTTTCACTTCATTAATTGCTTCTAGTTGTGTGTATGCATGCACCAAATTATCTTATATAAAAATCAAATTACTAGGAATAGTTTATTCTGGAATTCTGATGATGACTAATTTATTAGGTGACATGTTAAGTCTTTCCATTCGTACTGAATTTTTTTTACTTGGAAGATGGAGAATAAATTAAGCAAAAAGGATAACCTTTGTTTTCAGATACACTTAGCATTTATTTCAGGTTTCCTTTCTCTTGGAGTGGAAGGAGGTAGAACTGAGAAAAGTGATAACGGTGATTTGCTTCTGGAAGTAAAGTTTGCCTTCTAAGAAGTTGCTTATGTGCAACATGGGGAAGAGTCTGAAGCAGGCTGTCTATCAGAGCAGAGGGACTTCAGAGGAAAAAGGAAGTGCTGGCTAAGGCAGAGGGGGTGAGGGATGCTTTCGAGCTTTATTCAGCAGGTTAACTTCACAGCACTGCCTTTGACAGACACAGAACTAATCTGGTCACCTCTGAAATTAAGCACCATAGATGACAGAGTTTTCTTATTGATCATTTATTACAGATTACTATATGAGATGTTGTTTGTTTTCATATCTACAAAGCAACAACAAAGGAAGTTTGACATTCACAAACTATTTTAAAATGACACCTATTCAGATGTGTCCTATTCCATAGATCCTTAATGAATTTTTCCTTAAAAAATGCAGCATAACTTCAAATAGATTTGATAAAGCATCATAACTTTGGATAGAATTCTATACTATGACCACTAATATAGCAACAGTCCTCGCCAGGAGGCTGGTTTCTAGGCTTACTCAATTCCCTGCTCTGTCCTTCTTCACCTGGTCTGCTCTCAGGTGGTTCTCCTTCACTGGCAAGTCATGGGTGTCTATGTATTCGAACCTTCATCCTGCTGGGAATTACTGGCGGACTAGTCACCGTCACTCTCACTCGAGCTGCCACTGTCAGACGATTCGCTGCTGTCACGGTTTTTAGGGGGCCTAAACCTCCTGTGGGCATGCGGCTTACTGTAGCCCCAGGAGCCTTTCCTTCGTGGTGCACCCTTATTCCATGTAGAGCTATTTTGTCTGTGGGCTGGATACTGATTTTTCCCGCTGTGTGTCGTTATAGTCCTCTCGTTATTGGGGCCACTCTGGGAACCTATTTCATTTTTAATTTCATTGTCAAGACCATGAGAAGGAATGCGCCGGCCTGGACTTTTGCCCTTACTTGGAAATCTTTGATTTTCATTTGAGGTCACTTGATTCCTGTTAGAGTATTCAGTACCTTTTCTACTACTCCCTTTGCCATTTTTTGGGATTTCATTATAATTAGTACTTACAGCTACATCACTACTGCCTTCTTTCGTCTTCTCTTTGGAGGGCACATGAGGGTAATGAAACTCTATTTTCCCTTGGTGAGCATTCTGGCTGCCAGTGTCCACTCTGTTTCCTTCTTTTCCAGGGAGTCCCTTAAAATTAGTGCTGCCTATAATGTCGTTGCTGCCTTCCACTAGGCTCACACCAGCGGTATTTGCCTCTTGTCCTGTTTCATCCCTGCCTCCAATGGCATTTCTGCCACTTTCTGCTTCTTCTGGGATGTCATTATAACCTGGGCCTCCTGCTTCAGGATTAATAGTCTCAGCTTCACCTGGGCCAGAAAACTCTGTTTGAATATCTGCACCTTCTAAGTCAGGGTCAACAGCTTCTCCTTTACCGGAAATGTCCTTAAAAGGTTGGCCATCTCCACTGAAAGGAGGGATATCATTGTCACCCCCTTCTTGAACATCTGGATCGCCACTGCCTCCAAAATCACTGGGGATGTTTTTGAGTTTTGGGAACTGTTTTAGATAGTCAGTTTTGTGGTGGGTATGGTGGGTACTTTTGCTTTTTACTGGAATATTTGAGGCTTGTGAATCTCTTTGGTAATTCTTCTTACTTTTTGAGAGATCTTTAGCATAGTGTGCACTTGCTGGAATTTTGCTTTCAATATTCCTTGGTTTGATCTCTTTGTTTTCTTCCCCCAACAGTTTAATCACAGCTCCTGGCTCCATTATATGTCGCATATTATTTCTGCTGAGAGCTGCACCATATTCTTCTTGGTCATGTAGTTCGCTGACAACATTGTCTCCATCCTCAGGCCCATTATTCCCAGTGGATTCAGGGTAAATGGGCATCTTTAGGTTATTGCGGGCATTTTCATTGTTACTAATACTATAGACTTCACTCATTGTCTGTCTATTTTCAAAAAGATTTGGGGGTTTACTAATTTGGTTATTTTTATTGAATCCAAGAAGGAACAAATCTTTCTCTCTTTCTTGCACAATGTTTTCTTTAGATGCTGGCTCTTGATTTCTTCTCTTGCCAGAATGGTGAAGAGCGGTGTTGTCTTTGTTTTCTCCTTCCTGCTAAAGTGTAATGTTTAACATAAAGTGAGTACTTTATTTTACATTTTTAAAATCTAAAAATTCTTAGCATATGTATCTCACAACCAGATACTTAATAAAAATATTCTATTAACTCAATAGAGCTTTGTTAGTAGAGCCAATTCTGGAATGACCCAAGCAGGTTTTAAAAAGAAAGAAGAATGAACAGGGTTTGAAGGATGGGTAAGATTCAGATACCTCAAAGGGAAGTGGTGAGAATATTTTAAGAATCAGTAGCATATTAAAATGTTTAGAAACATGAAACATTTGAAAGATAATATAATAAAATTATAGGTTTGGAGTAGAGAAATCCTAAAGAAGAGAATAAGAATTAAATTTGGGAATGTAGATTAGGACCTGATTTTTGAAGGAAGACAGAGTGTGGTCCTCATCTTGTGACTAGTGAGTCTTTGCCAGTGACACGGAGTTCATGTTTTTAAAAGTGTTTTCCCTTACACTTCCATGTTCAATTCTTTCTCTGTCTCTGTCTCTCTTTCTCTCCCAAATATAGTACTGTCCTACTTGGAGGGCTGCCTGCTTTTGTACATGTAACTTATTGATGTTAGAAGCAGTGAGGAAATTGTTGAGTCTTCTCACACTTGACTCTCAAGATAAAATTGGTTTATGGAAGTGCCCTCTATTCTTATGAAGCTGACTAATATGAATATGCAAAGGTTGCTACTTATAGTATTTTTAAGTAGTAATTCAAAATGATTTATTTGTGGGAGTTATGACATCATTATTTACTAATCTTTTATCTGGCAGGTATATTCTGAAAAGAAGATTTTGTAATGAGGAAAAAATAAAATAGAAAAAAACTTTATAGTGAGATATTTCTAGAAGTATTTTAAACATTTAACTTATTTTAAGACATTAAATTCTGGAAAGTCATACGTGAACATTTATATTTTCCTTTGCAATCAAGTTCATTTGCTTACTGTTAATATGTTCTTTTGAGTTAAACAGGCGCATTGGAAAATCAGTAGATTATAATAATTCCTTATTAATTTTTTCCCTCTGTACTCTGAAGTGGGAAGTTTTTTTTATTTGTTGCTTTCACTGCTTTTAAAACAGTAGCATAAATACTAATGAGTTGTGTGAATTTTACTAAAGACCAAACAGAGTTTTTATAAATGAGAGCATTTAAAAAACCCTTTTAAATTGTGGCATGTGGTGGTCACTTATTTTTGCATTTGCTCATGTTAAATGATTACCAACTGCATTGTTGATGGTATGATCACCAGTCCGTTGGCTGGTCTGATTTCCTCTGCTCTGCTTTTCTATGTTTATGTCTTCACTCATGTTGTTCTTTTCATGGAGAATAGCCTCTCCCACCCACTTGTTTGGTCAAATCCCACTCATCTTCCGAGACTCAGCTTAATCATTTCCATTATGTAGTTTTCCCTGAACACTGGGCTAGAAACTAATCTTTTTTACTCCAGGCCCTAAAGCATGATATTTGGAGTGCCACTTACATAGCACGTTGCACATCTGTCTTGGGTTAATGGTTTTTGTAAGTGCCATTTGTTTCTTTTAATTTTTTCTTATATAATTCTAACATTTTGGAGGGAAAGAATTAAGTTTTCTCAATCATTTTATCTCACATGGTATCTTGCACAGCTGGAAGAGCTCAATACATATTTGTTATAACAAGTAAGTTTAACAGGCAGTTAGTCTTAGAGATGCATCTGAAGAATATTGAGCAAAACAAAACAACATTCTAAAGGGAAACTATAACTTCCATGGGAAATGAAGCCGGATTTGGAAAAAGAAGTAGCCTTTTTTTTGCTGATGGCATTTTAAGCTGTGTCCAACTCTTTGGCCAATGAATTTTAAAGAAGGGACTGAGTGAAAAGAATTATTGTTCCCTTCTAGTGACAAGGCCCTCATTCTTTCCCTTCTGAGTATCCTGGCACAGATGGCATCCCCCATGGAATAATTTAGGGGACACTAAAATGTGTCACTCTTTAGGCCAAAATGACTTCTAATCCTCACTATTAGAGCATATGGTAGAATATGTCTAGAAAACCTCCTTATTAAAAAAAAAACACTAATCAGAAGCAACAAAACAAAAATATTCACGGGCATCTAGAGTCCACCAGCCCCACACCTGCCTCAACAGGTCTTGAAGTAGGGCAGGGTTTGGGCCAGGGGGTGGGTGGCCCTGTGTCAGGGAGACTCTGGAACACAGAGTTCTGTGGCAGAGATGCTTGAGGATCCTAGGATGTGGGAAAAGGACGAAGGCACCAGCCACAGGCAGAAACTCCAGAGCAGAAAAAAGTAAACTGTCTCCCATATAACTTCCCCTGGCATTAGTCCAGAGTTTGACTCAGGGTAAGGATCATCACTCAGAGATTCAGCTTACCTTCATGTTAGTTTGATTTTTTCTCCCAGATGATGTGTGAACATACTTAATATCATACCCATGTTTCTCAGGGTGACCATTGTACATTATCTACAAAAATACAACATTACATAAAGATGAGATTTTCTCCCACTAAGAAGTTTCCTGTTCTCTTTTTGACAGTACAGATTATTTTTAAACTTGGAAGTCTAATTCTCCATCTAACAAATGGCAGTACTTCCTATAACCACAGGAGGGCATATGCCAACCAATCCCCAAAGATAGTAACTTGTTTCTTTCTTTTCTATCTCTAAATTAGTTTTCCCTAAGTATGACTATCAACTGCCCTTTTTCCCAGGTTGTATCAATTTCATTACCAAATTTCAATAGAAATGGATCACTTGGAAATATTTGCAGGTGGGAGGAGGCAGGGGGATTAGAAGAAAGGCAGATTTTTCCAGTATAAATGTCTGATGTCAAATGGCAAAACTCACAGCATGAAAATTCAGGCCCTTACATTTTCGGGTTTTGCCTTTGTAATTTTCAGCTGAGACAGAGACAGAGGATTGTTAGTTCTTGGAACAGAATTTTCTGAGGCTGCCAGAAGAAACCGTGGCAGGCAGAAGTAAGCTGCAATTTGGTGACCTGAAAAGCTGAGGGAACTTGTTTAAATTCAATGTGTATGGAAAACTGACTCCATGTAAACAGAACTCCCTGTTAACACTTATTAATGTTCCTCCATTTGTTTTCTCCCTCATGTATTGCTTTGTTCTCATGTATATGCGTAGAAAAATAGTTCGCTAATAACAATAGCCCAAAATTTTTACTCACTTATCCCTCTGAAGGAAGAAATCATAGCAAAGAGAAATCTCCATTTAGAATGCTTTTCTCCTTTCTGTCACACATTGTATGAATTAGAGTGTCAAAATTTTGTTGTATAATTTTGTATTTCCATTCTAAGTACTCAAGAATATTTGGACAGTTAAAAATTTCCCCTGACTGACTTTTTCCTTTACAGAGTTAAAATGGATTTATTTGAGAAGAATAATTCTGTTTACCCTCTGTTCTTCCACACAGTCTTGCTTAGTTTTCTCAGCCTGTGGTTGAACCATCTGAAAGGAAACAAGAAATAAAACTTCACCAAACATGCATTCTTTCATTTAATTCTTCAAACAGCAAGTCTTATTTTTGTCCCATTGGGTTACACTAGTCAGTGTGGAAAATCATCCTGACCAGGGAGGATGAACGCCCCGCCACAGTAACATTTGTGCCAGTCTTACAGGAGGTGCCCCGTTCCTCCCCTGAGGGAGACAACGCTTCTACCCCCATTACCAAACCCTGTTCAAGCTTGGAGAAACTGCCAGGCCAGGGAGGTGTGGCACTGCACGTGAAAAAGCTTGGCTGTCGCTGGTATCTATTGAAAAAGAAGTTTTCACGAGAACTCTGGGTGTTGTTTAGTCAGTGAACCCCAATCAGAGTTCAGTGCTGTGGACTTTATGTGTATTAACTGTATAAGTTCAGGATTGGTGTGTAAGTCAAGATAAGATGCTGCTGATTATCCTGCAAGAGTAAAACCATAGCTCTGCATGTAAGGGGAAGGACCACACTAAGGATGGGATGTTATTGTTGCCAGTCACCTTGGTAGGTATTTCTTTCAGGGAAAGGAAAAGGGACTGACCTGCAAATTGGTACAAATACTTTCTCTTGGTTTCACATGAAAGTGTCAGAATATCTTGAAGGTACCTGGGGACAAGAGGTGGAGAGAGGCCAGAAACTAAAAAGATATAGACCCAGATATCTTGTTTCAGACTTTTAGGCTAAAATTTAGGTGTCATAGGAGAGCATGCAGAGGCAGACTTGAGAATGCTTGAGCAAGCTTGCCTTGGAAGCAACAGATGTACCAGTTCTTTTATCCTCAGTATTTTTTTGTTTCCTTATTTATTTTTGAAATTCTTAGGTCATCCTAGATGTGGCAAGAGGAACCAATGGGTAGGCTGGTTTGTGTCTGAATGCCTGTGTGAAAGTAGTGTGAGTTGTGTAGCAATATATGATGAGCAATTATCTTGCTTGCTTTCAGATACCACACTTCTGCTTTCTCTGTGATGTTCCCCACAAGCAATATTTCCTGAACTCCTTTGTTGTCTGGCTGCAGTCTGGGTTTGGATAGTGGGAGACTGAGCCTGAGACTGAAGGGTAGAAGGAGAAAGGAGCCAAGGTATGTCCTTCCATGCTCTCAGTTTGAGGCTGCATCTCTAGGGTTGGAGGCATCTCCTTCAAGGTCTTAGTTCCTGCTGCTCCTGCCCACAGCCCCACCCCAAGGCACCAAGAACACTGCCTCCTTCCTTGTTCCTCCAGCCCAAGGCCTGGTAGTGTCTTCCATCTTTGTGTGGCCTCATCACCCTTGACTTGCCCTTTCTGTTCATCTTGTGCTTTATAACCATTCTTCTATTGAACTCCTGGTTATGAATTTTATTTTCCTGACTCTACTTTGACTGATGAAAGCACCTTAGATATAAACTCAGAACTTTAGTAAAAGTGCTCTATTGGCTGAGCTCAAGGCAGATCTGCCTAACATTCCATTCCATTCCATTCCATTCCATTCCATTCCATTCCATTCCATTCCATTCCATAAACAAAAGTAGTTAGTCACAGATACAGAGAACAAACTGGTGGTTGCCAGAGGGGAGGGGGGAGGGATGGGCAATATAGGTGAGGGGGATTAAGATGTACAAAGTTCAAGTTATGAAATAAGTAAGTCACCAGGATGTAATGTACAGCCTAGGGAATACAGTCAATAATATCGTATTATAATAACATTGTATGGTGACAGATGACTTACAATAGACTTACAATACTAATCATTTTATAATGTATAAAAATATTGAATCACTATGTGGTAAGCCTGAAACTAATATAATATTGTATGTCAATTATAATTCAACTTTTAAAAGACAAAGAAGTACACATTAAAGAAATAATGTAGCCAGGCAGTGAAAGACAAATACCACATGATATCACCTTTAACAGGAATCTAAACAACAAAACAAAACAAAACAAAACAAAAAACTAGCAAAATATAACCAAAGACACTGAAATAGGGGATAGTCTGACAGTGGCCAGAGGGGAGAGAAGAGGGAATTTCAGGGGGGAATGGGTAGGGATTACAGGAACAAATTGGGAGGACACATGGACAAAAACTAGGGGTGGGGGGTAATGGGGGGAAGGGGGGAGGGTTGGGTGGAGGGGCTGGAACCGGGAGTAGGGGGGAGAAAACTGTACTTGAACAATGATTGAAATAAAAAAAAAAAGAAATAATGTGATATAACTTTATCCTCATTGGATGGGGATCTAGAGGAAAGGGTAATATTATACACATTGGTTGTGAGAACGTTAAGATGCTTAGCATTTTGGGAAGAAAATACAGCAATATCTACTAAAAAATACATGTCCCCATCTACTCAATACTTCCATTCTAGGAAACCTATCTGTTATAAACATTAAAGGACAAATCTTGCCATAAAAATAAAAGTACAAATTTATATGAAAAAAGTGTTTGTCAATGATACCTTATATTTATATAGCACTTTATAGTGTAAATTGATTTCATATAAATGACCTCATCTGATTCCTATAATAACTGCTGTGAAAAAGGAAGTAGGAGAAACAGAATTGCCCACAATTACCACCCCAGCAGTAGTAGCCAAAGTAAAGGAGATATTTTGACTTAAATCTTCTGTCTCAAAGTCCCAGGATTAAAATAAGTTTTTAAATGGCCTGATATATGAAAAAACATATTTAATCATATGAGGAAATGTTTCTGTAGTTTATATTAAGTCCCTTCAGGCATATTTTATAATTTTATTTTTATTGCCTTTTTTATGTTGGTTCTTCTATGATCTTGTGCATATAAATTTAGATCATTGCATCATTTCTCAAAAATATCAAAACAGTAAAAATATATCTGGAAATGGGGCTATGGGAAAAATATAAAAATTAGATGGTAGATATTAACTTAAAAAACAAATGACAGTTTGGGGTATTTGGCATCTTCTTACAGAACACAACACATATGCACGTATGAAAACATATTTGATAGTTTAGGGTACCTTAATATAGTTCACAATAAAAAACCATGAACTTACGTCCAAATAACTTATAACAAAGTCTTCATACTATAACTTCATATTGATGTATATTAATTAAATTTCATGGCACAATAATCACCTTTTATTTCTTTTTTTTCTATTTCTAAATTTTGGTTTTGAAGGAAACCAGAAATGTTACCCCAAATATGCCTCTTTGCTGAAAGCATTTAAAAAGTTGTAAGCAGAAGAGTTTTCCCATCTTCTGCCTAAAGTCAGGAAATAAATTCTTCCACTGGAGACATATTCTCACCAATCCAGAGACCATACCAGAGGGATCTGCAAACAAACCTTGTTAAACTGACACTGATCTTCTTATGTGAGGAAGTTCAGGACAAAGACTACCCTCAGCCCATAAATTTTGTGTTGTCAATTCTTCACAAATTTATTCTTTCTTTGTCTAAAAAGTATAAAAGCTTCTGGCTCTGGTCATTTCTTCAAGTCTTCATTCTCTTGTGAAGACCCCTATGCACTTATAAAAATTCAGGAAAGCTTGCATGCTTTTTTCCTGTTAACATATCTTGTCAATTTAATTTTCAGACCCACCCAGGGACCCTAGGAGGGTTGAGGAAAACTTTTTCACCCCTATGGTTGAATTTGCATTCTAGTTCCAAAATATATGTAAATAATGCAATATATACCAATTTCTGATTCCAACAACCTATTATTAAAAATTATAGATAATTGCTCAAATAGAACCTATATATCTAGGAGAAAATAACATATTTATCCATTTATAATTCCAAATTGTATCTCTATGTCTTTGCAAAACCTCTTTCATTTGAGACATGTCCCCCTCCCTTCTCCTCCCTACCCACTTGGCAGTTCTCCCAGGCTTGACTGTGGCCCTGTGCTGGAGATGACCTTGTCTCCCTCTGCGGAGCAACATTGGCACGTGATTTTGACCAGTGGTGACTGGATTGAGGTTGACATAGCATATTTACTGGAAAATGGTTGGAGAGTTTCTTGGACTATGTTGCTCAAAATAGATTCATCCTAGGCTGGTGGGATTGCACTGGGTCAGCAAGACCTCGGTGCCCATCATGCCTGAGCACATGCCTCTATGGCCCTGACTGAGCTAAACCGTGGGGTTTGGGCCTGGCTGATGCATATTTTAAGCAGAATGCCCCCCACAGGACAGTTAGAGGCTGTAAGCAGAGAGGTGACAAGCTTTCCTCAACTTTTGCTGTCCTTACCCAACGACATGGTTCATGCTTGTCAGTGGGTTACCCAACTGGTCACCCACTCACTCAGGACCTATATTTAAGTACTTCCGGCAACAGAGTAGCCACTCATTTCCATGGCTCTCCAACTGAAAAGGTTACTCTGGGAAGTTAGGATGCTTTCCAGACATTATGTAATTGGTAATGTAATTGTAATTGCAATCGCATTGCAGAAAATACCAGCAACATTCAGCATTTTCACAAGGTAATTTAGTCACATCCTGAGTACATGTGGGTGAATCAGAGAGAAAAAGAGACACACAGGGAAACTGGAGCTCCATTTGGGCTGAGCTTGGGGCACTTCCTCCATCTTTAGCCTCACTAATGAAGGGAAACTCATTACCAGGATCTCACAGTGCTGAGGTGTTGCAAGAATTACAGAAAAATTCAGGTTCCTCTCTGTTGCCATGTATTTGCAAAATCTAGTTGGTTAGCCTTAAAATATTCAAGTCTTTTTTCTTTAGTTTTTAGTAAAATATTGAAAAGTTCTTTTGACATGCTATAAGTTGAGTCTCTGAGCATTTACTCATTAATGTTAGTGGATTTAAAGCACTGTGGCTGGCTCTTGGTTTTCCCAAAAGTACTCTTTCTGGTTTTTCTTAAAAGGCAACGTGTAGACATCTTGTAATTCAGCACATGTGTATTAAAGTCCTCCTTGGTGGCAGGCTTCAGTGTCAAGTGCTAGATGGATTCTTTTTGCTTGGTACTGCATTGTCACTGAACTAGGTAAGTGCTACTAATGTGAAAAGACATTGTTAAAGAGAAAAACAGATGAAGAGAGCAACAGAATTTATGATGCATAATTAAAATCGGAAATGCTTACTGGTTCCGCCCAGGTCAGACAGAAAAGAAGTAGTCCCAAACAGACAATATGCATCTTTGAGAATCTCTGTGAAAAGACAATATATATGTTTTACCCTAAAGCATTGCCAATTACAACTGCAACCCTAAGTATAAATACAGCACAAAAGTATACAAACACCATTCCTCCTACAAGCCCTTTTTTAAGGGAAAAAAAAACCTCTTTGTAATTTACTTACATTCAAGTGTGGATACTTAAATGTAAGTGCTTTCATAGGTCTAACTCTTCCAACATGAAACTGAAAATTGTCCAATGTTATTAAGGCAATGAAGTCAATTAATAGAAATAAATTGTATAAAATTTATTTGCTTTATTGTCAGCCTAAACTTTTCCTTATTGTCTTTAGAAAGATCATTTACTTTATATAATTCATAATAACATTAAGTTAGTATAGCAGCTTATAAGATACTTTTTAAATGATTTGCCGGGGTAGCAGGCTCCACAGTGAGGAATGCAATCTTGTCTGCTACCTGGCTGGTGCCCCGATCAGTGTACTCATATCATTAGCAATCTGTCTGATCTAGTGCCCATCCATGGGCTGGAGATTGAAACAACTTATGTGATATTTATATTACTAGCTAACATTTACTGAGTACTAAAATGAGCCAAACATTATTCTAAATATTTTATACATGTTCAATTAATTGAGCCTCATAATAATTCTATGAGTTAGGTGGCATATTATTCCAGTTTTATAGATTAGGAAATAGACACAGAAAATCAAGTAACTTGTCCCAGAATTCCCAGATATTAAGGGGCAGAACTGAAATAAAGAACCTGGCAATGTAGGTAGAGAGCTAGTATGTTTTTAATCAAAACTTTATACTGCCTGGAATGTTTCTATTCTTTTACCTATTACAGAAAAGGCTACATGTAGCTGATTTATGGGCAAATTATATTTTATATTGGGATCAACAAAGTTTTATTTAAAATATTAACATTTAGCTGTGGATAAAGGTACATGTTTATCCTTAGGTAAATATATTAAGGGTCTCTAGTTAGCTCACTTAAGTGGCTATTAGATTGAGAAAAACAAGTCAACATAACCTTGGATTAGGAATCTGTTGCTTCTGATAAACATTAAGTATTTTACTAACCACCACACAGACATATAGCAACCAATATGAGAGTAAGAAATTTACCCCACTCTGAGAATACTTGGGGGAAAATCACTTTTAATGGGTAAATAATCTAAATACCATTGTAATCTTTAAACATCTCAAGGTAAAAACACTTTTAATTGGAGAAATAAATATAACTTTCATATATCCTGAAATCCTAGGCTATTCTCTTCAAAATTAATACAATCTTCAGAAGCTTAATTCTAACTGTAACATAGCCACCCAAATATTTTAGAGATCAGGACACCACATGTCACTTATTAAATGACTTAATGCTGAGAACTCTCAGCAAAGATGGCACTAGCACAAACGAGGTTGGAAAGTATGAATACGATGATGTTTTCCTTGTTCCGGTTTCTAAGTGGAGATACAGAGCAATATTAGAACCTTTCAGTTGTGGGTCTTGACGATGCTGACAGTCACATCAAAGAAAAATGGCCGTTGCTTTTAGTTGACAATTTCTAGAGCTTAGTAACACATTTTCTATTTTATAAAACAAAGCACTAAATATTACACAGTTGTGCTCAGTAGAGAATACCTTCAATTTGTACTTATTTTCAAAAGTAATCTCTCTACCTGGTTGGCATGCATCCTGAAAATGTAAACAATTACATTATAAAGCTATCAAGAACATCAAGAAAGCCAAATTACCTGGTATCTTTTTACCTTCAGAATACCTGGGTTCTTCTGCAGGCTTAGCAGTTTCTGGGCATTTTGCTGAAATTTAAAGTTTGTTAGAGTTCTCAATGGCCAATCAGCATTGACTCACTTAGCACTAGCAGAAACAATTTGTTACCAGTGCCCACAGATAACCATAGGGGGCAAAGTAATTTTAATCTAAAAATGTTTTTGTGGTGGAAAGCTGCTATCAAATGTTCCAGAAAGTGGGATAAACCAAAAGTATAAATAGCTCAGTTTGGTATATCATGTTGTCAGGTAATTAAAATTGATTTCAGAACTATTAATTTGGACTGACTGAATAACTAACAAGTTTATAAATGGAAAACACTTTAGTTATCTTTTATGTAGAAAGTTTATAATTTCAATTTTGTCTGAATTAAATTCAGCAACACTTAACGAAAGTATTGAGTGCCTATTGTGTGATAGGCATTGAGGAAACTAAACAAAACAGAAAAATAATCTCCGTTTTCATGGAGTTGATAATTTGGTGGGGAGTCAGATAAACAGAATAAAAAACATATATTACACTAGACAGTGACACAGACTTAGTCTAAGAAGAAAAAAATTGCAGGGAGGGAGTGTGGACACTAGGTTAAAATTTAAATAGGGAGTTCTGGGAAGGGCCCATGGAAAGGATGACTTATGAGTAAGACCTGTAGACATATGGCTATCCAAGGGAAGAAGAGCATTCTAGGCAGAAGGAAGCAGAAAAGGAGAGCCTAAAAGCAAGATCTTGCTGGTTTGTTCCAGAAACAGAGATGAGATCAGTTGGCTGAAGGGACTGACGAGGGCAATAACAGGAATGAGATCAGAAAGACATCAGATGGCAGATGATAAAGGGCCTATGGGTCATTGCAAGGCTTTGGCTTTATTGAAAATGAGAAGGAAGCCCTTGGAGGTTTTAGGCAGAGGACTAGCTGAGGGAGCAAATGAAGTAGAAAGAGGCAGAGGCTGGCTAGGAAGCTCTTTAGGTAATCTGAGGAAGAGCTAGCTGGGACTTGAACCAGAGTGGTAGCAGAAGGGATGGGGAGAAGTGGTTATGTTTTGAATATATCTTGAAAACAAAGTGTCCTGAGTGACACTCTCACCTTATGAGTATCTGTGCTATAGCTTTTTCTGTAAGCCAGCCTCCAGCCTTTGTCATGGACCAGAGGCGCTAGGCCTCCTATTCAGCCACGGGCCCTACAGGTAACACCAGCATCAAGGAATAATGACAGGGACCAACACGAGTGACTATGCTATTCACTTAGGTTTTATTAATGTGGATTCAATCCGAATCTGTAATAACCCAACAACAATAATAATCACTCAGAAACAATCAGCAATAATATCACACAAGAGAAATGGGGAATAACAAACCTAAGTCCCAAGAGTCCAGATCGGGTCCCCGTCCAGGGGGTCAACATCTTGCAAGGCAGAGTCTACCGTGGCTTCAGAGTCAGTTACAGCAGTGTCGATCAGGGCAGCAGAGCATCTCTCAGCCATCTCAGCTCCTCTCCACTGTCTCAGCTGTGTGTTCCAAGGTTTTTGCTTTCATACTATTGTAGGATGCAAAGTTGCATCAAACTCTGATTAACACATGGTGTTTTGTGCCACCTCAATAAGCACATGTTGATTATGTTGCTCTACTGTGTGTGCTCTGAGAGGGTGGCATTACCCTTCAGATAAGCACATGTTGCCTACCACATTGTACTGCACCTGCCTGAGAGGTTTCATTATCCCTCTGAGTCATTGATCTATTGCGCATATTCTAAATATGGCTTCTTAGTTGACAGGACTGACACCATCTTAGTTCAGTCCTGCTCTCCACATTAAGCCAATGGAATTTGTTGATGCAGTAGATGTGGGTCATGAAAGAAAACCAAGCATTAAGAATGACACCAAGTTTTTTGCTTTGAGCAACTGGTAGAAAAAAGTTGCCTTCTACTGACATGGGGAAACTGCAGAAGAAGTGGTTTGGGGAGAGATTGAAAGTTTGGGTTTGGATGTGAATGCATTTACACTAGAACTATATGTGAAACATCAATAGAAGATAACACAAGAATTATTTAACCCATACCAAGTGATAAGCACTACCTATAAATACAACTTTAACAGATTATGAGTGATATCTAACAAGAGTTAAGTGTAAATTTCCAATTTCTCCTAACTTTCAAAACATACAAAAAAATAAAACACAAATAGTTCTTGGTTAGCTTTAGCTGAGAGAATGGTGTCTTTTCTAGTTCAGGATAATCCTTATTTTTGTTTCATTCAAATTCGGAAGCTCTTCTGAGTGTCTGTAGCTGGTTTTTAAAACACTTGTGGGGACTAAAATTTGAGCTATTGAGCTGGGGTCACTGTTGATTCACCATCATTCAACAGTAAATTCTGGAATATTTAAACACAGGCACTGACAATGGAAACATTTAACTTTATTAGCTTTGGAGTCAAACTTACCTGAGTTCAAACACTGACTTGCTGTGGTCAGTTGCTTTAGCAACTAAACTGAACTTCTGTAAACCTGAATTTCTCCATCTGAAAATGGGGAGAGCATAGTAACAAGCTAAATTTTTTTTGAATGATTAATCCAAGTATTATTCTAGATGTGGTACATTAACTCATTTAATGTTTACAAGAACTCTACTCTGTAGGTACTGCTATTATCATCTTGATTTTAGTGATGAGACATACAGTAGTTAAGTGACTTGCTTAGGGTCACTTAGCTAGCAAGTATTAAAAGGCAGAATTTTTAATTAAATAATCTGACTCCAAAGTGAGGTTTGAAAACCATGGCATTATGCTGCCTCATAAAGTCAGCATAAATGTTAAATTGACAAATATCTATAAGGCACTTAGTCCAGTATCTAATTCTAAATCAAATGATAAATAAATGATATCTATCCATCCCAGCCAGTCTTCCTATTATTAAATAATCTGATATTCAGATAACATCCTTCTGTACCTCCTTCTGTCCTGTTTTCCTGCCATACCCTCCTCTAGGACTGATTTGACAAGGGAAAAAAAATAAAGTAGGGAAAAAATAGTAGAACTGAGGTTTAAGAGCTATTCTCTAGGCATCATAAATATTAATGACCAGAATTTCATCAAAACGCAAAGGATTTGGGTGATACAGAAACAGACTAACAAGGACGTGGGAATAAAAGAGACAAGAAAGAGCTCTAAGACTGAACAAGAACAAAAGCTATACAAAGAGTTGACAAATGTGAATAGCACAAAAATGCCCATTTTGACATTGCTTTAAGGCAATGAATAATTCAGGAGTTTCTGTAACAATTAGTAAGTTATGAAATGTTTTAAGATTGTACATTGTAATATAGTATTAACTTTATACTTTTGAAAGGTCAGTTAAAGTAAGCACCTGTATGTGCTTCATATATGGCACAGCCTTAGAAAATGTTCATTTTTTTATCAACATTATTGCAGTTTCAGATATTGCTTTTCTTTGTTTTTAATTTTTCCCCAAAAACTTTAGTGTGTATGAAAGAGATCTCCCCTTTATTTAAGTCATGGGATAGCATCTAATTTTATGTAGATGAAGTTGTGTTCTACAAGAGAAACTTCACAGTTAAGAGAAAAAAGCTGATATAACTACTAGCCCTACCGAGGAGTAGCTGGCAGTGGCTAAATATATATGCTCCCAAAGGTAAAATGAATTCAAAGCTCAAAAAAAATTTCAACTTGAGCTTTAAATTTAGAACCTACAATTGACAAAAGTAAAAAACAAAAAACAAAAAACAGCCTATTCTGACTGGAGGGTTGCACCGAAAAAACTCTAGGGAAGAAACATTGAGACTGTTCAAATTCTGTGAAGCAGAAGTGTTACTTCTAACCTCTTGTAGCTTGTTCCCTGGGTTGAGCTTGAGCTTCAGAAATTCAACATACATTTTCTGAAGTTTTTGTGTAATAAATAGTTTTGCTTTAAATTTCTTAGGAACCAATAAACAAAGTTAAAGATCAGGGTTCTGTAAAAAAAGGTTATTTATCCTCACATCATCTCAATTTAACTAGAAAACAAAACAAAGTAAAAATGAATCTAGGAAGCAATACAAAAGGGCAAGAAATGGACACCTGAACTTTCGCCAAGTTCTTGGTTCATGGTGCAAGTACAGACATTTCTGCCAATGCTGCACTCTCCCGGCTTTCTTGGGCCAGGAGACCCAAGAAAGGATTTTGAGTTTTTTGAATTTTTTGAAAGGAACAATTTGACATTGTTCCTCAAACAGGTTTCTAGAGAAAAGTAGCTAATGGAACTTGTTTCACTTTGTGGTGGCTTTTTAAATTTCTTACACTTAACTTGAGGGAAGACAATCATTTAAAATATTAGCTAAATAGAAACTTACGATTTTCCACTATTTTACCCTCATTTAAGAGTAAGAATTTGTTTCTTTGTTTTCTTTTGTTCTGTCTATTTCTTGAACCTCCTACCCATCTTCTCTGTGCTTGTGCTCTAGGCGCAGTTGCTTTGGTATACACTTTTTTTTAATTTAGCTTGTGGGCAATCTTTTAATCTGCTGTCCCAAATTATTCTTAACTATTGGGTAGCACATTCCTCTGTATCATCTTAAGCAGTTAGATATAAACACATAAAACATTTTTTTCCTTCCAGCCAAGATGGAGGCAGAGGTAGACACACTGTGCCTCCTCACATAACCAAAAGAAGGACAACAATTTAAAAATAAAAACCAACCAGAAATGACAGAAAATCGAACTGTATGGAAGTCTGACAACCAAGGAGTTAAGGAAGACATATTCATCCAGACTTGTAGGAGGGGCAGAGTTGGGCGGGGCAGAGAGGGCTTACTGAGTCTGGCAGCTGGCAGACTCAGCAAGGCTGCAGATTGTGGAATGGGGCATGGCGCACAAGGTGGCTGGTAGACTGGGCAGTCCCACATTCATGGGCAGATAAACCAGGTGACACTGGGGAGTGAGACAGCACAACCCAGCATTCCAGCGTGGGGAAATAAAGCCTCAAAACACCAATTGGAAATACCTGTGGGGGTTGAGGTGCTGGGAGAAACTCCCAGCCTCATAGGAGAGTTCACTGGAGAGACCCACAGGGTCCCAGGATGTACAGAAGCCCATTCACTTGGAAATCAGCACCAGAGGAGCCCAATTTGCTTGCGGGAAGCCGGGGAAGTGACTGAAATCCAGCAGAGAGCAGAGCAAATGCCATTGTTCTTTCTCCTAACCCTCCCCCACATACAGCGTCACAACATAGGGATGTAGGTTGCCCCACCCTGGTGAACAACTAAGGCTCTGCCCCTCACTACGTAACAGGTGCTTCAAGACAAAAAAAATGGCCCAAATGAAAGAACAAGTCAAAGCTCCAGAAAAAATACAACTAAGCAATGAAGAGGTAGCCAACCTATCAGGTGCATAATTCAAAACACTGGTAATCACAGAATTGGTTGAATTTGGTCGCAAATTAGATGAGAAAATGAAGGCTATGCTAAGTGAAATAAAGGAAAATGTACAGGGAACCATTAGTGATGGGAAAGAAACTGGTACTCACATCAATGCAATGGACCAGAAGGAAGAAAGAAACAATCAAACAGAAAAGAATGAAGAAACAAGAATTCAAAAAAATGAGGAGAGGCTTAGGAACTTCCAGGACATCTTTAAATGTTCCAACATCCGAATTACAGGGGTACCAAAAGGAGAAGAAGAAGAGCAACAAGTGGAAAAGTTATTTCAACAAATAATAAAGGAGAACTTCCCCAATTTGGCAAAGGAAATAGACTTCCAGGAAGTCCAGGAAGCTCAGAGAGTCCCAAAGAAGTTGGACCCAAGGAGGAACACACCAAGGCACATCATAATTACATTAGCCAAGGTAAAAATGAAGGATAGAATCCTAGAAGCAGCAAGACCAAAGGAGAGAGTCATCTACAAAGGAGTTCCCATCAGACTGTCAGATGATTTATCAAAAGAGACCTTATAGGTAAGAAGGGGCTGGGAAGAAGTATTTGAAGTCATGAAAGGTAAGGACCTACATCCAAGATTGCTCTATCCAGCAAAGCTTTCACTTAGAATGGAAGGGCAGGTAAAGTGCTTCTCACATAAGGTCAAGTTAAAGGAGTTCATCATCACCAAGCCCTTATTATATGAAATGTTAAAGGGACTTATCTAAGAAAAAGAAGATAAGAACATGTACAGTAAAATGATAGCAAACTCACGATTATTAACAACCACACCTAAAACAAAAACAAAAGCAAACTAAGCAAACAACTAGAATAGGAACAGAACCATAGAAATGGAGATCACATGGAAGGTTATCAATAGGGGTGTGGGAGGAGAAGAGAGGGGAAAAAGATACAGAGAATAAGTAGCATAGATGGTAGGTAGAAAATAGACAGGGTAAGAATAATGTGGGAAATGTAGAAGCCAAAGAACTTATATATATGACACATGGACATGAACTAAAGGGGGGGAATGTAGGTGGGAGAGGGTGTGCAGGATGGAGGGGAATGAAGGGAGGAAAATGGGACAACTGTAATAGCATAATCAATAAAATATAGTTAAAAATAAAAATAATAGCATTTAAAAACATATTTTCATGTATTCTAACATAAAATGACTATCTTCTAATTTACATACACAACAAATATACAGCATTTCCCTTCTGAACCAATGGAGATATATTTATAGTGTAAAAGAGGAAAGCAGTGGGGAAAAGGGGATTTGTTGAGCCGTCTCTTCTCTCCCACATTGACCCTAAAAGCTCTGTTAAAGCTTTAGGCATTTCAAAGAAGTATTTATTCCCCATTGATCTCTAGAATAAAGTTCAGGATGGGTGTGCTGGGATTTTTGCCTTCTTTTTAGCAGAAGAAAATGTTTCTGCTTTACCCTGGCTGTTGTAGCTCAGTGGACTGAGCAAGAGCCTGTGAACAAAAGGGTTGCCGGTTCAATTCCCGGTCAGGGCACATGCCTGGGTTGCAGGCCAGGTCCCAACTAGGGGCATGTGAGAGGCAACCACATATTGATGTTTCTCTCCCTCTTTGTCCTTCCCTTCCCCTCTCTCTAAAAATAAATAAATAAATAAATCTTTTAAAAATGTTTCTGTTTTAAATGTTCATTCATAAGAATCAATATTCATCCTAAGTTTTAAAAAGGTCATTTTTCCCTAAAACATCACTTACAACCAACTTTCTCATCTACCCCCACATTATTTTTATTTTTATTTTTTTCTCTCAGTATTTGGAAATTTCAACATAGGACATAAAAATTCCAACCAGATGTGGAACCACAGAGGGTCACAGAACAGCGTGAAGCTAGCTAGCTGTGTTCTTTTCTCTAGACTGTTTGTTTACTCGTTCAGCTATTACTTGCAAAGAGAAGACATGTCAATATAATTGTATTTTATTTTTATATTAAGAAGATTTCTTATTACACCTTAAAATGTAACTCAGAGGTTGTAGTTAAAATGTAATTATAATGATACCAACCCTTTCCTTCAGGACATGATGACATTGCTGGAAGTGGCCACAAAACTTTGTTGTGTGACCTCAAGGGGGAAATGTCTCTCATTCTCAAAATAGTCTTTTTCAGAGTCTGTCACTTTGTTTTTCAGAACTAAAATCTTCCCTTTAGGACACAAAATATAACTATACTTACCAGCTAGTTATTCATTGTATTGGACACATACTAATGTTTTCTTACCAAATCAGAGCATATATAGTCTTCTAAGATTTTAGTTTTTAGTTCATGTTTATTTGCATTGTTATTTTATTGTAGATGTTATGACTTTCTTAATTCTCATGAACTCAGATTTTCTCTTATGCCTGGCAGTTCCTGTTCTAGTAATCTATTTCAAAACTTAGTGATTTAAACACTAATTTATTATTATCTCTTAAGGTTTTCTATGGGTTGACTTGCTTCAGCTACGAGGTCCTCACTTGGTATCTCTCCCTTCAGACATTCAGGGAGGGGCAGGTATAAAAGTTACCTGAAGACTTGATTGGTCTGCGTGACCCAGATGCCACCTTGGTGCTTCATCACATGACCTCTCTCTTCAGCAGAGCAGGAGGAACTTCCTACATGGTGGCTCAAGACTTAGAACACTCAGTGGGTTAAAAACTCATTAAATGGATTTGTTGGTCTAAGAATAAAAGTTGCTGGGAAAATTACATTTAGTTATGCTCTGTTCTTTCTCAGAAGGCCTCTTTCTTTCTGAGGTCCTTTGTCTGTTCAGGCCTCAATGGACTGGAAGATGCTTACCCAAGGATGTGAGGGCGGTCTACCACACTGAAATCCACTATTCAAATGCTAATCTTATCCAGAAGTGCTCTCAGGCACATCCTGAAATAATGTTTAATCTGAGCACCCCTTGGCCCAGTTGACTCATAGAATTTACTATTAAGACACTAGATTTGATGACAACCCATTCTACAAAGCATAATGAATGGTTTCTGCTGGGCAGTTTTGCCATAACTGTCCTGCAGCTAGAATCAAAATCAAGCTTTCCCTCAGCTGGCTAAAGGTTGAGACTTATCTGATAATCTCTTTCATAAAACTTCAAAAGATAATTACTATAGTGAAAAAATTATCCTTAAATATTATTTATCAAAGATAATACTTCTTGATGCATTTAGGTCCAGGAACTATATGAAGCATTTTATTAAGTATCTGCAGAAAGAAGACAACTCACAGATTACTATATCAAACACCAGAAATTTTACTATTTTTTAATAGTGTGAAACAAAAGACCAAGTCTCAAATTGGAAGAAAGGAAAATAAGAGAAAAAAAGGGAATGAATTCATTGATAGTTTGTTTATATTCTAGATTATTAAATAGCTAAAATTATAAACTAATCAACTTTTTATACTTAGGACTTTAGTCAATCATATAAATCAAGATTCAGCAAATTATGGCCTTTGAGCCAAATCTGGCCATCACCTGTTTTTGCAAATAAAGTTTTATTGGAACACAGCCAAGCCCATTTTTTAACATAATGTCTATGGTTGCTTTTGCTACAGACAGATTTGAGTAGTTGTGACAGAAACCATATGGCCTGCAAAGGTAAAAATATTTCCTATCTGATCCTTTACAGAAAAAGTTTGCTGACTTCTCTGTTTTACAGAGAAAGTTTGATGACCCCTGACTGAAATAGTGAAGACTGAATTTGTGTTTTAAAAAGAGATAACAAGTTCTGTATACATTGATGGAGGTCTTATCTTCTTGACACTGGGTGTCAGTGAAATACAAGGGGAAAAACATCCTGAAAAAGAACAGAATAAAATATAATGTAATTCACATGGGAACTTTAATCTTAGACCAACAAATCAAGTTAATGTGTTTCTAACCCACTGAGTATTTTCAGTATCTTAGAGCAGAAAATATTTACAAATATTTGCATTTGGGTAAACAGAAGGTCCAAGTGATTAATTCATGGTTTCCTTTTAATTAATATTATTTTTTTGAGTGAGATTAATATTTCTTGACATTAGATTAACCTTTTCAAAAGAGTTTATATTTTTCTGCTTTTCTCTCCTGTTCATTATTTCTTCTTATCATTCAGAGTGATTCACTTTGCCTAGAGATGGATTGGGTTTTGTTTTGTTTTGTTTTAATAAGAGGAATCCAAATGGAAAGAAAGCCAACATTTGTGTTTTTGTTGTTGTTGTTGTTCTGAAATAGGCTCTTGGAACTCTTAATAGAAGCTATCATTTTGATAGCCAAAGGTTTAGCTTTTCATGGCTTAACTTTTGTTATGAGAAGGAAAGGTTATAGGAGATTAACAGGGTCAGCCATGAAAGAAACAAGGTATAGAATTTATGTCACAATAATAAATCAAAAAGGGTGAGGGCTATTCAGTGTTTCCCATTGATTAAATATGCACCCCCCCCCCCCCAGGCTACCAGTTGGAGAGGATATTGATTGAGGCATCATGTTTAAGGGACATAAAATGAGGGGATGATGGTACCTAGGGTGACCACAGGGAGAGGGACAGAGTCATTTCTGAGAAGCATCTGCCCTGTGGCCATGCTCATATGCACAGACCATCCACTACCTGGTGAGAGCCTGCATGTCTGCTGGGGATAATCTCACAGAAGTGATCCTTCTTATGCCCTATAACCTTTCTAAATTCATCCCAATTCCTCTGTGTGTCTAGCTCTTTCAGAATAGCCCAAGACACTCATAAGCCTTCCACATTCTGGAATCGGGAAGAGGTATGTAGAGGAAGAGCTCTGCTGCACTTCCTGACAGCCTTACCCATTTCCATATAGACTCATGGGCAAGGATTGACTGCAGTCCCACCTGAGTCTTGGCAAAGTGCCCTGTGATTCCACATGCAGCAAGGAGGGATAAGTAGTTGGTGAAGAGATGCCATAGGGGTTTCTCATTCACCCCTCTATGTTATGGGAGATAGTCCAAGACCATTTCTCATACATCTCCCTAGTTTCCTTTGAGCAGGGAACTTTCAGCCTTGGCCATCTTAGGGTTTAACTTCAGACTTCTGTGTAAGCCTATCCACTTGTCTGGAGTTGAGAGCTGGCTCTTCAATGGCAGAATGACCTACTACCTGTGCTGTCTGTTGTGTGGCCCTCCCACTCAGTGACGTCTGTGGGATCAATAATGCAGATTGCTGACACCATGCTGATCCTGGTTCTGCTCTCTGTGTAAGTAATAAATTGTTCGACACCATTTGAGCCCATTATCTCCCTAGTGGCTGAACCAATAGAATTGTGGTGTGTGACCCTGACAGCACAGCTGAGATCCTCATGGCTCTGTTGTCCATCCCACTGCCACTTAGGGAATACTTACTTGATGGCTTGACAAGGGACAGTTTGACAACAGCATGAAGGGATATTTCTCTTATCCCTTAGAATTAAATGTAGTAACATATGCAAAATTCTTAGAATAGAACTGGTGCACAGTAGGTGTATAATAAGCATTAGTTATAATATTAATGAAAATAGTGGTTCTCAAACTCTAAGGTGCATTGGGATCACCTCTCCAACCCCTAGTGCTTCTGAGTCAGTAGGCCATGGATGGTGCTCCAGAATTTGCACTTCTAGCAAGTTCTCAGATGCTGATGCTTCTTATCTGATGAATATACATTGAGAGCTATTGAATTATGATTTATTTTCATGTAAGTACCAGAGACCTACAATCATAGTGGCTTAAAGAGATTAGAAGTTTATTCCTAGAGCCTGGGTGTCCAAGGCTGGTATGGTGCTCCTTGGAGTCAGACTTTTTCTTTCTTGTCACCTTGCCATTCATAAATTGTTGCTTCGTGCACACTGCCATAGATGTCATACCACCATGGTAGAATTCCAGCTAGTAGAAGGGAGAAATTTGAAATAGAAGAGAATAATACTTCTTTTTAAGGTGACAACTGAGAAATTGCACACATCAGATCTACTCATAGCCAGAACTTAAACCAAATGACTACATCTAGCTCCAAGTGAAGTGGAAGAAATACAAATTTATTCTATAGTCACAGACCCAGCTAATAAACCAAGGCTCTATTACTCAGAGAGAGAAGGAAAAACAGATATTAATGGGCATTTAGATGATCTTCCACAGCTACAAACTGCTTTCTACATGTAAATGATGGCAAAATAATTTTCTATGGGTAAGAGAATATAAATACCCAACTTCATTTCCCTTAAATAGGAGCATAGCTTATTTCATTTTTAATCTTTTCTCCATTGAAAAGAGTCTTGATTCCTTCTCAGGGGGGACATTATCTTGGAAGAATAAAAATGTTCTTCTTTCTTTTCTAATGATTTGAATTCTCATCATAATGCTTCCAGATAGGCCATCAATGGAGGAATACAGAAAATAGATCTTTGGCAGAGAAAGTCAAAGGGAATTTGGAACAAGAGGCCAGCAAGGCCAGCTAGCTAGGATGGCAGAAGGAAGAGAGAACTCTAACATGTGATCCTATGTAGGAAAAATATTTCAAGAGGGAGGTTTCCATGCAGAAGATTTTGCATGTATGACTGAGAAAACTACTGTAAGAGGCATTGTTGAAAGCATAGCTGTGTTAGATCACAGCCCTCACCAGCCCACCCCTTTGTCTTCTTCTAAGAACTTCATGTTGCTTGAATCTGGGCTCTGGGTAGTTGATTGTCTTCAGGCCTCACCATCTGACTTCCTACTCATGCTCTTGCCTGGGCAAGGGCAAAAGTCTTTCGTCTTTTGGCTGACATTGTTTACTCCAAGAGATGCCTTGCCACAGTTCTCTGAACAAATTCCTTTATCTAAAGGGGACTCCTAGATCCTTGGAACAATGTGAAGAACAGTTATCATCCTGCACTCAAGGATGGAAGTGAGCTAACTTGCATCCCTGAGGTAGGATATAATGGCTACCCACATTACCTCAGTCAAAAGCAAAGGAAGAAACCATGAAGGAAAAGATGAACCAATATTGCTATATAAAAATGAATAATTTTGGGGTATTAGTAAATAAACTTCACAGTTAACCTCTTCACACCTGATAGAATTTTGCAAGAATTAAATGAATTAGTAATATAGGAAATTTTTGTAATAATTGAGAAAATTTGAATATGGACTGTATATTAGAAAACATCAAATCTATGTTAAATTTCTTAAGAGAACAGCGTGTAGCTATGTAGAGGAATTCCTTGTTTTTACACTAAATTCTGAAGTATGTAGGAGTACAGAGTCATAATGTCATGTCTGCAATCATTTGAATCATTTGGCAAAGAAGCATATATACATATATGAAGACAGACAAACAAAAATAGAAATAAATATAAGTATGGAAAAATGCTACCCCTTGGCAGCTGTAGGTGAACGGTATAATACGAGTGCTCATGTACTAGCCTTCGACTTTTCTAAAGGCTTGGTATTTGTCAAAATAGAAAGTGAGGAGATAATGAATTGATGCATGTAATGCTTTACAACTGTTTTATATCAAACTGAAATCACTTTGAGGACAGGATTCTTTGTTTTCATATGTTCAGTATCTCAACATTATCTTGCTCCGTAGTAGATGCATCTTATACATAGTAGATGCATCTTATACATGAATAAATAAAAAGATGAAAAAATATTGTCGTTTTGCTTCTTCCCACTGTCTACTTTCCTTCACAAATCTTATTTGAAATTTGTTTTTAGGGTTATATTAAAGCACAAATTGCAGTTAAGGGTTTGCATATCAGACCTCTTTGTGTTTGTGTGTAGGTGTTTGTGTGTAAGAGTTTTCTACCTTATCCCACTCCCTACTCCAACTAAAACCAAATTAAGTAGGAATAGGTTGCCATATATAACATAGAACATTCAATTAAATTTGAATTTCAGACAAGCAATCATTTAGTATAAGTATGGTCCAAATATTTCACAAAGACCAACCATTGCATGGGTGGACATACTTATATTAAACATCATTTACTATCTGTAATTCAAATTTAAAAAGGCATCCTATATTTTTATTTGTTAAAGCTAGCAACTCTAATAAAGCCCATTCATTCCCCTTGATGTATATGGCAACCCTGACCAAAAGCATGTCAAAATCTTAGATATATTGACTCATCTACAAGATAAATCTAAATTTTAAATCATAGTGGAAATAAGCTTTTTTAAAAGAAAGATTTTATTTATTTATTTTAGAAAAAGAGGTAGGGAGGAAGAGAAAGAGGGTGTCCCACACATTGATCAATTGCCTCTCGCACACCCCCTGCTGGAGACCTGGTGCACAACCCAAGCATATACCTTGACCGGGAATCGAACCTATGGCCTTTCAATTTGTGGGACAATATGCTACCCACTGAAATATACTAGTTATGGTGGAAATAAGCTTTAGCTGAATTGTCCCCTTACTTGTATCACCTTTTTTTCCTCCTAAATCTCTCATTTTTCTTCATATACACATTTGAAGGATTGCATTTTTATTTGTGATGAAACCCATGGATAGAATATACATACAGGTCACATAAAAATACATGAGGATAATAATCAAGCTATACAGTATTGGATGGGTAGCATGATTAAAGAACTACACATTTATGCTATACGGTGTCATTAATGTCAATGAATTTTTTCTTAGAAGCATTCTTGCACAAAAAATGTTTTGGCAGTAATAGAGCAAACATGTTAAAAATATTCATAGAACTACAACTTCAAAATATTTGATCAAACTCTATCTTATGGATTGGTTTATCACTTGATAAATGGCCCTGGTTTACAATAACCTTTCAATAATATACCAGGGAAAAGCAACATGCAGCCCCTTATTTGCAGAAGCAATTACAGAAAATCACTTTGGAACAGTAGCACCATTCCACATTATAACATGCACATGTGTTATATTGCACCTTCCTGAGTTGAGCTTTGAAAGCTGTAGCCCCATGAAACACCAGAGTGAATGAATTCATCCCAGGCTGGGCCTTCACTGGTGGTAGTAGGAGTTTTGACCATCATAGCTATCATAGCTATGCCCTTTATAGTAACCGTACTCATCCTCATAGGCTCGGTAATTGTCCCCTCGAGGTTCCCCATTCTCATTTTCATAGACTTCATATCCATTGTCATATTCATTGGTGCCTGTTTGTTCATACTCCCCGCCATACTCCGTGGTGGTGGTTCCCCCCAGTGGTGGGGGGGTGGTTCCATAGACCTCCTGTGGTGGAGTTGTAGGTTCAAATCCGTCATTATCGTGCTCTCCAGCCACTGTGGTTCCTTCTGCATTGGCATCAGGGACACTTTCTTCTTCCCCTTCTTCTTCTCCATTGTCTCCGCCACTGCTGCCATTGCCATTTTCAGTCTCTGTGCTGTTGGTGCTGGTTCCATTTATGCCTTGCCCGTTTTCATCCACTTCTGCTTCGTTTTCTTCATTTTCATTTTCTTCCTCTTCCTCTTCTTCTTCTTCATCACTTTCATCCTTTTTTGTAGCCTTCTTTCCTACATCGCTAGCCTGTAAAGAAAGATTTGAAAGAATCCAAATGTAGGCATGAAAATAGTGAAATTTAAGGCCATCACTTCATCCAACACAGACAGTACTGACATGTTGTTCTGGATGTAATTCTGAATCAAAGCCAATTTAATTTACAAAAGAATTGGTAGAGCCCTTTAAAATTCAGAATTAGCACTTTTGTCATTAGGTTTTGATGGCAAAAAAATGTACCTGATAAATAAGCCTCTGTGAGAAATGCTTTCTATAGATTTGCTGCTCATGTTCCCTGTCTTGGAATCCTCTTCCCTGAAATGTAATGGCACCTCTTGAGACCTATTATCCATTGCTAAGATGTTTGTCCTTAAACTTCTGTTATAATGTAAAAATCACTGTAATAATGTGGGAAGAGACCTTGCCTGGAAAAAGATCTTCCTTATTTGTAAATTGGAAAACTATGCCTGTTCTTGCCTTTTCAGTGGGTTAGAAAGACAATACAGAATACTGTGTACATAGTGTAAGGATAACTTTAGACTTCAGTAGAAGAATAAAATCAGATTAAACATTTTGGAGGAATTATTACCTTCTTGGGAAGTTGGATTGCAGCTAGACCTGCATTTCCCGTTCCAGGCGTGGTCTCCTCTCCATAGCCAGGTGTCGTAGCAGAAAGGGTGGAGTTCTCGGCCTCGGATTCTTCATCTTCATTTTCATTTGACTCTTCATTGTTTTCTTCTTCATTTGAAGTTTCCTTTTAGAAGTGTCCAGAGCAATCAAAGTTATTTTAGCCAGAAGATTTGTTAGAGTCGTGAAGCACTGTTGGAAAAGAACTTTGTATCCCTCAACCAGCACGTTACCCAATGTTGATAATTCTGCTTCCTCTTATGCCACCTGCACTTCTAACTTCTAATTCAGCTCAAAGCTACCACATCCTATTTACCTCACTATAGTGTGTTTTATATATTTTTACTTTCTATTTAATCAATTCAAAAGTATTTGTGCAATAATTTCAGCATATCTTATTATATGGTATCAGATCATACAGAGCTTAGGCTCTTAAAGTCTATCAATTAAAGTCTTTTTAATTAATTAAAGTAATTTAATTTGTTTCATTAAACTGAAGTTGATTATAATAGTTTAATTTAAATAATTAAAATACCTTATTAATAGCTACTACAATGTGGTAGCAAATTAATTCTTATATTTGCTGACAAATAAGTTGAGAACTTTCTACCTATTTTTTTATTCTTTATAGCAGCCTTGTAAGGTAGAATTATTGCTCTTACTTAAAAAAAAATAGTTCTGCCCTGGCTGGCATAGCTCAGTGGATTGAGCGCGGGCTGGGAACCAAAGTGTCCCAGGTTCGATTCCCAGCCAGGGTACATGCCTGGGTTGCAGGCCATAACCCCCAGCAACCGCACACTGATGTTTCTCTCTCTCTCTCTCTCTATCTCTATCTCCCTCCCTTCCCTCTCTAAAAATAAATAAATAAAATATTTTTAAAAAAATTAAAAAGAAAAATAGTTCTGGCTGGTGTAGCTCAGTGGATTAAGTGTGGGCCTATGAACCAAAGGGTTCCTGATTTGATTCCCAGTCAGGATACATGCCTGGGTTGCTGGCCAGGTCCCCAGTAGGGGGTGTGCAAGAGGCACTGATGTTTCTCTTCCTTTCTTTCTCCCTCCCTTACCCTCTGTCTAAAAGTAAATACATAAAATCTTTTTTTTTAAGATTTTATTTATTTTTTAGAGAGGGAAGGGAGGGAGAAAGAGAGAGAGAGAGAAAAAAACATCAATGTGCAGTTGCTGGGGGCCATGGCCTGCAACCCAGGCATGTGCCCTGGCTGGGAATCGAACCTGGGACACTTTGGTTCACAGCCCGAGCTCAATCCACTGAGCTACACCAGCCAGGGCTCAATACATAAAATCTTTAAAAAAAAAAAGAAATTAAGCTCAGAAAAGCTATAGAACTTGCTTAAGGTCTCATAATAAGTGGTGAAGCTATCTATATCTTTCTAACTCAAAAAGCTGAGCACTTTGAAATGCATCATGAAGTTCTTGATGATGATTAGAATTTATATAAATTGTCCACACTACACCTAGGATATATTTTTCAAAGGGAATTTTAAAAAAAATCAATTCTTTTCAACCAAATTGATAACATGTCTTATTTACTACCAAAGGAAGTAATTATATCTTATTTGCTTCCATGTTTATTAAAAGAAAAAAGATATATCTAATTTAAAATCCACCTGCCAATATGTAAGCCGATTGTGTGCCACAGGCAGTATTCAAAAAATGTCAGGAATTTGACACACAGTCAATTTTTATGTGCACTGAAGATACTAAACACTCTAAGAAATTCTTAACAGGGTATTATGCTATTGTATGAATATGATTTTTAATAATTGCCATTCCTCAAATAATACTTATTGTAATCTTTTAACATTTTAGTCTTTTTCCTTTACTCAATGTTGTTAGGTAATTGTTTGTTAATTGAGTTAACCTCACAAAGTAATTTATAGCTAATAAAAATCAGGGATTCATGTATATAGAATTTATTTACTTTAAATAAGTCCTATAAAATTGAATTCATTTTAATATATTTTTAAAAATATTGTGATGTTAGGTTTACTTCAGGAATCCTATATTTTAAGACTTGAAAAACAAACAAAACTTAGATTTAGCCTGCCTTATTATTAAAACAAATGACTAAAAAAATATGTTGGTTTCAGCAAATTTGTAAATTTCACTGTTTGAATGAACTCTTAGGAATACTACAGTCAACCCCAAAACATTCTCCAAGCTAACTGTGTCAAATATTCCACAAACACTGCACTGTTCATTTATGTTTTTAATGTTTATACTTTAGTTCAATTGACTAAACAATTCAGGGGTGGAGAAGGAAAGATCCTTAGAGTAGGAGAATATACAACTTGAGCCCTGTACCCTCATTTCACAGGTGAAAAGTCCAAGGTCCAATGGAACAAATTATTGTATGAAGTCAAACATGCAGCAATTCATTAGTGGCAGAGTCATGAATATAGGCCCAAGCTCCCTATTTATAGAGGTCTGCATTTTCTTCTACAATACCCTTTCTGTTCCTAGATACTTTACTTGAGCATATCCTGCTGCAATAAATTAAAAAGAAAAATAGGTCAGTCTGTTGTTGATGGCCATTAGGCTTCAAATAGCTTATTGGTTAGAACAATTAGCAATAGTTTGTGCTTTAAAAAGTAATGTTAACCCACTCAAATTCCTAAAATGACTGAGAGAAAAAATGTTGTTGAAAATGTAGAATAACTAGAACCCTCATACCCACAATGGGAGTTTACATTGGTACATCTGCTTTGGAAAGCTGTTTAGCTGCATCTACTTAGGTTGAACCAATGCATAGCCTTTTGACTTAGAAATTTTACTTCTAGGTAAATTAGCTGCTAGAAATGAACACATATGTTTACCAGAAGGAATACTAGAATGTTCCCAGCAGTACTCTTTGTTATAAGCCACACTTGTAAAATACCCAAATGCCCATAAACAGAAAAATAATACATTGTGGTATATTCACATAATAAAATACTAACAATGAGAATAAATTATTTACTACTACAGAACAATACGGGTCAATCTCTGAAATTGAGGGTAGAACAGGCCACACACAAAGGAGTATGTGCTGTGTGATTCTGAATATACATGTAATACACAAAAGGAGGTAAAAACAATCTGTTAGGAATCAAAATAGCTGTTGTCCTTGATGGGGCTTTGTTAATGGAATGGAGACCAAAGCATGTGGGGCTATTTGTTATGAGTGCTGGTTACACTTGTGTGTTCAATTTCTGAAATTTCAATGATCTATATACTTAGGATAATTTGTTATGTGTACTATATTTCAATAAAGGTTTTGTATTTATTGAGGCTGAATAGTTTAGAAGTGGAAAAATATATGTGTACCAAATAGAAAATATGCCTAAGCACCTTCTCATGTGAATATAATTCCTGGGGACTCTGTATTTAACCTGAACTGCCAACAAACTTTTAGGGAATAGTTTTTGTACAATTCTTTAAAATGGAAGACTCCCAGGTTTACTCATCTACTTTTCCATGATCAGTTTTAAGGAATGATCTTTGGAGCATTTATTCCTCTGATGGTTTAAAAGCAACTGACCAAATATTTACTCAGCAATATATATAAATATGAAACTCTGCTACAAAGAGTAAAGCACTGTTCCTCCCTGAAGGGGAAGAAACCTATAGCTCTAAGTTTCCTGGATCATGGGGAGCTCAAAGATAAGTTCTGAAAGGACCAGAAGTGTTCAGAGATTGTTGGGAAAATTTTGAGTGTGTCCAATTTCATCAGAGTCCTAAAGGAGTCCTATTCTTCCTTCATCCCCAATCACCATCGCATCAAGTGAAGAACCATTGCCAAAAGGTATACAATCTATTCGGGAAATCTAGCTGGCAAGGCAACTTTTCAGTCACTGTACATCAAACAGCTGTAGTTAAATGGATTTCCTTAGCTTAGTTCTTGTGTAAGATAGGCAAAATTTTGTGGGATTTAGTGGGTGCTGTTTTCTTGGTACTGGCTTGACATTTTTTTTTTATTTTTAGTTTTATTTTATTGTTGTTCAATTACAGTGGTCTGCATTTTTCCCCCAACACCCCAGCCAAACCTTCCTCCCTTCCTTGCTGCCACCTTCCCCCTTGGTTTTGTCCATGTGTCCTTTATAGTAGTTCCTGAAAACCCTTCTTCCCACTGCCCCCTTTCCCCTCCTCTCTGGCTATTATTAGATTGCTCTTAATTTCAGTGACTCTGGTTATATTTTGTTTGCTTTTTTCTTCTGTTGATTATGTTCCAGTTAAAGGTGAGATCATATGGTATTTGTGTGACATTCTTGTAAGGGCCTTACTGTTTAAGCTATTAGGGTAAATTATTGTATTGAAAATATTAACTTTATAGTTAAAAAATTTAACAAATTATTTGTCACTTTTAAAGTTCCCACACTGTTTTGTTTTCAAGGTAACAGTCATATTTATCTATGATTCATTTGTGACTGACATTGTCCATTTATAAATAGCACCTATGAATACCTAAATTTAGAAAGTTCCAAAACCAGTGGATTGCTATAATTGACAATCCAGGAAAATGTACCTAATTAGTATGTTTCTTTGGGTAAAAGTGTCAGTTATAAACATGGTAGCACAATTTCCAAGATACATAGATGAATTTTAGCCATGAACTATACTGATTTGTAGTACCATATTAGAAGATATTTTACATCTTGAGTATTTGCATTTCTGTAAGAACATGACTTTTGTCATTGGATAAAAAAACAACATATGAAATTCCTATGAAAAAGAAGAGCCCTACTTTGATGGGTCAAGACAGGCAGATGAGTCACAGTAACACTGTAGACTGGAGGATATAAGATTAGCTTTTGTATACTACTCATTTAGTAAATTAAGTATTTTTAAGTTCAGTCCTTATAATAAACATTTCACTGAGTTTAGAACTATTATGTGCTTTTCTTTTACCATGATGTTCTATCCACTAAAATATAAATAATACTTCCTTCCCTTTTTATCAAAGTTCATACTTCCTCCCCTTAAAATGAAGACACTTGGTTTTGTGTACCACTTATGGGTAACTTTAACCTCAAATTGCAATAGTGTTGTGTTTTTTCCCCACATTTTTTAATGGTTGTTCAAGTACAGTTGTCTCCATTGCCCTCCCCCTACAACAGTGTTTTAAACAATGCATTTTAGTTTATTCTAATTTAAATAATATTTTACTCTTCCAAAATAGAAGACTGTGGGCAGTTGGTAAGCTAGAAATGACTGTTTGCTGATTCCCAATACAGTAAACTATTTTCTTATTTGTGTTTTTCCTGCCTGGATCACTATGAAAAATCCTGCAGAAATTTCTTACCTCTTCCTCCTCCTCTTCTGAGCTATCACCGTCTTCATTTTCTTCAGATGAGTCACTGCTCTAAAAACATATAAACATGAATTCATGCACATATGAGTCTATGTATAGATTTACATTTATTTACTTAGAGTAGTTATCATGTTAATATGAAAAAGATTGAGATTGGTCATAAATAAAATGAGGTTAGAGAGAAAAAAGCATTTTACAATGATCAGATATGTATGAGTTCTCCATTTTTTAGCTCCAAAGCATATATACTATCTTGAAATACTTAATATGTAAAAGTTAGAGCAATGGATCACAAAATTGCCTAACCCTGAGAGACCAAGGGGATTATTTAATTAAATTTCTTTATTTTACAGATAAGGTATCTGAAGCCCAAATGGTTGTGACTTCAACCAGTTCAAGGCAAACCATGGGTAGACACAGATCACACTGTTTTTATTTTCTTTATAAAATATGAATAGGTCCACATTTTGCCACTGAGAGCAGCTGCCTTGCCTGGTAAATAGAAGTTGTTGAAACTCTTGGGAGTTCTGGCCAAGGTGGAGGCACAGGTAGAAACCCTTCACTTCCTTGCACAACCAAAAGTAGGATAACAACCAATCTAAAAACAATAAAGAACCAGAAGTGCTAGAAAATCAAACTGCGTGGAAGTCCGACAACCAGGGAATTAAAGAAACAGTCAACCAAACCAACCAGACTGGTGCACTGAGAGAAAAAAATATGGTCCACATCAAACAACAGAGAGAAACTCCAGGGAAAGAGCTAAGTGATGAGGAGATAGCCAACCTATCTGATGTGGAATTCAAAACATTGGTAATCAAGATGCTCACAGAACAGATTGAACTTGGTTGAAAAATGAAAGAACAAATGAAGACTACCCCAAATGAAATAAAGCAAAATATTCAGGGAGCCAACAGTGACAGGAAGGAAACCAGGACTCAGATCAACAGTTGGAACAAAAGGAAGAAATAAACATCCAACTGGAACAAAGTGAAGAAACAAGAATTCAAAAAAAAATGAAGAGAGGCTTAGGAATCTCTGGGCCAACCTGAAACTTTACAATATCCAAACTGTAGGGGTGCCAGAAGGAGAAGAACAAGAGTAAGAAATCAAAAACTTATTTGAACAAATAACGAAGGGAAACTTCCCCAATCTGGCAAAGGAAATAGATTTCCAGGAAGTCCAGGAAGCTCAGAGAGTTTCAGAGTTGGACCCAAAGAGGAACACACCAAAGCACATCATCATTAAGTTACCCAAGATTAAAGACAAGGAGAGAATTTTAAAAGCAGCAAGAGGAAAGGAGAGATTTACCTACAAAGGAGTTCCCATAAGGCTATCAGCTGATTTCTCAAAAGAAACCTTGTTGGCAAGAAGAGGCTGGAAAGAAGTACTTGAATTCATGAAAGGCAAGGACCTACATTCAAGATTACTCTATCCAGCAAAGCTGTCATTTAGAATGGAAGGGCAGATAAAGTGCTTCTCAGATAAGGTCAAGTTAAAGGAATTCATCATCACCAAGCCCTTATTTTATGAAATGTTAGAGGGGCTTATCTAAGAAAAAGGAAATCAAAACTATGAACAGTAAAATGACAACAACCTCATAGCTATCAACAATCAAACCTAAAAGAAAAAAAAGCTAAGCAAACAACAAGAACAGGAACAGAATCACAGAAATGGAGATCACATGGAGGGTTATCATGGGGGAATAGGAAGGGGAGAGAGGGGGAAAAGGTACAAAGAATAAGTAGCATAAATGGTAGGTACAAAATAGACAGGGGGAGGGCAAGAATAGTATGGGAAACAGAGAATTCAAAGAACTTATATCTACAACCCATGGACATGAACTAAGGAGGGGAATGCAGGAGGGTTGGGGAGTGCAGGGCTTAGGGGGAATAAAGGGAGGAAATTGGAAAAACTGTAATAGCATAATCAATAAAATATACCTAAAAAACAAAAATAAATAAAAATGAATAAAATATGAATAAAATGATGACTAGGCTTATTATAAAATGAGTTGTTATTTGGTTTTCTTAAATCTTTTTGACCTAAAAATAATGTCTAAAATTTATACACACATACATATACTTACAGGGATGGGCAAATTTATGTTTACAGTTGTAATATAAATAAATAATAATACAATAATAAACTTTCATGTGCTCACAACCATGCACCTATTTTGCTGACCCCATATATTAAAAATTATATGAGAATAATTATTTAATTTACTAATATAGGAGATTTTAGAGTACCATCTCTCTAAAGAGCTCAATATTGAATGAGAATAAATTGAACCAAGGCACCTGTTATAAAAATATAATTACAAGTATAAGCTAATGAGTTATTTTTTAAAAGAAAATATAAAGCTAAACTTTTGTTTTCAGAGCCTTTAAGACAAGACAAAGTATTTGTCTTTCTCCCAGTTTCAATCCAAATGGGATTTTCCTTCTTTTTCTATAATCACTCTTAATAGAAACAGGTATGCAAATGGATACCCAACTTATGATTCTGTCATTTTCTACCTGGCAAATTTTAACTTTGATTCTGATGACTCAGTTAAGTCTCATAACTTTTAGAAAGTACAGCTGCAGAAGAACCTCTTGGTTAGAGATGAGATTTTAGGAAATAATCATGATCCAGTCCTACTCAGGGCCATCCCTGCTGGGTCATTCTTCAGGTGGCCACACCATCCACCTATGGAAAGGGAATGCTTGTCCCCTTGAGCCAAGAATAACCTTGGGCGGAAAAGAGAATAATTAGACTTGTTCTTCCACTGCCATGACCTTAATGGTTGTGCTTTCCCTAGCCCAGAGAATAAATAAAGAATAACATTATATTAAAACAATTTTTATTTATTAGTTAAATTATATAGAGGATTATATATAGGATGACATATTTATACAGCATATTTTGCCTCAGTGGGAGTGTTTCATCATTTTTTAAGCTTTCTCACACCTAGCTTTCCTTCTCCCCCAACCACATCACTCTTCAATTAATATCTGCAGTGAGAACAGTTTTAAAAGTGCATGTATCGATAAAATATAAGTTTTTAAAGAACAGGGGAAAAGAACTGCATATAAAGCCTCTAAGCCTTGGCTTTTTATTTTCCTTTCATTTATGACTTACTACTAATTTGACACTAAATCCTATGGATTTCCCACAAGTCTTTTATATACATGTTTCTTTCTTTTTACCATGACTCCTTCTAACTTCTATCAGTCCATCTATTCAATCCCCAAATATATGTTCCAGGTATTTTACTGAGAGTGAGGGTCATGGTAGGGGAAGAAGCTGGAGATATGGACAGTTCCCCCAAGAAGCTGCGATAGCTGAGAAGAGTTCAGTAAAAGAAATGAAAGAAAAAGTTCATACCCTCTAAGTGTTCACACACTAATCAGATATCATTTGAATCATAAAAAGCAATTTCATCAATTAAAAATGCTTAAGATGTGACCTTATTTATACTTCTATTTCTATAACCACATAGATAAGCTATGGTAGACTGCTGATAGCTTTGCAATCAATATAACATATTTCATATGAGTTGGTATTTTAGAAATAGTTATATACAAACACAGACTTGTTTAAATAAAACATGAATTTCAAATCCAATACAGCTGAATTCATTTTTGTGTGACAATTGGGGCACTAAATACTTCATAGGCTTAAAAGAATAAAAGAGCTATGAAAATATATAAGTAGACATGAAAGAGGAAAAATCCTGGAAATCAAACTTTGCAAAGTAGAAGAACATATCATAAACATTAGGTGAGACTGTTAGATTGGGAGATATGTCTTGTTGGATTCTTTTTTAAAATAACTGCCTGACTTACAAATTCTTAATTAGTTGAGCTACACCTATCTGCATATAATATGGAAATTTTTTATATTAAATATCTACTAAAAGATCCAAGAACTTTGAGTCTATCAATGAAATATAAAACATCTCCCAATATCATTTCACTATGGACATTTTAATTGGACTGCACACATATATATCTATAAAAATTTCTCAGTGGGACTGTCTTTAAGTACCTGACATTTTAGAGAAGTTGAGGAGCTAGTCAGAAAGGTAAATTTATTATCATTTCCATTTTATTTAAGAAAATGGAGCAAACTTTCAAATGAGCAATGTTTGTTTATGGGCCTGAGGTAAACCAAAAAATGAGAGACAATTCTGAAAATCCACAGCTCTTGTATCATTTGTGCTCACATTTCTTTGGCCACACACATTCCCCATAATTATTATGGTGCTAGAAATACTTTAAAATTATCATTTCCTATCATTGTATGAGTTAGAGATGGGTTAGCCCAACATATGGTAGGATGCTATGCCAAGCCACTGAGCTGAGGCATGGTTTCAAGCATCTTGACTCTTTTAGTGCCTCAGGAGTCCTGGGTCAGATGGTGCGTAATTGGTGCCCTGAACACAAACTGTATAGGAATAAAAATAGTGCAATTCTGGTTTGTTGTATATTTAAAATTAACACCACACCCTCTAGTTTTCAAAGGCTCTCTTCACAGTTAACCCAATATAGAAACTTATTTTTAGTGTTTAGTTATTTTCCTTTTTGTTTTCAAATTTTAAGAATGTTTTGCTTTTCTCATGCATGAATTTCTCTATTTCCTCTGCATTTTTTGAGCTGATGTAATAATTATGCTTCAATGTAAGACATTACTTTTTGCTCTGGTGACCTACACAGGTCAAAGGTTCAAAAAATCTTCAATCATCACCACTGATTATCAAGAATTTCTTTTTAAATGGTCTTTACTGTTTATAAAGTCAATTTTGTTCCTGCCAATTAAAGGACTCTAAAATAATTGGACATAAAACAGTTGTATGACAGTATTGAATCAACTGTAACAAGATGATTAGTGGCCTCACCATTGACTTAATTGTCAGCAACTGGTAAAATTGTCCACTTTTGTCAGTGACTTAGGCAAAAGTACCTGGATTCAATGTGCCAAGGCATTTGCTTTTACATCATTCGAGATTGGGCCCAAAATGATGTTATTCTCTGTGTGTATCTATCTCTGCTTTAAAAGGGAAGATAATTTTTAATACATTAAAAACAAACGTTTTGTAGTAAGTGATCTTTGTGGCTGAATTTCAGTGAGAGTTTAACTTAGTGTTTCATAGTTACATTTGATTTTCTTTCAATTACACTGGATAAAAAGGAAAAATAATGTTTATGCTTACCTGAACGGGAAATCGTTTTAGAGGAGGATAAAAGTAGGCATGCTTATAAAGATAATACCGTGGTCTGTATTTAAAAACCTGCATAAACAAAATAAGTGATATATTCATGTGTAATGAGCAAATACATCAGAATAAGTGTAGTCAGGCTAAAGAAGTATGCTAACATTAATTACCCCATTTTCTTCAGAATTCTCTAATTTGGCTCTTCGGTGAAAATTTTTCATCTGTTTAAAAGAATATTAAATTATTACACATTTTCTCTTTGACATAAAAAAATAAAA
Source organism: Phyllostomus discolor (assembly GCF_004126475.2). NCBI lineage: Eukaryota > Metazoa > Chordata > Mammalia > Chiroptera > Phyllostomidae > Phyllostomus > Phyllostomus discolor. Next base: position 100,683,627 of record NC_040903.2, read on the forward strand.
ATGAAAATAAATGTAGGTTTTTAATGAGGAACTTACTGAAAAAGCACAGGCCATTCCCAAAATGCTGAGCAAAATTAAAGCAGTCTTCATTTTGGTGATTGCTTCTGGAATTAATGAAGTAGTAAAGTTAATAAATATTAAAACTAAAAGTGTAATTTTTTTGCTCATATTAGACAATGAAGTATTTCATTTGTTTTTATTTATTTCCAATTATAGTTTTAAGTAATTAAGACCAAATTTCTGCTTTTTTAAAAAAAACAGTCCTTTTATTTAACTGATAAGAACGCTGACTTTCCCTTGTTTAATACCCTTGAGTTCCATAGTTGGTCTTAACCTGTGTGCTGTGATCTGTCACCAGGGGACAATTCCATCACTGCAAAGGGCTTCAATGCTCGGTGCACTTCACACTGGGACTGGGAGGCCTCCTCATGTCACTGACATAGAAGTACCAGCTAAGTGAAATGAATTGTTACTGTGGCTGCGGGACCTGTTTGTTTTGCTTATAATTAAAAGCTTAGTGAAAGTTGAATACATTTAAATGATTGCTTTTATGCCAATGATCCTACAGGCATTTCCAGCCTCTATGTAGTTTTTGAACTAAAAGGTCATCTGTAAAATGGAGACTAGGTACCATTTTCCTATGAATATCTTAGATATTTTTTTATGTGTGTGAAGTGATCCATAGTATGTGAAATACTATTCTCATAGCATGTTGCACCAACAGTCATGTGTAAGAATGATTCTGTGGGAAGAGTTCATCAGAGTTTTACTTTGAGATACCATGGGTCAGATTTCCTCAAATGAGGTTTTTCCCCAACTCCACTGAAACTTTCCTTCACTGGAATATGTCATGGGATGGATCCAGGGCTCTCTGGGGTCAGGGCAGAATTGGAGATGCAACTCTCAGAGTGAGAATAGCTCCTCAACTGTTTTTAGGGGTTTGTAGCCATGCAAAGATCTCAGTTCACATAGACTCCTCATAAGTAAATGGAGAGAGATAGTGAAGTCCTATCTTAATTTTATTGTATTTGATAAAATCCAATTTAATAGAGGTTTTATAGACAACTGACAGCCTACTAGTACCCACCCGCTTGCACTGGCATACACATTTGGCTGTGAGTGTTTTCTCATAGAGTGACAACTTTGGCTACATTTTGGAAACAACATGTAATGGTAATGGCAATTTCTCCATAAACACACTTGGAAAAGTAATATTTAAAATGTATAAAACCCATGTATATTCTTTACTCTGAAGGTTAATTTCACAGTTTGTCATCGTTTACCAAGAATTATTGCATCTCTACTGAATATCTGACACAAAAACAAACGTTACATAAGGTAAGGCATGAGACCTGGGGAAGCTGTCTTGGGTCCTAAATCACACTCTATTTGTGGCAGAGTGGGTCTTTTAATTTTGATGCCTACATGCTTCCTCACAGTCCTCCTAACTTTAGTAAAAGTTCTTTATGGGCACACTGAGATAAAGAGGCATTGCCCCTGAAAAGGTTCATCTACTTAAGAAGTTTTCCCAGTTCTTTGAGTGCTCTGAATAATACTTTGAATTATGCCACCTATGATTAAGCCCACTCACAAACAAGAAGATTGTTGCTCTTCAGCTTCATGAAAAAGAGTTGGAATATTTATAACACCTTAAAGAGCTAAAAACTTAAATGTGTAGAGCTGTAGAAAGAGTTTTTATTACATAAATTTCTCATATCAAACTATAAAAACAACTAGATGAAAACATAGCAAGTATAATATAAAAAGAACCAAGTGATTCAGGTAGAGAGCAACTGACTGCCTACATAAATCTCATTTTATTTACTTTGTGATTCAGCAAATTCAGAGACCTCTATATTGACTATAATAATCCAGAAAACAGTTTAAATATTCTTGAAAGACAGTTTTGTAGCTCTGATTAAAAAGTTTTTACTGGGGAAAGTATTGTAAGCTACCAATATTTTTTATTTCTCTGGTACTGTATATTTTTACATACTGATTTCAGATCTATAGGATAGCAACTCTTTGAAACTAAATGTATAATGTATTAAAAAGTCATTGTACATAATAAAAATACAGATTAGGCATAATTTATGGAGATATCTGCATACATTGAGGCAGATTTGAAAATACAAAATTGTATTTCACTGAGGATATCTTAAGTGCCCCTGAATGAAGAAATAAACAGTTATCTATGAGATGTGAGATAAAAAGTAGGAAGCATAATATTCTAGCTTATGTTCATAATATTAAGGCTTTATATATATATAGGTCAATAAGCTCAGACTTTTGGAAAGAATCTAAAATCTGAGGTACTAGTTTAATGCTAAACAAGTATTCAGTTATATAGCTGTTCTGTACGGTGTAATAAAATCAACATTTAAATAAAAAATTTAAAGCCAAGTCCAGAAATGGAAAATGTGGAGTGTTTGATTTTAAGAAAATGAAGTTGTCATATTAAATCTTACCCGTTTGCTGTCCTGGAATGAGGAGGCAGGCTCACAGGAGTGAGTGACAGAGATTGAATATTTCCTTTGCTCTCTCACTCACTCATTTACTTGCTCTTGCTGGCTATAAACTCTTCTTTGCCTTCCAACAACCAATCACTGTCATGGTCATGGTGATGTCACAATGTGGATTCTCACCAGAAAACCCCCAAACATCAACACTTTTTCAAGACACAGGCTCAGTTGAATAAACATGAAACAATTCTAGTGCCAAGAAGTTTGCATTGTGGAATTTAATTGAAGGCTTAGATGAAGATGAATAGTTTGAGTTCTGAATATATATAATATACTGGATTTGAATTAAAATACATAAATAGCAAAAGATTTAACCATTCAAAAATGTCATAATTATACAAGAGTTTGCTATACTGAAATAAATAAAACGTCATCAAATACTGCCTTACATTAATAGTTTAGTAAAAAATAAACTAAATAATAAGGGAATGAACAATTAACATTTAATATCAATTATTATACATTTTTTCTGAAGTGTGCCTTCAGTGCCCCAATAGTCAAAATTAATACACTTAAATGTCATTTAAATACATTTAAATGGAAAATGTAGAAGCCAAAGACTTATGTGTATGATCCATGGATATGAACTAAGGTGTGGGAATTTGGGTGGGGTGGGGCTGTGCAAGGCCGAGGGGAATAAAGGGAGGAAATGGGACAACTGCAATAGCATAATCAATAAAATATACATGTATTTTAATATACTTAATTGATTATGCTATTGCAGTTGCCCCATTTTCCCTCTTTATTCCCCTCCACCCTGCACACCCTCTCCCACCTGCATTCTCCCCCTTTCCTTCATGTCCATGGGTCGTAAATATAAGTTCTTTAGCTTCTACATTTCCCATACTATTCTTGCCCTCCCCCTGTCTATTTTGTACCTACCATTTATGCTACTTATTCTTTGTACCTTTTCCCCCTCTCTCCCATTCCTATTCCCCCAATGATAACCCTCCATGTGATCTCCATTTCTGTGGTTCTGTTCCTGTTCTATTTGTTTGCTTAGTTTGTTTTTGTTTTTGTTTTAGGTGAGGTTGCTAATAATTCTGAGTTTGCTGTCATTTTACTGTACATGTTTCTTATCTTCTTTTTCCTAGATAAGCCCCTTTAACATTTCATATAATAAGAGCTTGGTGATGATGAACCCCTTTAACTTGACCTTATGTGAGAAGAACTTTATCTGCCCTTCCATTTTAAATGAAAGCTTTGCTGGATAGAGCAATCTTGGATGTAGGTCCTTGCCTTTCATGACTTCAAATACTTCTTTCCAGCCCCTTCTTGCCTGTAAGGTCTCTTTTGAGAAATCAGCTGACAGTCTGATGGGAACTCCTTTGAGGGTAACTGTTTCCTTTTCTCTTGATGCTTCTAGGATTCTCTCCTTCATTTTAATCTTGACTAATGTAATTATGATATGCCTTGGTGTATTCCTCCTTGAGTCCAGCTTCTCTGGGACTCTCTGAGCTTCCTGAACTTCCTGGAAATCTATTTCCTTTGCCAGAATGGGGAAGTTCTCCTTCATTATTTGTTTAAATAAATTTTCAATTTCTTGATCTTCCTCTTCCCCTTTTGGTAGTCCTATAATTCAGATTTTGGAACGTTTAAAGATTTCCTGGAGGTTCCTAAGCCTCTCCTCATTTTTTAAAATTCTTGTTTCTTCATTCTTTTCTGTTTGGTTATTTCTTTCTTCCTTCTGGTCCACTCCATTGATGTGAGTCCCAGTTTTCTTCCCACCACTATTGTTTCCCTATGCATTTTCTTTCATTTCAATTAGCATAGCCTTCATTTTCTCATCTAATTTGTGACCAAATTCAACCAATTTTGTGAGCATGCTGATCACCCGTGCTTTGAACTGTGCATCTGATAGGTTGGCTATCTCTTGATCACTTAGTTGTATTTGCTGTAGAGCTTTGATCTGTTCTTCCATTTGAGCCGGGTTTTTTTGGTCTTGTCACACTGTTACATATGAGAGGTGGAGTTTTAGGTGTTCGCCAGGGCAGGGCAATCCAGTCGCTGGGTTGTGATGTTTTATGTGGGGATGGGGTCTGAGAGGGAACAATGGTGCTTGCTCCACTCTCTGTCAGATTTCAGTCCCTTCCACCACTCCCCCCAAGCAAACTGAGCCTTTCTGATGTTGATTCCCATGTGTGTGTACTTATGTATGTTCTAGGACCCTGTAGGTCTGTCCAGTGAACTCTCCTGTAAGGCTGGGAGTCTCTCCCTGCACCTCAAACCCCACAGGTGTTTTCGATCCGTATTTGAGGCTTTATTTCCCAGTGCCAGGACCCTGGGTTATGCAGTCTGTCTTGCTCCCCAGTTTTGCCTGGTTTATCTGCACATGAATGTGGGACCACCCGGTCAGCCAGCTGCCTTGCATGCAGTGCCTCACTTCACAATCACTGTCTCGCTGGGTCTGCTCATTGCCACCCTGTGCCCAGGGTCCACCTGCTGCCTTCTTGCATGCTCAGTGCCACCACTTTTTGTACCGCAACCCTTCTTCACCTGGCCATCTGACTCCACCCTTCCTACTGGTCTGGTTGAATGTGTCTATTTTAATTCCTTGGTTGTCCATCTTCCATACAGTTCAATTTTCTGTCAGCCCTGGTTGTTATTTTGTTTCTAAATTATTGTTGTCTTTATTTTGGGTGTGCAAGGAGGCACAGTGTGTCTACCTATGCCTCCATCTTGGCCAGAAGTCCAATAAATGTAATTTTTAAGTATGTGCACCAGTCACCTTGTTAGATGTGTCACTGGAAAGGGACCAGGTGGAGGCATGTCTGTCTCAGCATGGTCTGAAATGTGAAGGTTCTTGACTTCATTCAGGAAAGATTGAAGACATGAGTCCAGGTGATTTTGAGAGTATTTTGATTAAAGCTGGAGACAGTGAAACAAAGAAAGGGCTTAGTATGGAAGAGGCAAGATCACAGCAACAGAAGTGAGTCTAGGCAGAGTTGCTTTGGCTCTTTGGAAATTTGAGGAAAAGAATCAAGTCTGTGTATAGCTGCCTTGGCCCTTTTGGAATGAAAATCACAGAGGTAGAAGAAGTGAGCCATGCTGGGCTGCATGGACCCAGGAGGCAATTTAGAGAGGCAAAAAGAAACCTTAGAGACAGGTTCAGGGGGTAAGCCCAGGATAAGCTGCTATTGCCTGCTACTCCTCTGGTTGCAAGTCTCATGGGGACCCTTAGAGCTTAGGAGAAAGAAAGCAAAGAATAGGGGCATAGGCATGCTGGTATCCTTTGTCTCAAGCATTTTTATTTGTTTTCTAAATGCAGAAGTTTTAAGAAAGCTCTCAGGGAAGGAGCTTAACAGAATATTGATCAGCTTCCCAGGCATGTCTTTTAATACACTGATGTATCAAAATGAGAATATGGGAGGTTGGGATCATTCTCTCATGAGCTTTTACTGTTATCTTAGATTTGACTCTAATTGGGTTTTTTGTTATTTATTCCCCTGACTTTATCCATTCTGGGGTTTGGCTGACACGAATGGCACCAACAGGGTCATCGTTGTCTTTTTCCCTGGCTCAGGTAATTTAAGCTACTCACTCTTTGGTTGGGGAAGAGAGGCGTAAACCTCTCCTAAGTGTCCTTGGCTAGGGGAAATAAAATCTTGTAATTTATTAGCTAGCTAATTGCTTAACTGTATCAGTTTCCCTATTCTGTTTGCCAAGGAACTTTCTAGCTTCTTATTAATCTGCCTCATATGATTTGAATAAATCATCTTTTATTCCAGAAAAGTTGCCTGGAAAATATAGACTCATAAAAAGAGAATTTTGATAGGCCCTTTCAATTTAATTCAACCCCATCAATTTAGGTCAGTTTAGCACACTTTAAGCTATTAAGTTTTTCACGTATTGTCCTGAACCAGGACAATGGAGAACCAATGTACCATAACATGGAGAGTCAAATATAAGAAAGATTTTGTCCCTGTGTTTAAAATTTTCACTGTTGTGCAGAGAGACAGACTTAGAGCCCTAGAACACAGCAATAAAAATATCTACAAACTTTAAAGGTGCCACAGATATAGGGATGTTTAACTCTAAGTGACAAAGAACAGGGGAGTGGGTTTTGACTTCAGAATAGTAATTTGCTAGGTTATCAATTGGAAGGGGATTATCAAGAAGGAAGTGGCAAGCATTCTTGGGAATGGATATAAAAGGCAAGGAAAATATGAACAACATAAACACCATCTGTTACTGAATATTTGCTGAGTGCTCTTGTGCTCGTCCTTCACTTGGTCTATTTCACTTATCCTTCACACATGCAGAAAATAAGTCTATGAAATCATTCCCATTCTTTAGGTGAGGTAAGTGAGGCACAGTGATGGTTAGTATACCCTGGGTTGCATGACTAATAAATGGGGGAATCTAGGGATCAAAGTCAAGCCTATCTAATCCTAGAGACTACATTTAATCACTGTATATCCCTGTTGGCACATTCAGAAAACTTTACTGATTCAATAGATTGAAATAGAGTGAACAGAAGTAGTGATAAATGAGGGTGATTGGATAGGCAAAAGCCAGAGGATAGAATGGGACTATAGGTGAATGGGACTGTAAGAAGTATGGACTCCATCATGACAATGAGAAATCTCAAAAGGTTAAAACAGAAATTGAAAAAAAATTGCTAGGCTAAAGAAGGCAATACTTTTATGGAGGAGAGGAGTTTCCAGAAGCTGTTTACTGGTCCAAGAAAGCAATGACAAAGGTTTGAACTAAAGCAGTAGCAGTGAGATGAAAAGTATGGAACAAATGAGACAAATATTGATATTACATAAGTAAAATTAATAAAATTTAGTAGGAGAAAGAAAAGTGAAGGAGCCTAGGATGATGTCTGGACTTTTGGCTTGGGTAATTTTGTGAGTGCTGGGACTGTACCTCATGCAATACCTAGTGGAGTAATTGGTACACTATAGTCACTTAGCAAATTAATAGTCTATTATATAGTGGAAGGAAAGCTAACTGAGTATCAGAGGACAGGAGTCTTGTTCTTGATTGTATTGCTATGTGAACCACTTAACCACCCTGAGGCTTCAATTTAATCCATCTTTAAAAAATAAGGGGTATGAGGGAGGGGGGAACTGGATGAAAGTGGTGAAGGAATAACCAAAGAACATTTATGCATGGCCCATGAGCCCAGACAGCAATATGGGGATTGACTGAGGGAGGGGAGAATATGGGGCTGGGTGGAGGTGGGAAAGGGAGAAAAAGTGGGGACAACTGTAATAGTATAAACATTTTTTTAAAAAAAGCATTTTCACACGAAAAAAGAAGCAGCCATTATGTGCCTCCATTATCTGTGATGCATTCTTGCCAAACAATGAAACTTGAATCTGATGAAGTCTTTATATACCTACTAGGTTAACAGGGAATAAGAATGTGTAAAATGACACCACTTAGGAGGCATTCAACAAAATCCAGAATATAGGAAGCTTCATAAGACATAGTGTTTTCTATTGTATTAGCAAGAAAATAAAAGAAAAGGGGGGGAGGGGGTGGGTTCCATAGGTTAAAATGACCTTGGAGGCATTTCTAGAGAATTATAAAAAAATAAGAGAAGTGTTGAATGCTGACCAGACATTTTATAGTATTAAGAAATTATTGTTAATCTTGTAGGTATGGTGATATTATTATGTTTTTAAATAGAATTATTATGTTTTAGAGATTCATACTACAGTATTTGTGGATGAAACAGTTATCTGGGGTAGGGAAAGGTGAAATAAGTTTGGCCATAAATTAATAAACATTGAATCAGAGACAGTTTAGTGGGGATTCAGAGTGCTCTGCTCTTTACTATTGTATATGTTTGATATAGTTTATATACAGTTTTTTTAATGGGAATGATTGAATTAAGTGATATTCAAAGTTTTTAAATTTTTAATATTCTATAATCTCTTATTTTACTAAGTTATTTAAGCCTGATATATCCTTTTCAAGAGCTCCCTAGCTTACCCAATCAAGCTGTACTGTAAATTGACTAGATTTACCATGCATGCTCATTGGAGCATTCTTCCTAAGGAGTAATGCTAGAGAAAAACGTCACAGATCTTTACTGATTTTGTTTTTTGTATAATCAAAGGCTGCCCCCAAAACATTTTTTGTTGCAATCTCATTATCATAATAGCCTGTTCATTCAAGCATGTTATCATGGACCAATTCTCTTAGATGGCATATGAACACACACTTCTGTCATTGGCATGCCACCACCAAGTTGCACTCCGTGGTGAGCCGTTTCCGAGGACACATTCATGATGTATCCCTCTTTCTTATCTGCCACATACACTCAATTGTCGAACCCTGTTAACACCCCCTCCACAGTTTCTTTGAAATCCAACCTTTTCCCTCCTTTCTTGTTGCCTCTGTCTTTAAGTCCTCATTACTTCTTGCCAGGCTACAGTAGTAATATTATAATCATGGGCATATTACGTATCTCCCCTTTGAAACAATTCTGTGACATAGGATTTAGAATCAGATACTGAGGTGAAGTCCTGGTGCTGTCTCTTGTTAGCTTTTGATTTTGGGTAGAACTTTCTCAGTCTAAAATGTCTGACCCCAGCTTTCCTTTCCAACATCATTTATTAGTTCCTGTCTGCTAGAATACATTTTGACATGCTCTATATAAGACTTATGAAAAGCCAAGTCTAAAATGTAGATAAATAATTTTAGAATGTGTTTTCATCTGAAGTCTCTTTGCAGCTCTTAACTGAATGCGCAATAATCTAGATTTTTTTTTGGAATAAGTGACAAAATTTCCTCTCCTTTATCAGAAAAATGCTAAAATCTTGCCTATGCCAACATTCTATTTATTACGAAACACTTATGCTGTTTCTCCCATGTCTTCTACATCTACTTTTTCTCACCTCTATGGTATTCTTCTCCTGAGATGTCTTATCATCAGCTTGGTTGCTCTTTGATAAGTCCATCAGTGGAAACATTTTCCCGCCAGTCTAAGGTTTTATACCCCTTCTCTGAGTTCCAGGATGCATTCTGCCTCCCTTCCAGGCTTACCTGTTCAATGTTTGCCTAATTTTCCATCGATAAGTTTCTGGATCTAGGACTTTATATAGTCACCCAGTTACTATCACAAATTAAATGCTTGTAAGCCTGGATGTGAGGATATGAGCGACAGATTTTTTTCACCTCAGAGTTTGTAATCTGGTAAGTTCTCACTCCTCTCTTCCCTTCCAGGCCTCTCCTGTTTATATGAAAGTCAAGTAATGCTTTTCCTAACCCTACCCAATTTCCCAGCAAAACTTTCATGAATTCCATAGACAGAAATAACAAATGCCAAACTTGTACCTAATATAAGTTCTTATTTAAGAACCATCATGTTCTTTTACTATAATATTGTATCCTCATGTGGTGGTGGTGGTGGAGGATGTGTGTCCATGTCATCTGGTTTTTATTGTGAGTTTCTGGAGGGCAAGGACTGTTTCTATTTAAATTACTGTATATAGAGTCAGGGAAACCACATCTGTAGTTATTTACATGAGACTGGAAGTTCTCATAGGATCTGACATCAGGTGAACATTAGTGAGATGTATCAATCATATTTTTTACCCTTTCTGAAAGAGAAGGCAAAGGTGAACATACAACACTCTTAGAAGAGTGGATCTAAGGGCAGAGTACTTACAGATTGTTCTCTGTGTTACAGTTTCTGTCTCCAAGGAAGAGATCCTGAATTTGTTTTTTTCCTTTCAAATATCAAATAAATAAGATTCGGAAGTAGTAAATAAAGTTTAAACCTGTTGGATCTGTCTATGGCCTCCCCAGGTGTTCCCTCTCTCTACTTTATCATCTACTTCTCCCTGTTGGCCCTCTTTCACTGACATTTAATTCTCAAGTCCTTTCATAAAACCCAGAAACAACACACCCTGCTTCAACCATACACATTTCCACCCAGCTACTCACACCTTTCTTTCTTTCTCTTCATGGCCAAATTTTTTGAGAGTTGTCAACATTTCATGACCCAATTTCTTCATCTTCTCACTTTTCAACCCACTGCAATATAGACTTTGGCTCCATAACTCTGTGGAAACTTGTCTCTTAAAGGCTACCAATGGCTTCATTCTGGTTAAGCAATGAGTTCTTGCCTGTTAACTGGAATGAACACTTTTTAGTCACTTTCCTAGGTGGTGTTTATAGCAGTTAGTGCCATGGACTCTTTCTTCCATGTGCAAAAATTCTACCCGCCTACCACATGTGTGGTACTACATTTTCTGGTGTTCTCTTCCCTCCCTGACCACTGTTTCTCAACTGCTTTTATGTACTACTCCTTCTTTAGCTGTCTTTTTTTAAGTATTTTTTAATTTAATTATTTATTTTTTCAATTACAGTTCACATTCAGTGTTATTCTGTGTTAGTTTTAGATGTACAACATACTGGTTAGACAAACATATTCTTTACAAAATGTTCCACCTGATACTTCCAGTACCTAATTGATACCATATATAGTTATTACAATATTATTGACTATATTTTCTATGCTGTACTTTACATCTCCATCACTATTCTGTGACTACCAATCTGTACTTCTCAATCCCTTCACCTTTTTCCACTAGTCCCACAACTCCCTTCCCCTTCGGCAACCATCAGTCTGTTCTCTGTGTCCATGAATCTGTTTCTGTTTTGTTTGTTCATTTATATTGTTCTTTAGATTCTATGTATAAATGAAATCATATGGTATTTGTCTTTCTCTGTCCTACTTATTTCACTTAGCATAATACTTTCTAGGTCCATTCATGTTGTTGAAAATGGTAAGATTTCATTCTTCCATTGAGTATATGTACCACCTCTTCTTTATGCATTCATCTTTTGATTGAAGTATTTAATCTATTTACACATCTTTTTTTGTTAGTATGGATTTTTCTCCTGTGCTTCAGGGTTGTATATCAAATGTATATTGGAAATCTCCACTTAGAAGTTCCAAAAATTATTTCAAATTTCCAATTCCCCTTACTTCTTTTTTTTGTTTAGTTGCTCAAGCTAGAAACCTGGATGTCATCCTTATCACCTATCTGTTTCTTACCAACCCCACATCAGTGTAGTCCTGTCAATTCTACACTTCTCGAATCCTGTGTCTATCTACCTCCACCACCGCTGTTTCTTACTTGAGGCCACTCTTGTCTCACCTGTTATTTACAAGAACCTCTTTACCGTCTTTCTAATCTGTTGTTTATACCATGGTCAAAATGAACTTTCTAAAACAACAATATACTTTTCAATTTTTTGCTTAAAATCCTACATAACTCTAATACCTTCAGGATAAAATTTAAACTTTTTAGAGTTGCATTGGCAATCCTTCAGAAGATCCTTCAGAATCTGGCTCTTACATATGACTCCAGCCCCACTTGTTACACTTCCTGCTTCACACTAAGCTCAGGCCATACTAAAATAGTTTCCTTCCCTGCACTACCTAACTTTTTCTCAGAGCCTTTGTACATGTTCTCATTGTCTGTCTAACTCTGATCTGTCATTATCAGGACTCAATTCTGAAGTTACATCCTTCAGGAAGCCTGTCCTGATTCCTATTTCCAACTTGGCTAAGTACCTCTTCTATATATTTCTAATGCATGCCTATGATAACACTGATCCTTCTTAATTATAGCAGCTAGTTATCTCTCATGAACTCTAGATAGAGTAGGAGTTATTGAGCACAGATTCAGGGTCTTATTTACCATTATATCTCCAATCACTCACCACAGCACCTGACATAGGACATTTATTCAATAAGTATTCTTGAAATAATAGCAGGCTAAGAATGAATGAGTGAAAAACCATCTACCACAGTGTTTCTTAACACTTTTTTTTTTCAGTATTGCCCACTAAGGAGAAAAAGTGAATTCAATGTAATGTCTCCCTAAGGAGAGAAATTTAATACTATGCAATAGGATTTTGTTGGACACAATTGAGCTTTGAAGGGTCACAAACCATTGTAATATCTAAGAATTGGGAAGGGAAGGCCATCTTGTTGATATCTGTACCAGGCACAGTTGAAGAAAGAACAAACAAATAAAAGTCTTTTCCACATATGGACAGACTAAGGGATGATTTTGATCTTGATCTCTATTTAATAATATTCTTTAACCCTTTCTGTGTTTTCAGCTAAAAACAAATTTTTACTTACCGGAATACAGTCACAGAACCTTCTGTTCATGCCATTGCCTAATTATTCATTTAGTTTGTGAATAACCTGAATGTTTCATGAATGTTCCCTTTGTGGTGTTACAATGCCTAATATTTTTTATCAAGTCAGCACATTCTTCAGTGAAGAATTGAGAAATGTATTCTCAGAAATCATCATTTAGGGATTCCACAGTTGACAAATATAGTCTAAGTGGGATTATATTTTTGGTGTTTCTTAGGTTTTCCATGCCTTGGGCCTTCTGCAATGACCTGCAATAATAACAGTTTGTGATTCCACAAAAAACAAATCACTGCCAGTCTTTACTTGTGGTCTGTTCTAATTTTGTGTGATATGGCTCTCTCCATTGCATCAGCAGTAAAGTTTACAACATCCATTGGACATCTGAGCCCAGCTGGTCACTTCCTGGACATGTTTTTTGGTTCAGTTTGGTGTTTTCTCTGCTAATGTATCTAGTGTGGATTTTTAGGGATACTTCTGGCCTAGTACATTGCAAACCAGTTCCTCTCTTTCAGAGGAATAATCTCTACTGTAAGTCTCATTTTCTTGTGCCTGATTTCCATACCCCACCCCCAACCAGGCTTTCATCTAGATTGTCCTAAAAATGTCTCATTTTAGGATATTTTTCTTTTTCTTTTGATATTTTCTAGTTAATTCATTGTTTTTTTCTATTCCCAATTTCCTCTGCATTGCTGTTATGGTACTGCACCTTTAGAAAGAATTATTAAGTATTGGGTGAATGATTAAGTATTAAGTATTGACTGGATGAATGGTTTTCTTTTATGTGACCCTTGTTACATACAAGGGATGAAGTCTTCCTTCTGTACCAGAATTTGAGCTAAGGACATAAATTCTTTCCTCCTTCTTATTCTACCCACCACTCCAAGAATAAAGTATTAGTTATTTAGATTCAATTTTTTTAATTTTAAAAAAATTTACTTTAGATAGAGAAGACAGGGGAGGAAGAGAGAAGAGAGGAGAAGAGGAGAGGAGAGGAGAGGAGAGGAGAGGAGAGGAGAGGAGAGGAGAGGAGTGGGAGAAATGCTGATTTGTTGTTCCACTTATTTATGTATTCATTGGTTGATTCTTGTATTTCTTTGACTGAGGATTGAACCCACAACCTAGGTGTATTGGGATGATGCCCTAACCAACTAAGCTACCTGGCCATGACTTATTTTATTTTTTAAATGAAATTTTTATTGTTGAATTACAGTAGCATACAATATTAGTGTTAGGTGGATGCAAAAAATTTTAAGTACATTTTATTGATTATGTTATTACAGTTGTCCCATTTTTTCTCCTCCTTATTTCCCTCTGCTCTGCACACCCCACCAGCATTACCCCACTTAGATCATATCCATGGGTCATACATACAAGTTCCTTGGTGTTTCCATTTCCTATATGATTCTTAACTTCCCCCTGTCTATTTTGTACCTTCCTATTTTGTATTTATGCTTCTTATTCTCTGTACCTTTCCCCCCATTCTCCCTGCCCCTCGCTGCTAAACTCCATGTGATCTCCATTTCTGTGATTCTGTTCCTATTCTAGTTGTTTGCTTTTTTTTTGTTTTGGGTTGTTTTTTTTTTTTAGGTTTGATTGTTGATAGCTGTGAAGTTGTTGTCATTTTACTGTTCATAGTTTTGATCATCTTCTTTTCCTTAGATAGGTACCTTTAACATTTCATATAATAAGTGCTTGGTGATGAACTCCATTAACTTGACCTTATCTGAGAAGCACTTTATCTGCCCTTCCATTCTAAATGAAAGCTTTGCTGGATAGAGTCATCTTGGATGTAGGTCCTTACCTTTCATGACTTCAAATACTTCTTTCTAACTCCTTCTTGCCTGTAAGGTTTCTTATGAGAAATCAGCTGACAGTCTTATGAGAACTCCTTTGTAGGTAACTGCTTCCTTTTCTCTTGCTGCTTTTAAGATTCTCTCCTTATCTTTAATCTTGGGCAATGTAATTATGATGTGCCTTGGTATGTGCTTCCTTGGTCCAACTTCTTTGGCACTCTCTGAGCTTCCTTGATTTCCTGGAAGTCTATTTCCTTTGCCAGCTTGGGGAAGTTCTCCTTCCTTGTTGGTTCAAATAGGTTTTCCATTTCTTTCTCTTCCTTTTCTCTTTCTGGCACCCCAATGATTTGAATGTTGGAAAGTTTAAAATTTTCCTGGATGTTCCTAAGCCTGTCTTCATATTTTTGAATTCTTGTTTTATCATCTATTCTGGTTGAATGTTTATTTCTTTCTTCTGCTCCAGATCACTGATTTGAGTCTTTGTTTCCTTCCTGTCACTGTTAGTTCCCTGTATATTTTTCTTTATTTCACTTTTCATAGCCTTCATTTTTTCCTGTATTTTGTGACCATATTAAACCATTTCTGTGAGCATTTTGATTACCTGTATTTTGAACTCTGCATCTGATAGATGGATATTGCTTCATTGCTCAGTTGTATTTCTTCTGGAGCTTTAATCTGTTCTTTCATTTGGGCCATATTTTTTGTCTCAGCGCACCTGTTATGTAGTAAGGTGTGGAGACTTAGGTATTCACCAGGGCAGGGCAACCCCTGTTCCTGCATTGTGGTGCTGTATGTGGGGAGGGGTCAGAGAGGGAACAATGTTGCTTGCTCAGCTCTCTGCCAGCTTTCAGTCACTTCCCCTGTTACCTACAAGCAAATTGGGCCTTTCTGGTGCTGATTCCCAGGTGGGTGGTTTTGTGTACATTATAGGACCCTGTGGGTCTCTAGGCTTGTATGAGGCTGGGAGATTCTCCCGGTACCCCAAGCCCCACAGGTTTATTCAGTCAGAGGTTTTGAGGCTTCATTTCCCCATGCTGTAAGCTTGGGTTGCGCAGTCTGTCTCACTCCCCAGTTGTTCCTCCTGGTTTATCGGCACACAAATGTAGAACAGCCAGCTGCTGCCTCACCCATCAGGTTCTCCATCCACTACCTTGCCTCAAGTCCTCTCTGCCTCAGCTTCCTGTCTCCACCCTCCTACAAGTCTGGATGAATGTGTCCACTTTAACTCATTGCTTGTTAGATTCCCATCAGTTCAATTTTCTGGAAGTTCTGATTGTTTTCTGTGTTTATGTTTGTTGTCCTTGTTTTGGTTCTGCAAGGAGGCACAGTGTATCTACTACATCTCCATCTTGGCTGGAAGTCTGGATGCAAATTTTTAAATGCCTAAGAAATGCAATTATTAGAGGGATTTTTAAAGTTAAGATGGTTATCTATTAATATGTCTTTATGTTCTCTAGGCACAGCCATGCTCAAAGGAAAAAGTTGAGATGACATGTGTCTCCTCAAACCTTAAAAATATTTTTAAACATTTAAACAACTTATAATAAAGTCAGATGGACTAAGGTGATAATAAGATAAATGATAGGCCAAGTCAGAAATAAATCAGATTAGCAAGAAACTTAACAACTCTGGAAAAAAATAATCTTTTCTCACTATCATCACTGTCACCATCAAAAGTGCTGAAATACCTATTTTTTATCTGATGGTTGGCAAAGTCTTAATTTTGGAAGACAATGAAAAATGAGTTTTTTGCTCTTTTAGGTAGAAATATCTTCAAAACTAGAAATAATTACTCCTTGATAGAAATGTAAAATTAAATAATAGGCAAAGTAGGTCAGATTCAGTAGTCTCATATAAGAAAACTAGTAAGTGGAATTTTGGGACGGTAGAATGGAGAGTCCATTAAAAGTCAAGTTTTGTCATTTAATTCTACAATGTCAGAAAAATCTTTTAAAATACATAGAACTCCTTGTTTTCCCTTAAATCTGATGAGCTGGCATCAGGAGGTGATGTCCTCCCTCCATCTTGTGGCTTTGCATTGGTTGGGGGTATTGAGGCACTTGCCTACAATTTCAGGCTGATTTAAAACCAGAGCCAAGTCCTCCTTATAATTATGTTTTCCTGTAATAGCTCAAAAGCTCCTGCTCCATATTCAAGTTCATACTTTATTAAGGTAAATAGCCAGAGTCTTTGCTTCTGTCAGTGCTACAGTGTTAAACAGTGAGAAGTTACCACCCGTGAGAAAGCAGAATTGGTCTTTGTGGTGGAAGGGGTGTTGGCCACCATGAGAGACAGACGTTTCCTATGGATTTGAATATTTTAAATTTGGTAGTAAATTATATTCAGGGCTAGAGGGGGACCTCACAAAAGAGCAGGTTACTTTAGACCATTCAAATCTAAAGGATTGCAGAGAAGGCAGTAGCGTGTATCAAATGTGGCACTGAACTACAAAAGCATTACAATGTGTCCAGCTGAGGAGCCCATGGAGAAATTATAAGCACAGTACCAGCGACAACTGGGTAGCAGGGATGGAGGGTCAGAGAAAAAAAATGGTGACAAGAAAAGAAGGATCTCTGGAGACACTAAACATCTCATTGTGCCTCCTCATAAGAAAGGCACACAAAATTCAGAGCCATGACACTTGTGGGAAGAAAATTGTTGTCTCACTCGTTTCCTAAAATAAAGTTTATATACCTCTGGTTTGGTGAGCACAGACTAGCCATTTGTCCCAAAATTTGAAAAAAGATTACAATTTTTTAAAACACATTCTTACTAAGCAATAATATTCCCATACTGTCTCATCATTACACTCCCTGCCCTTTTACTGATACTTTCTATAACTATTTTATTTAATTTATAGCTGTACTTAATGCTGGCTAATTTGTCAATTGTCATTCACTTTACAATATGCAAAAGGAATTTTAAATATTCATGAAGTAATCTCTGTATATCAATAACTATTATTTACTCTTTATAAACCATATCACAAATGTTATGTTTTAGAAATCCCTTGATCATGAACTATGTAAAGAATTTCCATTGCGTTGTACAACATATATCCTATAGATCCCTCAGATGGTGATGGCATCAACCCCAAGTTGATAAGGTAGTGTGTTACTGACACACAAGAGTGTTAACCATTCTTAGCAAAACAATGACAAAAATCGAAATTGCTATATAAGTTGTACACCTAAGTTTCTGGGCACCATAGTTTTTAAACACATGCCTGAGAAAAATAAGGGGTTTTGTGTCCTGGAGCAGAATGTGTAATGATGTTCTTTCTTCAACGCAGAACAATAAGTTAAATTTTCTGGTTAGCACTCAGCTCTATTTCTGTGAAATGTCTTTGCTTTCATTCTTCTGATTTTTATCCCATAGATTAGTTTTGCCTTCTGTTGAACTTTATAGAAATGGAATTGTACAGTAAAACCTTTTGTGTCTGACTTCTTTTGATGAGTATAGTACTTTTATAAACATCCATTTTGATTAATGTACCAGGTGTTTTACTGATGAGTAGTATTCAATTATATAAACATGAGGTCTGTTCAGAGGATACCCAGCCACGTAATATGAAAAATAGAGATATTCATTGAAGAAGGTAGAATATATAAGAAACATTGTACAGAGAACAATGACACCTCAGTCTGCCTCAAAGTAGGCACCTTGTAGCCTCACACAGTTCTCCCAGTAGAACAGTTCTCACCATCAGCTTCCCCATCATATTTTCCTGAATCTCACCGACAGTCTGAAATCTCCTCCCTTTCAAAGGTTATTTTAGTTTTGGGAGCAGCTAGAAGTTGTAGGGCACCAAATGCCCTACATGTAGGTCTGGGCTGTAGGGGGGCTGAGTCACCTGGATAATTTGACGTTTCACCAAAAAACTCTGCACAAGACATGATGCATGAGAAAGCATGTCATCATGATGAAACTGCCAATACCAGTTACCCATAGCTTCATTCTTCTGAATCATCTGAATAGTTTTTGAGAAGGAATGTTCAAGGCTAACACAAAATTTCATGCATACTCATTGTATTCTCTCATTTTGAATGCAATGGCCACACAGTACACATGCTCACTCAACAACATCTAACACCCCCACTGACTAGTACAGTGAAGTCATCATTGTTCATGAATGTGCATTCTAGTCCGCTCTCCTTGGCTGCTAGATTACATGGATGTTGTGCAAACTGTTCTTGTTATATTAACAATGGCTGTGCTTTTTCCAGACAGACCTCACATATACCAAAATTTGGTTAGTCATATTCCTGTTGATGGACATTTGTTTTTTTTCCAAATTTTTTTCTATCATGAAAAAAGCTGCAGTGAACACTGTTGTACCCATCTTTTTATAGACATATGACATAATTAATTTTAAATTTAAGCTTTAATGAAGTTATAACATTGATTCTTAAACTTTAATTAAATGACTATCTTGAGTAGAATCAGAGTGTAGAAAAGATGGACAATGGCCACTGGGATGCATTTGATAGTATCTACAACCAGGGGGAACAATGGAACACACAAAGGGCTGCATTGCACAGTTGCTCTTACTTGAGCTCTGTGCCCTTCAGCCCAGGGGGACCTGTCAGGGAAATAAGGAGATATCAGTTTGGAGATGTACTGTGGAAATACATACTTATAGCCAGATGTGCTTGGGTTAAATTCTTAGTGACTTAAGATAAATTCACTGACCACTCTGAGCCTCAGACTTTTCTGATTATTAGTGACATTGAACACTTTTTCATATGTCTTTTGGCCATCTATATATCCTCTTTGGAGAGGTATCTATTCAGGTCCTTTGCCAATTTCTTTAAAATTTCTTTTATTGTATTTTTTCCATTATCATCTATACCCCTTATACCCTCTTCTACCTCCACCTACTTTGTGCCACAAACACTAAACTGTTGTCTATGTTCATGAGTCCTTTTTCTTTTTTGCTCCTTTCCTCCACCCACTAACCACCCTCACCCTCTGAAAGCTATCAACCTGCTCTCCATCTATTAGTCTGTTCCCATTTTCCTTGTAGTCCAGTTTGCTCATTAGATTCTACATGTAAGTGAAATATGGTATTTTTCTTTCTCTAACTGACTTATTTCATTTAGCATAATGATCTCCTAGTCCTTTCATGCTGCTGCAAAAGGTAAAATTTTCTTCTTTTTTATTGTTAAGTGATAATCTATTGTGTAAATGTACCATAGTTGTTTTATCTACTCTACTGATGGACACTTGGGCTGCTTCCAAATCTTGGCAGTTATAAATAATGCTTCAATGTACATAGGGGTACTTATATTCTTTCAAATTAGTGTTTCAGGTTTCTTTGGATAAATTCCCAAAAGTGGAAAACTGGGTCATAAGGCAACTCCATTTTTAAATTTTTTATATAATTCCATACTGCTTTCCACAGTGTTTGCATCAGTCTGCATTCCCACCAACAGTCCTTTGCCCATTTTCAATTGTCTTCCTGGTGTTGAGTTGTATAAGCTCTTTACAAATTTTGGAAATTAACCTCCTATCAGATGTAGCATTGGTGAATATGTTCTCTAAGACAGTGGGTTTCCTTTTCATTTTGGTGATGCATAAGCATTTTAACTTGATGTAGTCCCATTTGTTTCTTTTTCTTCTTTGTTTCCCTTGTCCGAAGTGATATATTAGAAAAAAAATATTGCTATAAGAGATGTCTGAGATTTTAATGCCTATATTTTCCTCTAGGATTTTTATTGTTCCATTTCTTACATTTAAGTCTTTTATTTATTTTGACTTTATTCTTGGGTATGGTGTAAATTGGTTGTCTAGTTTCATTTTTTTGTTTGTTTTGCATGTACCAATCCAGTTTTTCAATACCAGTTATTGAAGAGATTGTCTTTAGTCCATTATAGATTCTTGCCTCCTTTGTCAAATATTAATTGACCATAAAGCCATGGCTTTCTTTTTTGGCTCTCTGTTCTCATTAATCTATATGTGTGTTCTTATGCCAGCACCAGGCTATCTTGATTACAATGACCTGGTAGTATAGTTTAGTTTCAGATATTATGATAGTGCCAACTTTGTTCTTCTTTCCAAGATTGCTGAGGCTATTTGAGGTCTTTTTTGGTTCTATATAAATTTTTGAAATATTTTTCTAGAACTGTGAAATATGACATTCATATTTTAACAGGAATTGCGTTGAATCTGTAGAGTGCTTTGGGTACTATGGACATTTTAATGATGTTAATTCTTCCAATCCATGAACATGATATATATTTTACTTATTTGTATCTTCCTCAGTTTCTTTCTTCAATGTCCTATAGTTTTTCTAGTGCAGGTCTTTTACCTCCTTGGTTAAATTTATTCCTAGGTACCTTACTATTTTTTTATGGAATAGTACATGGCATTGTTTTCTTAGTTTCTCTTTCTGATAGTTCATTATTGGTGTATAAAAATGCCACTAATTTCTGAATATTTATTTTGTGTCCTGCTACTTTACCAAATTCATTTATTAGATCTATTATAGTTTTGGTGAAATCTTAAGGGTTTTTGATGTACAATATCATGTCATCTATGAACAATGACAGTTTTGCTTCCTCTTTTCCAATTTGGGTACCTTTAATTTCTCCTTTTCTGATTGCTGTGGCTAGGACTTCCAGTACTATGTTGAATAAGAGAGGTGAAAGTGGACATCCCTGTCTTGTTTCTGATCTTAAAGTTAATGCTGTTATTTTTTCCCATGGAGTATAATGTTGGCTGTAGGTTTTTTATAACTACAACCACAATAGATATCATCTCAGACCTGTTAGAATGACTATCATCAATAAATCAACAAACAAGTGCTAGTGAGGATGTAGAGAAAAGGAAACACCAGTGCACTGTTGGTGGAAACACAGACTAGTGCAGCCACTGTGGAAAACAGTATGGAGTTCTCTCAAAAATTAAAAATGGAACTGCTTTTTGACCCAACAATCCAACTTTTGAGAATATATCCTAAGAATCCCAAAACACCAATTCAGAAACATATATGCACGCTGATGTTTATAGCAGTGCTATCTACAATAGCCAAGATCTGAAAACAGTCCAAGTGCCCATCAGTAGATAGGTGGGTAAAAAAAGCTATGTTACATTTACACAATGGGATAATATGCAGCAGTAAAAAATAAGAAATTCTTACTTTTTGTGACAGCATGGATGGACCTAGAAAACATGTTGAGTGAAATAAACCAGTCAGTGAAAGACAAGTGCCTCATGATCCCACTTATATGTGAAATCTAATGGACACAATAAATTAACAAACAAAACAGAAACAGAAGCATAGCTACATGAGACAAACAGACAACTTCTGGTGGGTAGGGGGGAGGTAGATAAAAGATGGTGAAGGGAATAAACAAAGAACATTTATGCATGACCCATGAATACAGACAACAATATGGGGATTGACTGATAGAGGGGAGGGAGTAAGGCTGGATGAAGGGGGTAAAAAGGAAAAAAGTGGAAACAATTGCAATAACATAAACAATAAAAAATAACTGTGGTACATTTATACAATGGAATACTACAAAGCCATAAAACGAAGGAAATCTTACCTTTGCAACAGCATAGATGGACATATAAATTATTATGCTAAGTGAAATAAGCTTGTCTGAGAAAGACAAATACTATATGATTTCACTCACAGGTGGAATCTAATGAACAAAATAAACTGATGGACAGGATAGAAACAGACAGCTGTCAGAGGAAAGTGGGGTGGGGAGACTGGATCAAAGAAGGTGGAGAGATTGGCCAAAGAACATATATGAGTGACCAATAGACACAGACAACAGTGTGGCGATGGCCCTAGGGAAGTGGGTGCAGGGGCTAGATGGAGGTGGCAAATGGAGGTGGGAGGACAAGGACATCTATAATAGTGTCAACAATAAAAATAAAGGTGAAAATAAAGTAACTTCTACCTTGGTAAGTAAAAGCATTAAATAAGCCCTGGCTGGTATGGCTCAGTGGATTGAGCACCAGACTGCAAATCAAAGGGTTGCCAGTTAAATTTCCAGTCAGCGTACATGCCTGGGTTGTGGGTCAGGTCCCCAGTAGGGGGCACATGAGAGGCAACCACACATTGATGTTTCTTTCCCTCTCTTCTTCCCTTTCCCTAAAAATAAATAAATAAAATTAAAAAAAAAAGAATTAAGTAACATGTACTAGTTAAATTTACAACAAATTTAATTTCAATAAGATGTAATTAGAGATACCGTAATTTATAAGTCATAATTATACAAAATTTATTGAGACTATAATTTGAGTACTAGCTCATATCCTATAGATAGAAAGATGATTTAAATTTAAATCTTTTGTATGGTTTTAAGTTGGTGATTCTGTGGTTGAGCTTATATAAAGCAAATTGATTTAATTAATTAAACATAATCTTATAGAGCCTTTAATTTTAGTGTCTTAATAAATAAAATCCCCATCTTGTTTTTTTTGGCTGGTGATGAGAATAGGAGCTACTCTGGGTTATACTATAGGCCCTGGCAAACGGGGGCTCTCCTTCTTCAATATGTGAGCTTCCACATTACACTGGCCATAGCCTTCAACTAGCAGATGGGGTGAAAGAGAGAGGATTCTACTGTGGGACATTTTATTTTGGAGGAAACTAGTAGTATAAGTGGCATACATCAATTCCACTCAATTTCTACCAGCTATAATTCAGTCACTTGACAACACTACACTGCAAGAGAAGCTGGGATTTGTGATGCAACTACAAGCCTAGGAAGAAGAGGAAACAGGTTCACTGATCAGCTTGCAATGCTTGGCATTCAACACTGCTTGGTCATGTTTGGTAAATACATAAATAAATTCCAATTAATATTGATTATAATGGCAGTGTCTTATAAGGTTCAAAATATGTATAAAATAAAAATGTATGATAACAATAGTACAAAAATAGACAAAGAATAAGTGAATTTAAAGGCTGATATTGTCTGGGAAGGGATAAAAATACCAAAATTTAATGTCAAGGGGACACATTTACTTCAGTGTCATTTAGCAAATATCCAAAGATATGTAATTAACATACTTATAGATGAGAAAAATAGAATCATATGAGAAAAATACTTGATTGGTCCAAAAGAAGTCAAGAAAAGAGATAGAAAGGAAGACAAAGCAAGTGGGACAAACAAACAAACAAAAAACACTAATAGTTTTAAACCTGATGCATCAATAATTACATTATTTATTAATGGATCAAATACTTTAATTTCAAAACAAGGACTTCAGATTGGACAAGAAGTTACCTTCCAATCTCCAAATCAATGTCAATTTAATCTTGTTTTTCTGTAATAAAAAATATGCATCCTTTCCATAGATGTAAAATATTCAGCATTAGTGGTCTTGATCATTAAAATAGATTGCAAAAGTTCAAATGTTAATAAAATGAGACTTTACACATTTAGATAGCTTAACGATGTCTTTTTACACACATAGGTCTTACCAAATACTGATAGAGATCCATAAGCATGTGAGTTTAATTGAGCATATTTGTCTCTTGGAAGGCATTTATAGATTCTACTAGATCCATCTCTTTATATTTGCTTTGTAGCCTGTCATTACACTGCAGATTAATCACTTTCAATTAAAAATTAAATGAATGTTTCTCAATTGCTTCCATTAAAATTTAATTAAATAAATTTTTGTTGTTATTAAATGAATGTTGAAATGTGAAAAGTTCCTTTATATTTGCATTAAGGTCTGGAAAACACCTCAGGCACTATCGTTTGAGCTTGGAAATTATATCTCCTGCAAATTTGTGTGGGAATGGAGATCTCACTTCTTGTGTTAATTTGACAGCATGGGAAATGTATAAAGTATTTCGGGTATAACCAAAAATCACTTACTTAGGTGGCCAGTTTCTACTGATAGCACCTATTAATTGGAATCTTGTATGATGTAGTTAAAACATAGTACTATTCTCAATTTAAATTAACTTTTGTATTTACCATATTTTTCAGGCTATAAGGTGTACTTCCCCCCCACCAACTTTGGGAGGAAAGGGGGGTGTAGCTTACCTGGCTCACTGCAGTGGGGGCGGCAGTGGAGCGGGATCACAGGAGGCAGGAGCAGGGTCCTTGCTGCATTTGCATCTTATAATCCAAAAAATAAGGTAATTATTTTCTTTAGAACACAATTTAATGAACACCTCTATAAAACAGTTTTTCTCACATATTATTTGTCATAGTTACTTTCATAGTTTTATAGCTCTTTAGAGTACATTACCTTTTCCTTTGTTTTCCTGATTCCAGGACCTTTCATTTCAGCCTCCAGTTACTCCTGGTTTTGACATTTCTATTAAGGATTTTGGAAACCAAAACTGATTCCAGAGCATGTCTTGTCATTCAAAATTACTGTCAATAATTTTTGCTATATTGTCACCTTTAAATAATGTTGTAAGAGCAAAGAGTGAATTTATAAGTTGTTGACATAACTATTTATACATCTTTCATTAGAGCAAAAACTTGTTTTCTAAAAAAAATCTTGTTTTTAGCTTCTCTAAGCCTGTTTCCAATTTTTAATATAAAAATCATGATACTTATTCTAAAGTCCTTATGAGAAATAAGATAGTACATATAGAATGCCTGCTATTGTAATTCTACAATGTGTTTTACTTGTTGAATTTGAAATTACCTAAATGTTAACATTAAACACTACTTTTTGATATTTATATAATATATCCTTTTATCTTCAACCATCTCAAACAATTTTTGTTTATATATCAATTCACTTTCATTGTACCATAGGGAAATACAATAGTATATGTTCTGAATCTCATATATGTGAAGTTAAAGTGTCCTTTAAATATATGTGTGCATCTAAATATAACATCTTGTGGATATATTTAAGATAGTATGACCTCTATTATTTTACTACATCTATAAATATGTTGCCCTTTCAATACTGAAACATTTTAGGGAGAAAATTAGAGAGAAAAAATATATCAGCCGCTGTTCCTTGAGGTGTATCATTCACAGATGATAGAAAAAGAACCAAATGGTTTGTGGAATGCTGCAGGCTGAAACCAACCACCTACAAATCAATGCCTTTCACACCCAAAGGGTCACTTGGTGGAGAAGGGGGAACACTACATTCTGACATTTCCAAGGATCTCAAGAGCAGCACCCCATGGACCAATGTTTTCTTGGTGGTATCTTGTTAACTCATAAACCACAAAGTTTTGTTCTTAAACTGTGGTTGAAAATTTTAGCAGAAACCTGTAAATGAGTAGCTTAGTGTCTTAAAACCATATATTTAGCCAAACGAAGGCGTGGCCCCATGTTGTTTCTCTTTAGATGCCCAAACTTTGAAGACCAAGGGTTGGGTTACTTTTAGGCATTTCTTACTAGTGTGTAGAGACTCCTTTCCTCCATTTTCTTCTCCCAGATATTATTTTCATAGCTTGATGAAATAGGAGTCATCTTTTATATTTTCCATGTTTGAATTTGAAGGCTGTGGTGGTTGTTTTAATAACTCAGAAGTATTCACATTTCCACCCTGGAGCTATTCTAAAGAGAAACCACAGTTCCAGAAATAAGCAAAGCAAACAAAACAAAATAAACTAATGTTATGTTTTTTTGATTGCAGGTAGTAAAGTTACTGGTAAAACAATGTTTGCCTCTGCGAAGATATTTCCCCTGCCTTTAAAATGTAAATATAATGAGATATTTCTGCTCGGTTTTATTTTGGCACCCTCTGAATGTAAATGGCAGGTCAGAAGGAGTGACTGAATGAGGAGACCAGGGGTGCTGGGAGACCCCGCCTGTTTGCCTCCTGTTCTGGTCTCAGGAGTGGCTCATTCTATTGGCCCATCCATTTTCCTGGTCCGTCTTTGAATCTTGGCAGAAATAACATCAATATATGGGCTTCCATCTTCCCATTTCTTATCCTTTCTGAGTGCCCAGAGACTCTAGAGCTTCTTGCTTTTATCATGTTTCTGAAGACTAATAAAAATTGGTCTTTCATTTGTTTATTCACTCAAAAAGTTTCTAGAGATCACCAACTATGAATATGGTCACAGAGTTCTAGGCTGACATTCAAAGACATAAAAAGAAATAAAAGATGCCATCTGGAACTTAAAACCTAGAGAAAAAATATTAAATAGATACATTTCAAAAGTTATATCACAACACAAATACATGAGTTAGTTGAGAAAGTGCTGGCCAATGGACACCGTATTGTCCAACAGGTTGAACTTGGGCATGGTCTGTCTGACAGGTGTAGAAACCCAGGTATCTGGAAGGAAAGATCCATATTTTGTGAGATATTATTTGTTTTCAAGGAACAAAAATCTTCTCAAGCTACCTCAATAAAAGGGAGCTGTAGAGCAACATAGCAAAATTGGAATGTTGGGTGGGGGCAGCCTACCTGTCTCCCCGACTCAATCTATGTCTCTCCATAAAGTTATTTCTCTTCCTCTGTCTGTTCTGTTCACCTCACTGCAAACCATCTTGCCCTGAAAGATTCTTGGTTGCTGCTCTTCCTTCTGTAAAGCTTACATGTACCTCGTTTGCCCAAAATCCACCTCAGTTCCAACACTGGACATGCATCTAACATAGACTCATGAGTTGTAATGACACCAATCTATGCATTTGTGTTAATTTTCCAGAAGCACTCAAAACAAAGACATAAGAATCTTTGGGCAGGAATTATAAGGGCAGGATGTAGGATGACTGTGGTGAAAGCAAATGAAAGGAAGGACATTATGGAGAGAAAGGGTTTTTACTAATAGGATCAAAGCTGTATTTGGGATCTCAAAGGGATAAAAAAGTTAGGAAAAAGAAGAAAGTCCAGAGATTGGATTAGAGATATTGAATCAATGAATGCATTTAGTTTTTATTTACCCTAGATTTCCCTTTATAATTAGCCCCACACAAGCTATGTGTTCTTGCCAAGTTACTGCAGACAGTTGATGTGTAAAAAAGAACTTCCCAGGGAAATCATCTGTCTTTGAGACAATGGAGTAGAGTGGGAGCTAGGAAGAATCAAGATGGCAATTGTAGAGCTTGCGTAGGAGTAGGTAGATTTATTTTTAGTTAATGCAGTGATGGGAGGGAGCATATCCAGTTGTCTTGAAGGTGAGTAGTGCTGAAGGTACTATTCTGAGAAGCAATTGTCCTTTTTGTCTGGCTATTGGTTTAAGAATGGTCAGCTAAGGACACTGAATTTTAATCTAGTAGGTAAAAAGTTTATAAACAAAAGTATGGACTTTGGACTGACTTAAGACAGCTGAGGAGTCTTTATAGATGGAAGATGTCAATCTGCTGTACTGATTTTATTCCCTAGTAAAGTAGAAACATGGTAATTTTGAAAAAGTATCAGAGGCCATAAATATGAGTTCTCTCTCTCTTTCCCTCTCTCTCTCACACACACACACACCTCTGAAGTCTATGCTTATTCCCATAGGTTTTCTGGATATCTGATCACCAGGAATGCCAATATATGTTTTGAACTAGAAGACCAAGTAAGCACTAAGAGAGCTGCTTCTGGGTTCAAGGCAATTGTGCTAATGCATTGCTTTTCAGAAAAAGATGACTGATGAATTTATATCACAGAAGGACACAGCATGCTGGAATATTGAGGACCTAACAGCTGAATATATTAATATTGAAGAAATTATTATATACCTATTAATCATTTGACTATGATTTGTGCCAAGGAAGCTGAGCTAATATTTTTAGAAGAGTCAAGAACTAGATTTCAAAGGTAAGCTAAGAATATAATAGAAATGGATTATCTATTATAATATATAGATATTATAGATTTTAGATCATTTATATTATATAATCTATATAATATTTCTATATATAATAGAAATAGATTATCTCACAGCTGTCTATATATGTTTGGCATATAGCATCTGAGTGGCTATGACTCTTGAATTAAGTTCAGAAATAATATTCCAGAATATATTTGTCCATAACCATTCTTTATGCCTTTTTACTGAGGTAATATTTATCTTATATAAGATTGCCCATTTAAAGTATGCAATTCAATTTAATATATTTAGTTTCTATACTGCATGATGTAATCATACAATTTCATAAATAGTAACTCACTAAAAGGCTAACTCTTTATATGATTTAATGTATTGGGATTTTTGAGGAGCTACTCAGTAATTAATAGTTCTAACTTAGGTAGAACAAATTAAGAAATAAAATCTAATGAGTGGGATATGCAAGGCAGCTTTCATAATTTGCAGGGCCCAGTTCAAAATGAAAATGTGAGCCTCTTGTTTAATAGTTATTAAGAATTTCAAGACAGAGAGCCAAGCATTAAACTAAGTCCAAGGACCTATAGCACAGGGACCTTCCAAGCATGGGGCCCTTTGTGACCACTCAGGCTGCTAGTCCATGAAACCAGCTCTGGGTATATGGAATTCTAAACATCAACTTTGTTCCTAGTGAAGCTGATGCAGGAGAATGTGTGTGAGTTAAAGGGGCCTGCTAACTCACACTTACTCAGCTCGTGACTGACCAGTACCATATTTCTCTCATCAGTAGTCCAACTCTGACTAAATGTTTGGAAAACCAACAATTTATAAATCTGGTACTATATAAAACTGCTAGGTGATGATATATCATAGATAATTGTGTCATTAAAGCAAATTCTGAGTAATGTCATTGAATTTCCTCTTGCTTATATTTTGCATATTCTATGTTCTTTTAACTTTTACAAGCAGATCTGCTGCTGAGTCATGGCCGCTAGATGTCCCAGGAGATGTAGCCTCGCCCTCCTTCTCCACACACTAGGAATAGCACAGACCATGGCCATGTGCGCTCACCCCACCCCAGCGAGAACTGGCCTTCAACCTTGTACTAAAGAGGCCACCCCCAGTGATGAGAAGGGGCTTGTCCTTCATGGCAATTTATTTTTGGCTTTTCATCTGAGAAGACACAAGTGAAGGACACAATTAGTGTCAACAATGGTGGGGTGTGTTTATTTTTTCATGGTGTGGACACCCAACTTCTGGGTCTAGTCCTGAGGTTAGTGCTTGAGTGACCACCCAATGGTTTCATTCTTTTGACTCTTTGCTGTCCTGGAGGAATAAGTACTAAAAAAGTAAGGGTTGTGACATGCTGGACATATGACATGTTACAAAGAGTATAAAATATGGTTATGTGAGCCACCCTTGTGCACCAAAGCATTCAAATTTCTCACATTGAATAAATTGCTAGTTGCCCTGTGTGATGAATAGTTGCAGACACAGCCTAGAGATTGGCAGAATCCAGTCAGACATTGTAATATTAAAAGTTGTGTGCTTTCAGCAAATCAGGAAAAAGGGAAAGAATTCAGAGTTCTATTAAAGAGTTTAAGCCAGTGGATAGAAAGACATTTACATATCTTAAGAGTCAATGAAACACAAACTTCAATTAAGTGTGTAGCCACTGAATGAGGGTTTCAGACTAACTATACTTGAAAATTGGGAATAATGTGATTCAAATATGAGGAAATAGGTAATGTATCTAGCTTTTCCTTTATGTTTGGAGTCAATGATATAGCAACTATAAAAATACTCATCCATCAGTATCTCAAACAAGGATCTATTGCCATCCTGATAGATACCACTGTCATTTAAAAATCAACATAGACAACAAATCAAAATGCTGAGAAAAAAACCTAACAATATAGTCATAGAAAAACTCAAAATTATTTGGAGTGGCATACTTGTTCATTACTAGAGAAAGTATATATACTTTAAACTTGGGAAGATTTAATATTAAGTATATAAATTATAAAGGTAATTAAACTCATATTTTAAATTAAGGAAACAGCATATTTAGCTTTCTAGATATTTATAAAGCTTAAGAGACTTTTCTAGAACAAGTCAGCCTTATAATTTAATGTAAAAAACCTTTGGTAATTGATCATTTGACTCCTAGGTTTGCTTTCTATTTTCTTGATTTCTGTTCTTATTTTTATTATTTCCTGTTTCTACTTTCTTTTTTAAATTATGTTTTATTGATTATGCTATTAAAATTATCCTGATTTTCCCTCCTTTCCCCCCACCTCTCAGCAACCCCTGCTTCCTCACCCAATCCCCCACCATTGTTCATATCCATGTGTTATGTGTACAAGTTCTTTGGCTACTCCATTTCCTATACTGTACTTTACATCCCCATGGCTATTCTATAACTTCCTATTTGTACTTCTCTTTTATTATATTTTATTGATTGTGCTATTACAGTTATCCCAATTTTTCCCCTTTTTGTCCCCCTCCACCCTGCATTCCCCAACCCTCCAACATCCCCCACCCCTTACTTCATGTCCATGGGTTGTACATGTAAGTTCTTTGAGTCCTGTGTTTCCTATACATTTTTGACCTCTCCCCATCCATTTAATGCCTACCAATTATGCTTCTTCTTCCCTGTACTTTCCACCCCATCCCTTCCCTCTCCCTCCCCACTGAAAACCCTCCATGTGATATCCATTTCTCTGATTCTGTTCCTGTTCTAGTTGTTTGCTTAGTTTTTGTTTTTGTTGTTTTACTTCCTTTTTTTTTTTAGGTTCATTTGTTGATAGTTGTGAGTTTGTTGTCATTTTATTGTTCGTAGTTTTGATCTTCTTTTTCTTTGATTAGTCCTTTAACATTTCATATAATAATGAACTCCTTTAACTTCACCTTATCTGTAAAGCACTTTATCTGCCCTTCTATTCTGAATGAAAGCTTTGCTGGATAGAGTACTGTTAGATGTAGGTCCTTGCCTTTCATAACTTGGAACACTTCTTTCCAGTCTCTTCTTGCCTGCAAGTTTTCCTTTGAGAAATCAACTGATAGCCTTATAGGAACCCCTTTGTAGGTAACTCTTTCCTTTCCTCTTGCTGCTTTTAAGTTCCTCTCTTTGTCTTTAATCTTGGGTAACTTAATGATGATGTGCCTTGGTGTGTTCCTCCTTAGGTCCAACTTCTTTGGGACTCTCTGGGCTTCCTGGACTTCCTGGAAGTCTATTTCCTTCAGCAGACTGGGAAAGTTTCCCTTTGTTATTTGTTCAAATAAGTTTTCAATTTCTTGCTGTTGTTCTTCTCCTTCTGGCACCCCTGTAATTTGGATATTGGAATGTTTCAGGTTGCCCAGAGATTGCTCAGCCTCTCTTCCTTTTTTTGGATCCTTGTTTTTATTCTGTTCCTGGTGGATATTTATTTCCTCCCTTTCTTCCAAATCATTGCTCTGAGTCCTGGTTTCCTTCCTGTCACTGTTGGTTCCCTGAATATTTTGCTTTATTTTATTTTGGGTATCTTTCATTTGTTTTTTTCATTTTTCCACCAAGCTCAATCAGTTCTGTGAGCATTTTGATTACCAGGGCTTTAAATTCTCCATCAGATAGGTTGTCCATCTCCTCATTACTTAGCTCTTTTTCTGAGATTTTGCTCTGTTCTTTCATTTTGACCCTAATTCTTTGTTCAGGGGCCCCTGTTAAGTTGTAAGTGGGCAGGGCCTTAGGTATTCACCTGGGCAGGGCAAACCTCCTTGCTATGCTGCTGTGCTGCCTGTTGGGGAGGGGCCAGAGTGGAAAAAACGCAGTCCGTCTCATCTCTAGTGCACTTTCTAATGAACTCCCATGTGAGACTGGGAGTTTCTCCCACCGTGGTAACCACCGTAGTGCACAGCCACCTCTGAGTCTTAGTTTCCCCTTAAATCAGCCCCTCCTATGCAGCCTGCCACCTCCCTGAAGCCAGCCTCGCTCTCACAGTCCGCTGCCTTACTGGTTTAGTTGTTCTGTTTGACTGTTTCTTTAATTCCTTGGATGTCAGACTTCCATGCAGTTTGATTTTCTGGTGCTTCTGGTTGTTTATTGATTTTAGATTGGCTGTCATCCTCCTTTTGGTTCTGTGAGGAAGCAAAGGGTTTCTACCTATGCCTCCATCTTGGCCGGAACTCTCACATTTCCTATTTGTACTTCTTAATCCCCTCACCTCTTTACCCATTCTCCCCTTTCCCCCTCCCATCTGGCAAACTTCCAGTAACTAACTTCTTTTCTCTTGCTTTTAAGAGTCTCTGTTTATTTTTAACCTTCAGCCATTTAATAATGATGTGTTTGGAGTGGGCCTCTATGCATCCATTATAATTGGGACTCCCTGCACTTCCTGGACTTGCATATCTATTTCCTTCATCAAATCAGGCAAGGTTTCTTTCACTATTGTTTCAGATAGATTTCCAATTTCTTGCTCTTTCTCTCCTCCTTCTGGCATTCCCAAGAGGTGAATGTTGGAACACTTGAAGTTGTCCCAGAGGCTGCTTATACTATCCTCATTATTTTGACTTCTTTTTTCTTTTTGTTGTTCTGCATGTTTGTTTTTTGCTTCCTTATGTTCCAAATCATTGATTTGATTCTTGGCTTCATCCATCTACTGTTGTTTCCCTGTAAATTGTTCTTTATTTCAATTAATGTATCTTCCATTTTGGACTAAGTCTTTTTTATGTTGCTGAGGCCCTCACTAAGTTCCTTGAGCATCCCTATAAACAGAGTTTTGAATTCTGCATCTGATAGATTGATTATCTCCATTTTGTTTAGTCTTTTTCTGGAATTTTTATCTGTTCTTTCATTTGGGCCATGTTTTTTGTCTCCTTGTTTTGGCAGGCTCTGTGTTTGTTTCTATGTATTATGTAGAGCTGCCTTGACTCTATGTCTTGACAGCATGGCCTAATGTAGTCGGTGTCCTGTAGGGTCCAGTGACACAGCCTCTCTATCACCCAAGCTGGGTACTGGAGGTGCCTCATTTGTGTGGATTGGGTACACCCTCTTCTTGTAGTTGAGGCTTGGTTGCTGTTGGCAGATCAATGGGAGGAATTTTCCCAGGCCAGTCAGCTATAAGGACTTGGCTGTGACCACCAACTTCCTCCATATGTGGAAGATCAGCTGTGCAGGTGCAGGGTGGTGGCAGCACTCCAACATGGTCTGTAGCTGTCTACTGGATGCACTGGCCCTAGGGTTTCCTAGGTGGTGTAGGCCAAGATCAGCCCCTACCTGTGTTTTTCCTGGGGCATCCTGCCTGAGCTGTAAAGCAATGTGAGATGGCTGCTAGTTGTGCTGCACTTGGAGATTCTCAATTTCCAAGCTGTGAAGCCAAGTTGTGACTCTAATCTGGCTGCCACCAAGGTTCACTCATGCCAGCTGTTGCTTGTTTGATACGATTTAGGAGCCAAGACCAGCGATTCTTATGGAAAAGCAGCTTGAGTGGGCCTGTAAATTGGGTGGGGTAGAGCCTCTGTGGATCTCCATGGAGGTTCACACAATGTTTGTCAAGTTGATGGAGTCTCAGATATGGCACCATCCTATTGGCTCTGTGCAGGGAAGGGCTCAGCAAAGGGACAGTGACCTCAGCTCACTCCAATGCCAGTCACTTTAGTGTCTCCCTGTATACCACTGGTGTCCTTCGAGCTACCACCCCTATGATAGAACTATGAGGAAGCAAGTCTGAGTAGGTAAATCCATGTGTGAGCTCCCCAAAAGGAACTGCTTAGGGCTCCAGCAGCCTCCTCCACCAATTCAATCCCTGCTGGTTTTTGCAGCCAGGAATTGTGGGGACTTGTCCTCCTGGCACTGGAATCCTGAGCTGGGGAGCCTAGGCTGTGTGGATCTGGGACTCCTCACTCCCAAGATATCCCTCCCAAATTTTGATCCACGTGGGTGTGAGGCCAGCTCCTCCTACCAGTCTGGATGAATGTGGTTTTTTCAACTTGATAATGATCAGACATCCATTCAACTCAATTTTGTAGTTGTCAGACTTCATTCAACCCAATTTCTGATGTTCCTAAATTATGGTTGTTCTATATTTTAGTTGTAATTTTGATGTGGTTGTGGGAAGAGGTAAACCATCTCTGCCTAAGTTGCCATCTTGACCAGAAGCCCCAAGTAAATCCCTTTATCTGCTTTCTTTAGCTTAAATTTTATAGTCATTTGCCTCCTTGAGATGAATAATTAGATTATTAATTTTCAGCCCTTCTTGTTTTTTGTCATATACATATAGTTAAGGCTGTAAGTTTCCATAAGCACAGCTTTAGCTATATTTCATAAGTTCTTATAAGTAGTATCTTCATACTTTGCAGTTAATATTTTAGAGTTTTATTATGATTTTTTCTTTGATGGATTATTTAGAAATGTATTGCTTAATTTTCAAAGATATGTATGTTTTTAAGTTTGCTTTTTACTTTTATTTCTAGCTAATTTTCAGCATAATCAGAAATAGTACTCCGACTTCAATCCTTTGAAATTTGTTGAGAATTCTTTATGGCCCACATATAGTTATTTTTGATAAATAATGCTTGTGCACTGGAAATGATTATCACTTCTAGAGGTATTGGGTGCAATGTTTATATATGTGTCAATTAGGCCAAGTTTGTTAAGCATGCTATTTAAATAACCTAACTCCTTATTTTTTAAAATCTATTTCTTCTGTCAGTTACTAAAATAATTCTGTTAAATCTTATGATAAAAATATAAATTCATTTATTTTTAAGTTCTGTCATTTTAAAATTTTTATTATTTCAGATTAAGTTACTGGGTCCATGCAGATTTAGAGTTGTTGCATCTTCTTGCTATGCTGGTATTTTTATTATTATAAAATATCCTTTTCTATCTCTGGTAATAGCTTACAGCTTAAAGTTTACTTTGTCTGATATTAGCAATACTTTACCAGCTTTCTTTCTGGATTACGTTGACATTTTACATAGTTTTCAACCTTTATTTCAAACATTTTGATATTTCTATGTTTTAGGTCTGCCTCTTAAAAGTATCATACTTTCTCTTATTATTTGATTTCTTTTTGTGCTGATTGTTCTATAGTCTATTTCCATCCCTCTGATCTATTTGCTTTCTTTATGCCAAATTCTCATTGATATGTTTCATGTACTGTTACCTGTCCTGTTTGATTTGCCTTTCCATTCTTCATAAGGCTTGGAGAAAAAATATCAAAGATTTAGTTCTACATCCTATCTCAGACACCCCCATGGACATTGTGCAGATCTTATTATTATTCATTCTTAGTAAGTATATTGCCTTTATAACCCCTATTTTATGTATCCTCCCTTTTGACCATCACCCTTAAATTTTTCAGTTCATTTTTTCTAATACCCCAATCTCAACAATCCTTCAAATCTCCCTTTACACAGCTTACACAGTTCCTCCTTACACAGCTTAAATTCCATGGCCCATCATTTTAATCAACATATTGTATATACTTGTTCCCTCTTGCCTGGTTGAACTAGTATGTGAAATCTCAACTCTGACTAAATCCACCTTTCTGCCTACTCTGCCTCTGGAGCTATTCAACTAAACATGGCCAGAGAAAAATCACACTGTCGGTCTGCTTTATCATCATGACTGAATTTCAAGGGGCCTGCTAAGGCTGCCTCTCAATCATACTGTTTGTGTAATTAATTTTCCTCTCTGTCTCTGCTAGCTACTATATCACATCTTTCTCTCCTGATCCACATTTTCAGCAGATAACCTCCTTTGATAATTAACTTAAAAGAGAGAAGCACTTAAAACAAATCTGGCATAGGCTTCCAGCACCCTTCCAAGCCCACATTCTAGCATGTCTCCATGTACTCTTTAGATCTATATATCACTACAGACTAACATTCTGCAATGCTGTGTAATATGCACTAAGATCCACCTGCTCTTACCTACTCAAGGCACCTCTCCAGAAATCCTCACCTGTCTCCTGATTTAAAAATTTTTTGCTCCACTGTATCATTCATTCCCAAGAGTACATCATTCCCAAGAGTACATAAGCAAGCAGTTTTTCCCATACTACCTCAAAAAATCTCTCTCTGACACTATACTGATGACATATAAATCAAATGCTTATGCATGGAGAAAAAAAGTACACTAAGTGAATTGAAAAAGAAAGGGCAAATTGTGGAAAATATTTGCCACTTATATTACAGAGGACTATTTTCTTGCTTACTTCCGAAGAACTGTACTTTTTCTATGAAATTGCCATCTGTCCCGGTCCCATGGTAAATCACATAGACCCTAAGCACGGGCAGTAATACAGTGATTAAGCAGAGGAGTGCCTGGTGCTTTCCCCCGCTGTGTCTGCTGTGCGGACGCTCAGCTCTCTCTGTGACTGTCTCAGACAGCAGGGCTGAGCTGGCTCCTGGGAGCTATTTCCATTATAAAGGGCTTCTATAACTTAATAAAGTCACATCACAACATTAGTAAATTATATGAATGAGAAGTTCAGAAAGAAGTAAATTATAATTTGACTCTTAATAATATAAACAGATTCATAAGAGAAATTAAAAACCATGCAGGTACAATTTTCACCTCTCACATTGGCAAAAGTGTAAAATTTGATTAAAGAGTCTCTGTGGAGCATTGGTTAGAAGCCTATGTCTGAAGCCAGACTCCATGTGCCTGAGTCCTACCTAACAGGGAGCTTTTGAACACATTTCTTGACCCTCTATCCCTTAGTTTCCTTGTTAGTAACATGGGAATCATAGCCTTACCTACCTCATACTGGCATTCTATTAAGGATTGAACATGTGAATTTGTATAACAGGCTTACATCAGCTCCTGGCATAGAGTACAAGCTGTTAACATTAAAACAGCATTTTGGGGTAGGGGAGGCCATGAGATAATAGCCAACCTTATTCATTGATGGTGGGAGTCTAAATTACTACAATTTCTATAAGGGGCAATTTGACAGAACCTAACAACGTCACAAATGAGCATGCACTTTGACTAAGTAATTTCACTTCTGCAAGTTTATCTTGCAGATATACTTCATACGTTTGGAATGATGTGTGTACAGATTTGTTAGTGCATTATGTTTGCAAATACGCATCAAAGGGATACCAATTAGATAAGTTAGATCCATGCATTCCTTGACAATTCACCTTTAACTCTGTGCACTGATATGTAGAATTTAAGTTATCTTATATATAACAAGATATATATCTTTCGATAAAAAGGCATTAGAGTAATCTTGCAAAGGCACTACCATTTGTGTAAAAAGGAAGAATAAAAATAATAATGTTTTATGTACACATGCACATGCATAAAGAAGCTCTGGCACAGTTCAGAAGAAAGTACTAATGGTGGTTTCTAAAGGAGTAGGCAGAACATGTTTAGGAGTTGGAAGGAAACTTATCACCGAATGCTTTTCTGTGCTTTATGATAAATAGATTTAATCTTTATGATTGATTGGGGAAAATGCCAGACTGTGTCAGTCCTCTGCCTAAACCCTCCAAATGATTTTTATCCTTCCTTAGAGAGCAATTTAGTCTTTACAATGACCTACAGTGTTTGAAGTTATTTTCTCTCTACCTGCTCTCTATCCACTTCTATCACTCTCTGCACACTCACACAGTCACACCACCTTCTTGCTATCCTTCCAAATGTCAAACATGCTTCTGCATCAGACTCATTGCTACCCTTCTCTTGTTTTCCATGTGTTTCCTTCATATATTTGTGGCTTGAGCTATCAGAGGAACTTCTCCCGATCCTTCATAAAAGAACATGCCTCTGCCTCTGTCACTTTGTACCACCCCCACCCACACACACACACTTTATTTTCTTCATGGTACTTACACCACCTGGCATGATTATGCATGTATGGATGTATGCATTCACACACACACATTTATAAACATGTTCATTTCTGCCTTACTCCCTTGAGGGAGTATGATGAGCTCCCTGAGAACAGACACGTGATCCTTTTTTTTCACTATTGTATCCCTAGCGTCTAGAACAGTGATTGGCCCATAGAAATAAGTGACAGAAGTTTCAAACACTGTCAACAGGACTTTCTAGTGATTATAAGAGATCCATTTCTTGGCTCTGCTTCCCTCTGTAGTTTGGTCCATTCTCCCCTATTGCAGACAAGCTCTCAACGGTTGGTTGCCAACTGTTTCATATTTACATTTCCCATTTGAGGAAACCAGAGCCAAGAATGAGTGCTGATTTGATTAGAATCACTTAGAGAGATTGAAACTAGTTGCAAGAATTGGAAAGCAGTGTTTGGTCCCCAGATGAATGTTCTGTGCATGGAGAGATTTTTAGAATATTGGCCCCTCTTTTGGTTTTGTATGCCCAGTTATCTTTAGGTTAGCCATAGTTTGTGATGAGTGGTATTCTTGAAGAATGTATGTTTCCTGCATTTTTTAATTTTCAAAACAGTTTACGTGTTTTCTTTATACACAATACAGTTAGGCTATGTCTGAAATCATTGGATCATATTATCTTTAAAAAAATTTTGTTTTTATTGTTACATCATCTTCTGACATGTATTTTTGTTGTCAAAAAGTCTGAAGTCATCCTGATTTTTTTCTCTTTATAAGTTAGCTGATCATTTTTTGCCCAGATACCCAAAACATTCTTTCTTTCTTTATTTTTGTTTGTTTTAAATAATTTATTTTATTTTTTATTGTTGTTCAAGTGCAGTTGTCTGCCTTTTCCCCTCACCACTTCCCCCCACCCCAGCCATCCCTTCCTCCCTCCTTTGATTCCACCAGCCCTTGGTTTTGTCCATGTGTCCTTTATAGATGTTCCTGTAAACCCTTCACCCTTTTCCCTCCATTATCCCCTCCCACCTCCCCTCTGGTTACTGTCAGTTTGTTCTTAATTTCAATGTCTCTGGTTATATTTTATTTGCTTGTTTGTTTTGTTTATTAGGTTCCATGTAAAGTTGAGATCATATGGTATTTGCCTTTTACCTCCTGGCTTATTTCACGTAGCACAATGCTCTACAGTTCCATCCATACTTTCAAAAAGGGTAGGAGCTCCTTCTTTGTTTCCGCTGTGTAATATTCCATTGTGTAAATGTATCATAGTTTTTAAATCTATTCATTTGCTGATGGACACATAGGTTGCTTCCAGCACTTGCCTATTGTAAACTGTGCTGCTATGAACATTGGGTTGCATAGATTCTTTTTAATTGGTGTTTCAGGGTTCTTAGGATGTAATCCTAGCAGTGCAATCACTGGGTCAAAAGGAAGCTCTATTTTTAGTTTTCTGAGGAAATTCCATACTGTTTTCCACAGTGGCTGTATCAGTCTGCAAACCCACCAACAGTGCACTAAGTTTCCCTTTTCTCCACATCCTCTCCAACACTTGTTGTTTGTTGCTTTGTTTATGATGGTCATTCTGACTGGTGTGAGGTGTTATCTCATTGTGGTTTTAATTCACATCTTCCTGATGACTAGCAATATTGAGAGTCTTTTCGTATGTCTCTGGACGCTTTGTATGTCCTCCTTGGAGAAGTGTCTGTTCAAGTCCTTTGCCCATTTTTTAATTGTTTTTTTTTTGTCTTCCTAGAGTGGAGTCATGTGATTTCTTTATATATTTTGAAGATCAAACCCTTGTCTGTGGTATCATTGGCAAATATGTTTTCCCATATGGTTGGTTCTCTTTTCATTTTGATGTTGTTTTCTTTAGCAGTGCAGAAGCTTTTTATTTTGATGAGATCCCATTTGTTTATTCTTTTCTTTATGTCCCTTACTCTAGGGGACATACTAGTGAAGATACTGCTGCATGGAATATGAGATTTTCCTGCCTATGTTCTCCTATATGACTTTTATAGTGTCATGACTTATATTTAAGTGTTTTATCCACTTTGAATTTATTTTTGTGTATGGTGTAAGTTGGTGATGAAGTTTCATTTTTTTTTGCATGTAGCTGTCTAGCTCTACCAACAAAATTTGTTGAAGAGGCAGTTTTTATTTCATTTATGCTACCGTCCCCTTTGTCAAATATTAATTGGCCATAGAGACTTGGGTTTATTTCTGGGCTCTCTATTCTGTTGCAAAACATTCTTTATTTTTGAAGTCCAGTAAAATTCATATGCTTCAGGGTTGACCATTTTTATCAACTTTTTATAATTCATAACATGATTTTGCAATACCCTTTGACATAAAAAATGTTTTCTTAGTTTTATTTCTTGTTCACACTTTGTTTTCTTCTTTGATACTCATGATTACGTGTGTCTTGAGGCTCTATTGCCTCTTTTCTACATTATAGTCTCTAATCCTTTTAAACTCTTTATTTTTGGTTCAGTGTGCCTCTCTTCCCATTTTCTTCTACGACACTTGCTA